>NW_022145595.1:13114836-13667336 GCF_000002235.5 Strongylocentrotus purpuratus
AGAGGTAGCAAATACAAGAAAAATGAACTATCAAAACAGCTTTTTCATACGGAACCCGGGAGAGAACATGCGCGAGAAATAAAATAGTAGCTAAGTCGTTTACTCCACTTAGAAAAATAGTAAGTACATTTGTAAATCGTTACCTAAAGTCGTTTACTTCACTTATTCCCACCATTGTGAGTACCCCCCCCCCCCCCTCCACCCCCACGCTTATTCCAATCGTTTACTAAATGGAGGGAACGACTTGAATTCGGTGGAAATAATTTTGTAAGTGGCGGCAACAAATTATTCAGTGGAGGAAACGACTTTCACACTTTGTATAATATTTTGTCCTAGAATGCCCTTTCCCGGGCTTTTCTAGATCGTCCTCGTTTTCCTGCAAATAATTTCTATAATTTGTGGTTATACATTTCTTCATAATATGGTCGAGCTTTCTCAGCAAGACGCCGTACATCTTCAAATACATTTTGAACCTGTGTTCTTTTATTCGCTGGCACGAAATGCGTGCTGCTCATCGCTGTCTTGTAGAAATGGACGTTATGTCGTAGAACTTCATCCCCAGCCGCTTTCCATGTAAATGCCACGTCCGCGGATGCATCCCATCGCAGTAACGACTGGTCATAAGGCAAACCAAGTGCTCGGCAAAACTTCGGCAACACTTCGTGTGGCTTCGTGAGAAGATCGTCTGACTCGATGATGACCGATTGCTTACTCCTTTCGGAACTTCCTTCCTTGGGAAGAGCACTCGCTTTTGAGTGTTGGGATGAATATCTCCAGAGCTCGCAGAGTTCTTGGTGAAACAAGCCAGCGTCCATTAAAAAATTATCCCTTTCAATGTCAAATTTGTTTTCATCTCTTGCTTCCCCGACCAGGTACCCTGCCGACAGAAAGCTTTGGTACGTGGCTCGACGGTACGATGTGATAGCTGCCGCAGGTTCGCGGATCAAATACGCATGGGTAAAACCATCGGGTAAATAACGACGATATTTCTTGTCTGACATCGACAAAGCCATGTCCTTCACGATGACGTACTTACTCGTCGAGCTTTCAAGCCTCTCTTTGACGCCTTCATACCTGTAGAAATATCAAGAGAGTGGTAGAGAGGGAGAGAGAGTGGTAGAGAGGGAGAGAGAGAGAGAGAGAGACGGGATGAGGGAGATAGAGAGATAAAGATAGAGAGGGTGAGGGAGAGAGAGAGAAATAGAGAGAGAGATAGAGAGAGAGAGATAGAGAGAGAGAGAGAGAGAGAGAGAATGCATCATCTAATGCATCATAAAATGTCCCTTTTATACTGGTGATTAAAAACTGTCAATAAACGACAATAACTGTTCATAAACACTGTATTTATTTATTCTCCGATATAAAAAAGAAAAAAGAAAAAAAAGAAAAGCTAGGCCTATCTTGATTCCAGTTACACGAGGAGGAATATATTTTTTACACACGATATATATAATCTAAAAGTTCCTAAAGCCTTTCCTTTGTCTTTCATGCTTGTGGTTTAAATATTAAGGCAAAACTGACAATAAAATATGTCGCAAAACTAGAATAAACAATCCAACTGATGAGAAAATATCGTGAGTTTCATTAAATCAGATATAAGCAAATTCTGTAGAATACGAATTTTTCTTTTTGTCATTAAAGATCATATATTAAGAAGATAAAGGTGATACTTTTTAAATATCATGGTAGTAATAAGTAGGTGTACAAAGTTTCTATTTACATATATAATATGTAATCAATCAATGCAGAGAAGAAGATCAGAGAAATTATATTTACGCCAGTCTCTCGGGGTCGATGACACCAGCAGGCATGAGCGCCACCTTCGAGAGAAGTCGCGCAGCTTCGGTGAACTTCGTCTCATTGCCTGCGTAGCTTGTCGGCAACTCTCGGCCGTGAGCCCGTCGGTATTCTCTAGCAGCCATACTGCAGAAGCAATACGGTTCAAACCAGATCTCCACGCCGTCGATCTGACTCAGGCATTTGATCAATGCTGTCGACAATGTACGAGGGAAGGTCCAGAGTATGATACGGACCTGGTCGGCCTCTCCATTGGGTTTTAGCGACGTCATCGTCGTAGACATTCACGTAGGCTATTCGTCTGTCATCTGCGATGTCCAAGACACAAACTTGATTATTGCGGTCTTTGCACTAAAACGTGAGGTGAAATGCTACTAAAAGGTTGGAAAATGAACAGTTCAGACACTCCAATTGTTCGGACTCTCTTTACAATTACATAGAGTGATCCATTAGTGATTTGTACATGCGTAGTAAATACGGAAGTCAGTCAACCGGTCGGTGTTGCAGTATAAAACATACACGCCCACCGGAACCACAAAGCATGATAAAGAAATTACATTTTTTGTCAACATGTGTCAATGGGCTGCGAATTTAACCTACACACAGGTATAGTAATGGACTTTGAACGACATGTAAAAAGGGATATCAGCACTGATTGATTTCATTGACTTCGTTATTAACACATGATTTAAAATGATATCTCCGATTTCAATCAATAAACTAAACTTTGGATGTATCATAATCATGATGCAAAAATATGGCAAACGTCAAAAACATTTCATTTTTTCATTATCATATACAGCAAAATGCCCCCCCCCCAAAAAAAAAATAAATAAAAATAAAATAAAAAATAAATAAATAAATAAATAAATAAATAAATAAATAAATAAAAAAATAAAAATAAAAAAAATTAAAAAAAAACAACACGAAACAAGGTATTATAAAATTACGCTGACATATATTAGTTCAAGAGCTTTGACAAAATAAAAATAATACAATTGAAAACGTGACATTTTGCATTTAAAAGATAATGCTGAATAGCATTCATTAATTATTGAATGATAATATTGGAGACATATTTACAAGATTATTGGTACATTGTATGCCGGTAAGAAAATTGTATCGACCTGTGTAGATACGTAGATTATCTTGAGATACGGTAGTAAAGTGGTTTGATCACTTGGCTTGGGTACGAAGGTCGTGGGTTCGAACCGCGGCACATCACTCATATCCTTAACCAAGGCATATGATCTACAATTGCTTCTCTCCACCCAGGTGTTTAACGGTTTGATTCGCATGTGAGTGCCCGAAAGGTGGCGCCTTATACACGTACTGGAATGCTCCAAGTGGAGAGACAGTGTACGCTGAAAGTGCGGAATTGTATTGAATCCGATGACCGGGTTTAAAATATACACCGTGGGCAGGTAATTTGCTTTGATCACGTACTTGCAACGGGAAAGATGCTTTTAAGACAAAGTTAATTGTTATGGCAAAATTGACAATTGTCATGATTTTAGGGTTAAAGGAGATAAACCCCATCTCATAAAACGTACCTTAACGATCCCGATGCCTCGAGTTTCGTTTATTTTGTATTCACTGACACTCTTAATGTTTCTCTTTATCATTATTAAATCAAGCGTGCATTTCATGATTTTTTTTTGTAATGGAGAGAAAGAATGGAAGAAAAAGGGAAAATTTAAGGACACCAACAGCAATTTAAAAGTAGTTTACTACTACACATGAACGTATAGTTTATCAACACAATCAAACGCATCAACATCAACGTTTAATACAAACAAAATCGAGATTGAGTGACATATACACATCCAAAACCAACCTCCCATGAAGGACAGAGCACCGTTTCACGAAACAGTCATACGAACAAGTTTGCCGACAACCTATTGAAATGCATGCATTAAATTTAACACGTATTTCAATGCCAATGGGATGTAGGTGAACTTATACTTATGACGGTTCAGTGAAGACACGCTACGGGACGCTTCCACGAGGGGTGGGAAAGGTCAAAATAAATGACCTACCTCTTACTGCATGGGATTCTAGTTACCATAGCAACGAAGGAGTCTTACCAACGCACAACCACCGACCCCGAAGAAGAACGGTGCGCTCCGAGACACATTGAAAATTGGATTCTTGATGTGACTTTAATGTTACTCAAAGTCTCGAGGCATAACTATTAGTTTAGAAAAATGAAAACATGAAACTGAACGGATAGGTTGAGATTCCAGTTCACGAAAAGGATGAGGGGGGGGGGGGGGGCATTGATATCGCATCATTTGTTTATATTTAAGAATGGCGAAAATAAGTTTGCTTGTTTTATCTGTGTATATGCATATTTTTCCATAACATATTGTCTATATCAATACCTGTCTAGATCTAACTACCCTCTGTCACTCTATCTCTCTCCCACTCCTCCTCCCCCCTCCTCTCTCTCTCTCTCTCTCTCCCTCTCTCTCTCTCTCTCTCTCTATCTGTCTATCTCTTTCTATAAAGTTGACTTAAAACATGGCTTAATTTCTTTTCTCTCTCTCTTGTATTTCGACCGAAAAATAATTGAAAAATACCCCACCATTCATAATTATAAAGTCATCGCTTTAAAGATGGTTTTATCAAAATGTGTATTTGTGAATTCGTATAAACACTGACGCAAAGTTTTATCAATTTCAGCAACTATAGCTATAGGACTTCTTCACGCAGACATAATCATGATCAAATTTTGTGTGTACTTCAATGGTTCATATTCTATTCTAGATCTCAATTAGCATCGACATAAGAACTTAAAAAATCAATTTTCTGGAACATATTTTGCTTTGATTTTGATGATAATTTTCACAGGCCGCTGTATTTCTTTATAACTAAAGCCGTATACCATAGTCTCCTCATAACCATTTATCTTACTCAAAGTATTGATCATGTTTGTTTGTGGTTTGGCTATGTATTTTGTATGTTCTCTCTGTTGTTGTCCCTCCGCTTTTCGGAGATCAGCGAGATTATCGCATTCGAAGTAGTAGGCTGCTGTAAATATGTTATAAAATCCTTAGTTGAAGGGAATGGAGTGCAGGCGATGGGCATGAATTTTGTAAAGATAGTGAAGTGTCATCTTTAAAATAGAATCATTGACAGTGGAGGGAAGGTATGGATCATATGGCAAGAGAATAGCGCAAGTCAGATGGGAGGGGTCCTGGCTATCTTCTTGATTTAGGTCCACCTGTCTCTCTCTCTCTCTCTCGCTCTTTTTAGTGTTCTCTCTCTCTCTCTCTCTCTCTCTCTCTCTCTCTCTCTCTCTTTCTCCCCTCTCTCTCTCTCTCCTTCTCTCTCTCTCTCTCTCTCTCTCTCTCTCACTCTCTCTCTCTCTCATTACGGGATGTGTAATTCTGTTCATATAACATGTTCAAAAATGTTGTTATACAATTTTAATGTACAGGACTCTCTTGCAAAGCACTTTTTTATCTACTGAAAAAGGCTACCCTGTATAAAGAACACATACTAAATAAATACATAAAATGTATATATAGCAGGTCATGCTCTGTATTTTTAATTTACTGTCAAGCCCACATTCCGTGTTTACCATTATTATTATTATGCCAAATGGGAATGGGGTGGGGGCGGGGTTCTTTTGTTTGTGTTATTCTCTCTCATCGAATTTATGAGCCAAAAAGCTTGTATGCAGTGTGCGTTATGGTAAACTCTTTTACCAAACACTAAATGCTAAAGGTATTTCAGATTTGAATTTGTCTACAAACAACGTTTATACCATTTGTGGGTTAATGTTTTCATCTTTTATCACCAAAATCTCCCTTGGAGAAGAAACTTGTACAGTTGTTGGCAATGTTTAACCATTTTGTAGTTTACCAATGGCAATCGATAGTGGGACATAAGTTTTGGTTACAAATACAAGTTCATCTAATACCTCAACACAAAATCCCACCTTGATCGCTTGTTAATGAGGTCGGTGTTCTTACAAATGGTTATCTTGTCCGTCGATATTTCTTGGCCTCAGCGAGCGAGGTCGACCCGCTTGTTGTTTACCCCCCTTCCTCCTATTCCCGTCTCGTCGCTATCATAAACATAGCTTTTGTCATCATTCAATTACACTCGGCTTAAACATTGTCATCCAAGTACCGGGCGACTGGTCGCCAAAAGGGTACGGGAAGGCCACAGAAGAAAAGTCGAATCACCCAAGCGAGGTAGATGCCCTATTGTCCCTTTCTCCCGCGAACAACACACTCAGCCGGAGGGGTAACAGACGCATTTGTATATGAATACCAACCATCCCGTTGCTAATGCCAACAAACACCCCGGTTACGATCGTTTGCCGTGTGTACAGGCACTGTATATCACTACATCGCGAACCAAAAGAGAATCTTCTGTGATCTTGCGACCCAACTTCACACCGCACCGCATGTGGATCGAATTTCGCAGCCAGACTTCAAATTTGGATTTAATTTGACAAGTAGTTAGACATTTTGCTTTTTTTGGTGAAGAAGGAAGGCATATTTTGAGGAATTATCGAGGGAAAGATTGTAAAATCTGAGAAGAAATCATGTCCCAGGCGTTGGTATCGCGGCCCGCGTCGCAGGGTGGGTTCCCCCGTCAGCCCCGCTTACCAAACCTCCCTGAGATCCAACACCCTCTATCCCGGCTGGGAGACCCAGACAAACTCAATGTGAGAGGGTTGTCGAGTCGATCTGGTGGTCGACCAAGCTCCAATCCACTCGGTGGACGAGGACCGAGACCCGCCGGAGAGGTACCCTTCAGCAGTCTTGCACCAAGAGTATCTCGGACAGCGTCTGGTGGTCGACCCCCTAGCCAGCTCCAGAGGGGTGAGTTTGGCCCCTCTCACACCAGCCGATCGCTCCCTAAGATTCCACATCTATACTCTAGCATTCCAGAAGGAATCGAAGTGTACCACTCAGATGACCCGACCAAGACAAGACTACCAGTATTTGGTAAGTTATTTATTCCCTTTTTCAATTTAACAACCATTAATATATCAAACTAAATTGATGGGGATCTTGTTTGTTGATTAGACGAGACTGAAACCTACCAAGCCCGCAGTCCCCCGATTGAACGTCAATCATGTCGATGTTTATCCTATGTATTTCAATTTTAGAATTATGGTATTATTACAAACAGAAAAAAAATATAACATGACAGGACATTCCGTGAAATGAAATAAAAGTAGAGGATTTATATACTAATGACGTTGTTAAGGTCGTAGAATCATCATTATAAATATTTCATTGTAGAGGAGAATTTCATTTGGAAAAAATAACAGAAAATCGTACATAGATTATATCGTATAGAAATATTATAACAAAGTTACACCCTTTTATGAGTACACATAGAAAATTCGAATAATTATGTTACACAACTTCATACTATATGTGATTAAGATGAGTGTGTGGCCATGTTTTCAATAACTCTCAATCATTAACATGAATCTGTTTTCACAGTCATTTTCCCGATTTAACATTAAGTCCTTTTTATCAATTATTAATAAAAGTCTGGTGAACATTGTAGTGTTGTTGCAATAATTGTGTTGACCCGGGCAAAATGATAGATATTTAGACATGTTGAGTAAAGTTCACATTTTATGACTTTAATAAATTAATACCAGAGCTATTTTTTATGATCTATTGTCATGACTTTAAACTCTGCAATCAAGCATGATTAAACATGCTAGCAATATGTAATGACATTTTATTACTCTATTGTATATCATTTAGGGTCAAAAGTTGTATTTTATTCCTGTTGAAGTGAGGTTGCCATAGGAAACCACAATATGCTTCCCATTATTTACAATAACAATGTTTCGAATCCCAAACTGTGGACGACATATCAGTTGATACATTATGGACATTTCAATGGAGTTTGAGAGAGAAAGAACAGGGAGGGGGCGGGGCGGACAATATTTTTCCCTCTAAAGTGACATTCCTTTCTAGGGTCAAAATCATGCCCTTCCTCGGGCAAGAAACTTGAACTTTGACAAAGCGAGTCTTGCTTGTTTACATGTATATGCAAAGTCGCTATGGATGGAATCTATTGTTTTAGCAATAAACATACAATGTAGATGCCAGGTTACAGTTTTGTTGTAATGATTTAAAATTAGGTGTTTTGAAAAATCGTTTTCAAACTTTATCGCTTCCTACAGAGAAACCTACAAATACACTGTATATCATTAAATATGTAAGTGATGATGTCACTTTTGGTAATCCTTGTGACCAACAATTCAAACGTACAGATTATGAGAAAATACGGGATAATACTATTGCATTAAATGCTTTGCTCAGGGACGGAATAATAAACTAGTATATTCATCCTTAAGAAAGTGAAGGGGGCACCATGGCTCAGTGGTAGAGCAGTGGTCCCGGGTTCGAAACCAAGTCGATGTGCTAGTGCCATTTGGTAAGGCATTAAAACCACTTTACCAAGTCCTTCGGAGTAGACTTAAGCCGTCACATGCAGCTTTTTTGGCAGTCAGGTGAAACAAACAATATATAAAACATTCTTCAAATACTGTGATGAGAGGTGTCCGTTTAACTCCCTGTTTTACCACGCAAGTGCAAAAGCGTCCACTTGTCAGCGCACGAGAACCCTAAAATAAGCCCCTAAACAAATGGTCGTGTTGCAGCCTTATGCTATGTAATTGTTTTCGGAAAATTATTTTACTTTGCGTTAGCAATCGGAAGCAACCAACCTCATGTTGATAATATTAGAAAAATTATACATTTTGATGTATGAGAGTGATATTCACATTCTTGTGGGTGCAGAAGAATATTGTCTCGCAGTGGCTAAATTGATAGATTTGACCTAAACATCCAAATATTATTTTATGATTTAGTAGCTTTATGGAAGCATGTGATTAATATGATTTGAAATTGCAACATTTTGAAGATGACAGGATGGGATGCAGATAAGTTTATTGATGAATACAAGACTTTGATTAGAGACGGGAAAAACAAAAATTAAAAAAATCCTCGATCTCGATTCACCATGTTCTCATGTCAATGACTCCAAAGCCGAAACGGCATTTACAATTAAGAGAAGGATGGCATATTTACAAAGAGAAGACACGACAGTGACATCTTTACCTTTGGGACAAGTCTGTGTGGTCATATTTGTTGAATGTAAACAATAAAACATGACACTTGGGTGGACTGGTTAAACAGCGCGCTACTCCAATGTTGATTCGACTTGCGTTTAATTGCTAAAAGAATCTTCGGTGTTTACTTATCTGTCTCTTGCGCGAAAGGACTCTGGCTAAACTCGTCTGAAGTAATAAACGCATTTTTATATCTTTCATTTTATTACTAAAAATAGCCCATAAAATACAAGAAAGTACTATGGAATCTCTATATAAACCAGATTTGTTTACTTGTCAATAGGGGGATAAAAAGGATAACAAGAGATTAAACATAAAAATGTATCAGGCAAAGAGAGATGTAAGCGAGGGAAACAAAAGGTAGACAGAGAGATAGATGGATAAATAGACAGAGATGAAAGATAGAGAGAGAGAGAGAGAGAGAGAGAGAGAGAGAGAGAGAGAGAAAGGGGATGTGAGAGAAAAAACAGAGTGAGAGAAATATATAGACATTATATGTATGTGTGTGAGAGGAGAAAAAGAGAAAGAGAGAGCTTTCTGGAAATAAAAATTGAGTAATTGCAAAGTAATCACAATTATAATCAAGACTAGTTTTATATAATGCGTTTTTATCTCGACCTTGATAAACACAACATAATAATGATAATATTTAGCTGAGACTGCAAAACCCCTTTTCGTATTTTCTGTTAACATGGTTATAAGGAGAGGTTTTCGAGTACGACCGTGTTTGATTAACAATATTTATTTAAATTATTCTATTTGTGTGTCCAGGAGCAAGAAGCAGCCTAGAAAGTCGAGCTGAAGGGCGAGACCAGCTTGCTTCACGAGGACCAAGCAGACCAGGAACACAATCCAGAATAGAGATAGATGAAGTAAGTATACATGCAGTCATCAAACACCTTCCTTTCTCCCCAAATATACCACATCCAAATCCTTTCCAAGAGCGGTGGTAATTCCGCATTCATTTCTTCTTCTATTCTCTTTACATTGTTTGTCTCGGAGTTGATACCCATCGGTATTTCATAATTTTGAGGTTTTCAATAAAGAATTGGATGATTTCTGATCTATTATTCATGAGTGGAAACGCCTCCCTTTGAAGATCAGATAAATGGGATTTTAATCGCATACTCGGGGCGTTTGATGACGCTATTAGAGCGATCATTATCACAGATCAAAGAAAACGGTGTCATAATATTATCACTCTATAAAAATGAACGACGATCGCAGACCGTGGGCATAGACTTTAAAATTATCTGATGAAAAAGAAATGCTTCTGAGATTTGAAATTCATAAGGCTATATGAGGTCAAATGAAATTGTGTTACGTCACAAAGGACGTCCTTCAAAACTACCGTCGCTTCTTCTTTCTTCCCCAACCCCCTCTCTATGTTCATTTCGATCAGCCGTTTTCCTCTTCTCACCATTTGTATTCCCTCCCATTTTCGAAAGGGAGGGGTGTTGTCTTTTAATTTGGTCATGTAATTTTCGTTATAAATGATGTACATACTCAAATTTGAAGAATTGTTACGAAACTGTTAAGATCCTGCCAAAATTGAATATAAATATATCATTGTAGTCCCGTTTACAAAAATCGATTAAATGTAATCAGTTTGATATTGTTTAATAATGCTAATATTGGATAAAACATTAATATATGACTAGCCGTTCTGGCCTTTTGACTATGCTACCACCAGAAGTATATACCGTTTTATTTCTTTTACATCCACGTCCTATATACAAAGCCATTGTCTTTTCTTTTGGTATCTTAGAAAATTGCATCGTGAAAGTTCTGGCAAATTTACGGAGATGAAGTCATGATATATTACTAATGATTTTTCTTCCTCTTCCTCTTTCTCTCTTTCTCTTTTTCTTTCTAGATTGAAATGATTCTCCGTGAAAAGATAAAGAGAGGTTATTACGAGTTGAAGAAGCTCTTTATTTCCAATGACCCCGATGGCCGAGGCATTGTCAGCCGGGAAGCTCTGGCGAGAATCCTCATCACATTCCTCGGTCGATTCATTAGTCTTAAACAATTCAACCAGCTCTTGCAAAGGTAAGCAGCAGAAAAACAACAAGACAAATAAACAAACAAACAAAAAGGCGAACTTTGCAATATGGTAGACGAGTAGAGCTACACCATGTCAATGGAAAGATTCTCGTCATAAACTTTGTTTTGAAGGGTAGAACTTAATTTTGATGAATACAGTACCGATAATTTTTCTCCAAATATAAATACTGAAGGAGGTAAGTTTTGAATTGAATAGTCATTTGTTGTGATCGTAAAATGAAAAACGGTCATGGAGAGTGTGGGAGGGGGAAGGAGGAAGATATCGGGGATTGAGGGAGGGAGATAGAGAGGATGAGGGAGAGAGAGAAATAGAGAGAGGGTGGGAGAGAGAAAGAAAGAGAGAGAGAGAGAGAGAGAAGAGAGAGAAGAAGGGAGAGAAGATGGAGAGAGATAAACATTGAGATAGAGATAGAGAGAGATTCAAAAAAGTTCTTTACGATCTATGATCTATTATTTTTATCATTTATTATCATTATTATTGTCATCATCATCCTCATCATTATTATCTTCATCTGCAGGATGAAGCTGGATGACAGACAGGCGATTAAATTGGAAGAATTCTACGCCTTCTTCCGTCACGTGACGAGTAAGGAGATGCCTGGTTGGATGGATCCTGTGAATAGACATCAATCAGATAAACTAGTCATGAGTGCTGCTCAGGTTCATGCTCAACTCAAAGAGAGAGCTAAACAAAGGTATGCTGGATTCATTCTTCCTTCTCCTCGCCGTCCTCGTTCTCCTCCTCCTCCTCATCCATCTCCTCGTTCTCCTCCTTATTCTACTTCTTTTTCTCCTCTTTCCTCATCCGTCTTTTCGTCTTCTTGTTCCTCCTCTCCTCGTTCTTCTTTCTCCTCTTCTTCTTCTTCTTTATCTTCTTTTTTTTAAATAACTTTTCTTTTTTACCGCATTTTGTTTTGTTTTCTTCTTGTACTTCCAGTTTTCGTATATTTATAATTTTCGGCACCCCCCCCCTCTCTCTCTTTCTCTCTAAATTATGTTTATCTTTTACTTGCATTACTTCGTTTTAACTTTTTCTTATTAAATGATATTTACCTTTTCCACGATGTGGACTACTTAAAAATGAATACAAGAAATGAGTTTCTTCTTTCGCGCATGAAGACAGCTTAATATAAGATAATAATTTAAGAAGAAAAATGTAAGAATCAACTTGAAAATTTATGGGATTTGTTTCCGATCAATATCCTAAATTATTATCATAATAATCCCACAACCTTGTTCAAACTTACATTCAGTCCCATTAATTTGTTTCGATGTTGATTGTTTTCCAGGTTCCTTGACGTCGCGGATATGATTCCCCAGCTAAACCCTGGCGGCACCGGTCGCATCCTCAAACCTGAATTCAGAAACGCCCTCAATAAGATGCTCTTCCATATGGATGAGGATGAATTTGAAAAACTCTGGCTCAAGTAAGTCAATTACGCATGCGTCGAATACGTGAGCAATCGCACATAATCATAGTAATTCAATTCAATTCATTTATTTTTCCTCTTTCAATCGTTCATATTTACAATGATGGTACATTTTAACATATTCACATATGTATATACATATAGATCAATTTGCACAATACAATACATTAACAAAATAAACATGAAATTGAAAGGGAAGGAGGGCCGACTAAAAAGCAGAGCTTGTAGGGTGTAAGCCCCCCTGTAAAAGTAATTATCATGAATAATTATTTTATGAGAAAAAAACACAACAATAACAATAACTGATTCAGTAATACAAAAAAAAAAAAAAAAAAAAAAAAAAAAAAAAAAAAAAATCAATTTTAAAGGTATTACAAAGTTTTGGTATGGGGTCATGAATTTGGTTCAAATTAACATATTGGAAGCATATGCGTTTCTACAATATTCATTGATCGTTGTCCCGGTTGAAATCGAGTCTAAAGTTATGAAATTATAAATGATAAACTCTTTATGTTGTATAGCTCCCTCTCAAGGTCAAGATATTAATTTAGCTATGAAACAATGTTTCTTGACTAAAATCTACCGATTAGCTATTCCCGTTTGGAAATTATATATCACAACTACATATTCTGAGATTTTCATGGTCGCAGCTACCATTGTACGGCCGTAGGCGCTATTTGAAGTTTTGATCAAAATTTACCGGGAGCACCGGTAAATTTGTATATTCAAGTTTTCTCGAAAACAGAAGAGTTTTAGGGGTTAATTTTTTTAGTGCTTATAATACATCCACAGGGGCATGTAAATATAACAAAATTGTAAAGATTCACTATCCACCCAATTTTCAAATTTCCCAAAACTTTGTATTACCTTTAAACGCAAAACATTGATAAATACATACATGTTTGTAAAAAGAAACAATCAAAGTTACATAAAGTCACCTGATGATGATATATAAACAAGTTTAGTAAAACTGCAATTTCTGACAGTGCTCAACTGTAGGAGCAAATGTAGATATAGAAGTTGGAAATGTTCAACTTTATTGGTAAGAGTTGCACAGTCTGTTTCACCCCAAGGCTGATCAGCAACAGATGAGCCTTCGGATGAAACAGACTGTACAACTGAACTCTTACCAATAAAGGTGAACCTTTCCAACTTCTATATCGATAAATATATATATATATATGTATGAATATATTATGACTCTATATAATATAATATATATTAGCTGCTATGAACATGATGAAGGCATCTTTTATAATATTCACAATTTATACAACATGATATCTGAATACAAATATGGCAATAGCTCTTTTGCGTAACGAACACAATGACTACAAATACAGTAATAAAGAGATTGAAAATAGTACCAGGGATAAACTCACATATTCCTGATAGTACTAAGAATATGAAACTTCTCATTAAATATAGGCCTATAAATATGTAAATTGTATATGCATAAATATATTGGTCACATTCGTAACATTATACTTTTTTTGTACAAACATACTTTGAAGGTGTACTTAACGTTAGCTTAAAATACATCTATCCAGTATTTTGTTTGGTATTCAAACTACTGTATTTTAAAGTAACTTTTTGACAACTGACTTTAAGATGTATGAGATCTTCTTGATGATGTTTTTGTAATTAATGTTTCGTTTTCAAACAGATATGACTCTGAGAATGTTGGAGTAGTAAACGGCGGGAAGCTCCTAAGCAAACTGGGTATCAATCTCCGTGCTACCACGGCTCCAACCAGTGATATCTACGTCAGGAGTCCCCGGGGAGGCGACGGCGAACCAACCTCACGTAAGTCAGTCAATCTATACTCAAGATGTACCAAAGAGGATGCAAAGTGTTCATGCATGCACTCAACAATCTCAAGTGAAACACTCGATTAAACCGAAGTGCGATTGAGAACAATGAAGACCTAATTGAACAGAACCAAAGAAACACCCTAATGTCTTTATTCACCTTCATCCGAATCAATTATGAGAAAGAATTCAAAAGAAAGAAAAGAATAGAAGAGAGTGAAGATTTAAAAAAAAAGATAATTAATGAATTGAATTGATTTTACTTTTACGATTGTTTATGTAGAATATAATACTCATCAACATCGATTCAAATGTCTCTGATTGAGACAAAATTATATTGTAATAGCTTATATGTCATGGGGCACCCCCCCCCCCCCCACCCCACCAATGCCATCACTAGCCTCATGATCAAGCATCCTAAGCTGTCTTTGACACTTTATTCGCTTAATACGATCAACGATCCTCTCTTTCAATAGACAAATATGTGACCGACTAATCAACTAATTTTATTTGTAAATTCCTACTTTGAAACAGCGAGGAGAAAGAAGAAAGCTGATACGGACCGACTAAGATCGATCCATGTTGAGAAGTGGATCAAAGACAAGTTCAGGACAGGCTGCACTAGAATGAGAAGAGAATTTGAGGAGTTTGACAAGGAACACAAAGGAGAGGTAAAACAACTTTCTTTTCCTTTTTTTCCTTTACGCAAATATAAATTAATACCGTTTCAAAATAGACCGTAATCATGATATATGCCTGAGATATTCATCATTTTTTTACATTACATTTCAAATGCAACTTTAAGTATTCAATCACTCATGTAAGGATAAAGGAGTATGAATCAATCGTTTAAGGTATGATGCTTACAAACCATGTCAATTAAAATGTGTTCCTTTAATTTGTTGCAAAAAAATGGACATGATTTTGCTCACTTGTAAGATTATCACTTTTTCAAAATTATCTCAAAGAATCGCGATCACCCACATCCACACCTCCGGTGTAAATTCCCTCGCGGAATATTTTGAAGACAGCAGCCCAAGAGATTTTTCTCGTCAATCGCTGCTTGATAGTCAACACGTCATGACTTTCCATTTTTGTCCTACTTTTTAGGTGGATAAGGAGAAATTCGGTCAGGTTCTGTCCAAGTTTGGTCTGAAGCTTGAAGGTCCGTACCTGGACGAGTTTTTGACGCGATGCGGTCTTACAGCAGACCGTGCTGGTATGGTGTCTTACAGGGACTTCCTCAGGAGGTTCCAGGACCGGAGCGAAGGAGGTGTCACTCATGATATACTCAATGACCCGACTCACAAGTGAGTTTCTTTTAAGAAGATGCTTAAACGTTGTTATGAAGTTGAGCAGGTTCTTTCTATCAAATGCAATAAATTTGTTGTATTACTTGATAAATTGAGACATGTGCAACTGATGTAACAATGTTTGTTTTACCGATATGTCACAACTTGGACTTTGTTCAAATCTATTGTTTTGTTCTTGCTCAAGAATGATTTAAAACAAATTTTCTTTGGAAAAAAAGAAGTTTACTGACAGATTTAGTCTTCTTCTTTTTTTCGTTGCTTTGGAAGACAATAAGTGACCCAATATAGCTCAGATCATCCCTAATAGTGAGATCTGCGATTGATGTGGATCAATCGCAAATCTTTTATCTTTGCCGTTAAGGCTTGTCGAGGTATGGTGAGGTAAACCGCCGCAAAAAGCCGCCACGGTTTTTTTTAACTTGTAAAAGAATATCAAATGGTGCACTGAAGGACGTTTTCACCGATATCCATGTTATATGACCCAAAAAACATGAAGCGGTTAACTTTAAGTCTCATAAAGATACCGCCGTGGTTTTACCGCGCAATATTTGACGGCCCCTTACAAGCGTTTCCAGTAATCAGACGGTTCTAACGATCTTATGTTCTCGTTTCTCTCTGGTAGATTTCACCAAGGAACCGACTGGATGGAGAACCCTGCGAACAATAACTCGATGACGGCAGCAGAGGTTAAGATGATGGATCTCTTCCAAGGGGACTTCATCGGATTATTAGGGTCCTTCCAGTAAGTACTTAAGTCTTTTTCGATAGTTGTTTACATTTTGATGCAGGAGCGTTGAAATGATCATTGTCAATGAAAACAATGAGTAGAATGGACAATTACAAAAAGTTGCGTCTCTAGGAATAGAAAGGTACATTTTCTCATTTGGGCAGCGGTGCGCAACAAAGATCTGCGTCGAACAAAAATCGGAGGCGTCATCCCTGATAACAAAAAAATAATGTTTCGAAGATTTGCGTCACACAAAAAAAATCGCAAGCGTCATCCCAGGTAAAACATGACGTTCTTGGGGCAGAAAAATGTTAGACATTCTACAATTATTAAATGAAAAACATTCTTAGGATTTTTTGGAAAGTTTCTCTGGAAAAAAAAGCTAAACAAAAAAAAAATGTTTTGACAATGTTTACAAGCGATGTGTGTTTGTTGGGGGTATTATTCCATTTTGAAAAGATTTGGCCGCTACTCCCAGCTGCTTATCCCAACCCGTCGCGTCCAACCATGCTATACAACTAAAAACATTTTCATTTGATAACCTTTTTATTTTTTTCCTTATTTTCTACGTACAGGAAAATTGACAAGTTGCGTTTGCGAGTGGTAAGCCAGCAAGAGTTTCGTGCTATCATCGAGAGTCGGTTCAATCTCGGCCTCTCGGACCAGGAGTTTGAAGCTTTCCTCGACAGGGTTCCATTCGATGACGAAGGGAATGTCAAGTACCACGACTTTATGGGACAGTTCGACACCAAGTAAGTCCATTTTAAATGCAACTTGATATAGGCTTCTTGCCATGTGGTGCGGTAAACCGGCTTAAAAAAAACCCGCGACAATGAATGATTACTTGAGGTATTCACCGAGCTCTGCATTATTCAGAAATGGGAAGTATATTTCCCTTAAAGTCATCACCAAAAAGAAAAACGACGCAGTTATGTCGCGTCATAATCGTCTGAATGAGTCTCAATATTGCAAAGACTTTTTGAGAAATTTTACCGAAGGGCAAATTCACTATGAATGTTTATTTATAGGCCTATTTATGAAAGTATTGATCAAAAAGCAAATCGCAGCGAAATATAAATAGTGTAGTATTCAGAACACTGTGAATACTTTTTTCTTTGGAGACAATTGATTATTTGATATGATTCGATTCTTTAATTAAGACGTCATATTTTCTTCAAATTTAGGTACGGACCTGCTCCTAGTTTGTTTGACAGCAAGACCGTGAGGGGAGGCCCAGAGGAGATGGACCTGGATCTAGATGAAGCTCTGGCCGAGGAAGAAGAGCCAAAGAGCTACGATGAGTTCAAAAAGGGACGGTCCGTAAGACAGGTTCGTAATCAAAACTTATTTGATCTAGTAAAGGGATTGATCAATGTGCGACTTTTTGTCTGATCTGGATCTTAATAACAAAACCTAATAAATACTACAAGGAAAAAAACACATAAGAACATCAAGTTTGGAGTGAGAGAAGGAGAAGTTTATGCTTTAAAGTTTTTGGATTTATAGACAAAATGATGAATGCTGGAGACATCATTAAATTATCTTGAGTATTCATGAAACAAAGCAGGAACGGGAATAGTCGTAACGTCTTGATACAATAGTTAAATTGAAAACTATTTCCTTATAATATTTCTTTTACTTATCTCTCTGAATATTCAGATCTCAAAGATGCTCAAACAGATGATCAAGAACCGCATGGCTGAAGTCGAGACAGTTTTCACCGAGATAGATGTTCACAATTCAAGGAGATTTAGTCAAGAGATTATGTATGAATTGTTTAAAAGGTGAGAAATCAATTTCCTGTTAAGTGGTTAGCAATGCTATCAGCCACGCTATTTAGTATTAAACTAAGGGTTTCAATATTTGTTGTTTTAGCATATTAAAAGATTATCCTCCAGTTCGGATGATTGATCAATATACATTCCTATATATGTTAAAGATTGCACATGACATTTAGACCAATTTGTGTACATCCTAATTCATCAATAATTATTGCTTAATGTTTAATATCAGAACTTAATCTGTAGAAATTGTTTTTGTTTTTACTTTTGGGAAAGAAAAGAAAAGAATTCTTAATAACTACTAGACAAATAACCGTGTCATGTTTTACAATGAAATTCACAGACTAAATGTTCGGCCAGAAATCACGAGAGGAGAGATCCGTCGTCTCTGGGACACATTCATCACTACACAGCACAGAACGCTCGACTTCATGGAGTTTGTCCGCCATTTTGGATACTCGCCACAGAGCGCTGCCTTCCCCAACGCCAAGCTAGCACCGCCTAAACGAGGCGATTCCGACTTCCTGATCCGGTCAAGAAAACTCAACTGTGCTGCTGATATGCTCGAGGACAACCTGAGGTCAAAGGTAGGTAGCTCCGTTCACACATCAGGGACCTGTTTCACAAAGCCTTTTCGCAATGACAGATGACAAAAATCAGTAACAAATCCGCTGATAACCAATCAGAAGCAAGGATTTCAGTAGCTTCTAAACAACAACTATCTTTGGTCACTGATGACAAGTTTTGTGAAATGGGGCCCAGGCCAGGTATTGCAACAGTCATGGATTTTAAATCAAACGATTTGTTTGAAATACTGGAACAAGATGCTTCCATTCATTACTACAACCGTTTGCCCGGCCGTGCACCGTCTTTTAAAACTCATTCTGGCATTCCTAATTCACACAAAATATTTTTTTTTTTGGGGGGGGGGGTGGGGGTTGTCAGGGATTTTTTTTTATCAGTGTGCCTGTCCTCACCATTTCTTTTCAATGTCAATTTGTTGCCTCACAAATTGACATTACAAGAGAAAGGTGATCCCTGAATTGAACAAAACATTGAAAACAAATCCCAAAATATCTTCCAAATCTTATTCCTCTCTCTTTTTTGTTTCTGATATAGGTTGATTATATGTGGGATGATCTTCGCAAGGAGTTCTTGAATCTTGACACCTATGGGACTGGTTTCGTCAGTGCAGAAGAGTTCCGGGACGTTCTCCAAGAGCTCTGTGTTCATCTCAACGCCTACGAATTGGATATGCTGAGCAGAAAGTTTGACACGCAAAAAGATGGCAGGTATGTAACATCACATCGTCCAGTAGTAAGATATCAATAGTAAGTTCTTTTCTTTTAGGTGATATATTCATGTATGTTCTGATGTTTTATGCACAACCACAAAAATCACAATTTTGAATTATCTTATATACACCTGAGTTTTCATAGTACCTTTAAAAAAGATGATTGAGGCCGTTTAGAAATCAAATCGGATTTAAAAGTATGCTTGGTCAATTTGATGAATAAATCCCTCTACAGTGGTGTTGATGGTAAATGGTAAACATTTGTAACATCTTACTAGATGAACTTCCTTCCGAGTTTAGTCTCAGAGTAACGAATATGCACTTTCGATCGTTCAAGGTTACTAACTTTGCCTTTCTGTCAATGTGTCTTTGTAGAGTATCATACGTGGAGTTCCTGCGACCTTTCGCTATACGGAAGTCAACGCATCGCCATGGTAACAACATGATGGGTTTGATGGCCCATCCACAGGCTGAAATGCCAATCGACGCCATTGTCGATGAGCCTAATAAGGGTCTGAGTGGAATCACAGCTCGATTAAGACAAAAGGTAAGATATACTAATCCATTCATCAGTAGGAAAAAATGTTTTAAGTGAAGTTTTCTTTATTTCGTTTTAAGTTGTGAACTTAGAAACAAATGTTAAATCATGTTTGAAGTCCATTTAGTGTTTGTCACAAGTACTTTGTTCAGAATGTTTTAGAAAGAGCGGCAATTGCTCAGCCCTGTTTCCTTTTTAAATTATAAATCATATTTTGTGATTATGTCTTTTTAAAATTGAAAGCAAGGATATGAAAATAAAAACAAGACGAATACATGTATTGCTACAAGAACTTTTGATGTATCCACTGATGTACTCATATGGGTAATATCTTCAGATAGATGATGGTTTACGGACAATGTCTCTAAACTGTAAATAAGTCAGCAATGAAGCTTAAAAATCGAGTGCACCTTTAGAATGTTTCAGAGAGTTACTTCTCTTCGTAGAATTCCTTGTTCATGGATTTTCAAGTCATCTCAATTAATAGAACTTGGAAAAAGAAAGAAAAACTCTGCATGAAAATTGTTGTTTGGTACCGACAAGTTCCATAAACTAACTATGGCTCTCGTATCTTGATTTGCAGTTGGTTGGTGACTGGCGAAACTTGAGGCGGGCCTTCAAGAAGATCGACACCGAACGTACCGGGTACCTCACCATGCCCGAGTTCCGGAATGTCCTGAGACTCTGCAACATGGTCCTCGACGAGGAAGAAGTCTACCAAGTCATGGCCGAGTTTGACGAGAAAATGGACGGCAAAATCAACTACTACAAATTCATTTCAGACACTTTCCACGCTGATCCAACCAAACCATAGGTTAACCCATTGCAAACATGGGCAATGGTGATTCCTGTGTAATGCCTAGGAGAATGAAAGAGTTCAGTAGTCGATGGATTAATAGTGGGGACTCTGTACCTAGTGGACATTGGAGGTTGGTCACCAGATATGCAGTGGCCAAAATGCAGTCTCTGAAGACAGGTCCGGTCAGTGCTGATTTAGGGCTGCTGCGATTTGACTCCCATCTGGAAGTTGACACCACCCACGTTTCTCAAAGAGGTTCAGGTGGCCAGAAACTCTCTCTTGAATTCACCTTGATGTGGGGCATTAAGTTTAACAAACTTATTTGCCTCTCTGCGTCTTTTTACTTGAGGTTCTTGTAGCACAACTTAAGCTGCATTGTTGATTGCTAGATCATTCCTTTGTTGACTATAACATCTACAAAATAGATCTTGAACATTCAGATTTTCAAATCAAATCAAAGGTGCCTTTTACACTACACTTGTGTATATAAAAGAGTATTTGAATACTAATTTGATTCCATGAAGTATTACAGTATTGTCAATTTGCAACTATAAATCTTTCCTATTATGATTTACTCTACAGTACCATCCGAGCCAGTAATTACATTACATGTACATAAATCATATACAAAATGTGAACATGTTTATATAGAGTTACGTTTGTGTTTTGAATTGCCTGTTTCGTATCAACAACTGCAACCATATGTTACATGCCTGATTAAAACTTTCGACCGTGTTTCATTTCTAGAAAAGTCCTTGGAAAGGTCTTATTCGTTTGTGAAGATTGTTGTAGCTTACATCGACTTATTAGGATCGAGACAATCACAGTATATAGTGACAAATTATGGTAAAGAAGAATATAAAACAATGCATAAATGTTGCATTATAATACTTGGGTAAAAGAGTACAGATGTTTCATATTTGTGTAATCATGTCTACTGCTAGTTGTTGCTGTTGCTTTATCATCATTTTAAACATGTACAAACAAATGATTTGTATATTTTGTGTTAAAACATGACATTGTTTTGCATTCAACAGTATATTCTCTGTGCACCATGCTTTTAAAACTTTGTGGATTAATGAAAATAAGAGACAAACCTATGTACATTTTTTTTTCTGGCATTTATTTAACAAAATTTTACAATTGAACAATACAAAATGTAAAATTGTCAGTATATACAATACAGTGAAGTATGACAAATCAAACCATTTGAACCTTGTATCAACTAAAAGGGAAGAGAATTTATGAGGATAAGAAACTTTGGCTGATAAAAAAGTGATATTAAAACGAAAAGTTATTTCTTTCATTGTTTTTAAATGAACTTTTATGTGGTTGTAACTAGATTTCATGAAGTTTCAAATATTTTGAATATTTAAACAGTTTTGCACAATGTACTCTTTATTTTTCATTTTTTTTTCTTCTTCTTTCTTCTAGACTGAAATGTCTAAATCTAACTGTAAATATATATACAGAAGTGTTGTACAGTAAAAACTTGAACTCATGTACATAGTATGAAATTCACTTCTTTGCCTTTCTTGACTCAACTCACTATTTTCAAGTAAACTGCCCCAAAACACTTGTCTTTTAAATACACCTTTGGGTTTTGCAGTGTAGTAATGTCATTATTGGCATTATTTATTTTAGTTAGGAAGATTTAATAAGATTTAAGTGGTGGAGGGAATCCTTTCAGTAGATAGAAATGTAACTTTCTTTGAGTTTTTAATGATGTAACATTATTCAAAATATACTAAGATTGTGATTAATCTTGTATCCTAAAACTTAGTACACAGAGGCTGCTAAACTGTGACCGAGTTATATATCCAATTTTAATGTGCTTATGATGTTAATCTTTGCTACATATTGAACTTGTATATCTTATAAATGTGATATTTTGTGAATAAAATTTGCATGGCAAAATGAAAAATAACAAATACTGGTGTTTTGTATTCATTACTATGTACATAAGAAATTACACAACTTAAGAATGTAAGCATATTGTTAAAAATAAACATATTCAGAAGAATAGACAAAATATACAAAAGTACTTTTGTAAAAAAGTTCAGTTACCTTAATCATTTTGATCTTAAAACCTCTTTACATGCAAGAATTTTAAAAAATTCTCACTAAAATATAATAAAAAGGTATACCACATAATTTTATTATAGCTTACAGCAGCAAGAATTCCATATCGATCCATGTCAAGCAAAAGTAAAGCAATGAATGTTTGTAGTTCTGGGCCCTTTTTCATAAAAACTTGTTATCAATAACAACTGTCACAAATCTATGACAAATTAAATCCCTTGCCCCTTTCACTGAACCCTCCCTGACCACCTCTCCCTCCTCGGTCCCCTCCGCCCCTTCAACCATACCCTCCTCGATCCCCTATCAGAACCCTCCTCTTTGTCCAAAGCCACCTCTATGTTCTCCCCTGCCCCTTCCACCAAACCCTCCCGCCCCCCTCTCCCTCCTCGATCCCCTCCTCGATCCCCTATCAGAACCCTCCTCTTTGTCCAAAGCCACCTCTATGTTCTCCCCTGCCCCTTCCACCAAACCCTCCCCGCCCCCCTCTCCCTCCTCGATCCCCCTCGATCCCCTATCAGAACCCTCCTCTTTGTCCAAAGCCACCTCTATGTTCTCCCCTGCCCCTTCCACCAAACCCTCCCCGCCCCCCTTTCCCTCCTCGATCCCCTCCTCGATCCCCTATCAGAACCCTCCTCTTTGTCCAAAGCCACCTCTATGTTCTCCCCTGCCCCTTCCACCAAACCCTCCCCGCCCCCCTCTCCCTCCTCGATCCCCTCCTCGATCCCCTATCAGAACCCTCCTCTTTGTCCAAAGCCACCTCTATGTTCTCCCCTGCCCCTTCCACCAAACCCTCCCCGCCCCCCTCTCCCTCCTCGATCCCCTCCTCGATCCCCTATCAGAACCCTCCTCTTTGTCCAAAGCCACCTCTATGTTCTCCCCTGCCCCTTCCACCAAACCCTCCCCGCCCCCCTCTCCCTCCTCGATCCCCTCCTCGATCCCCTATCAGAACCCTCCTCTTTGTCCAAAGCCACCTCTATGTTCTCCCCTGCCCCTTCCACCAAACCCTCCCCGCCCCCCTCTCCCTCCTCGATCCCCTCCGCCCCTTCCACCGAACCCACCCCGACCACCTCTCCCTCCTCGATCCCCTCTGCCCCTTCCCCCTCTCCCACCAGGATTCTTGTTGACGGGGGACTTGGGGCGTAGTCTCTCGATCTCATCAGGGCATCCAGTCAGGTAGTCTTCAGAGTTCTTGTTGAAATAGCCCTTGAAGGTGTCCTTGTTGAAATTGCTGTTGGTGAGCTGAGGACCTATCGTCAGCCAGCCTGGAATGTAGAAATGAAGGGATGGTTTAATTATACATTCTTGTATGGCACATACCACATTACAATAATGATAATAATATTCTGGGTTTATGAAACGATTTATACATTTATGATGTCTCTTAACGCTTTTGGAGTGGGGACTTTTTACACATATTTAAGTGAATATATAGGTACACGTAGTAACTTGTCATTCAGATTATGAGACATTTTGGTGTTTGTCTACAAGACACTGGTATAACGGCATCCCCTTTCAAGAATGAATTTGAAATGACCACAAGCCTAGGTCTATTAAATTTTTATATGCCACACAAACAATTTCCCTGTGGCATATTGTATTCATCATGGGACAGATGTAACACAGGCTTCAAGATTATTTAACCATTTTCAGTGCAAGATTAATCTACAATACCCATGTTAAAAGGGTTGTCATTGAGCTAATTTAGATTAGAAATGAGTCACATTGCAAAGCCATCGTGTTGCATAAATCAATCCTTCCGTCAAGTGGTGCCTATTGTTTTGTGCAAAATTGCATGTGTGGTAAATGAGTGACCTTGCAGAGAGGCAAAGAAAGCAAGTGAAGTGTTGAAGTTACGAACCGGGTCTGATGGGTCTCATAGAAACCTGAAAATTTGCAAACATAATAACAGAGCAATTCTTCCGTTAAGTGGTGCCTATTGTTTTATGCAAATTCCATGTGTGGCAAACAAGCAACCATGCAGAGAGGCAAAGAAGGCAAGTAAAGTGTTGAAGCTACGAACCGGGTCTGATGGTCTGGTCGTTGCCGAAGATGTTGAGTCGTCTCCTCCCGAGGCAGAAGTGTTCGATGAGGTGGAAGATTTCTTCCGGTTTCTCCAGGCTTCCCGTCTCCGGTTCCTCCGTAATAATGACGTCCAGATCGATGTTGGCGTGGATGAAATCACCGTCAGTTGACCGACGCACGGTCCCCTTGATTCCCATCAAACAGTGCTCCTAAGAGAAGAACAAAACATGAAATCTACTCCATTCCTTGGTATCTATACAGTAATTGCAAACATTAGCCACTTTAGTCCTAACAAAATCCTAGGAAATTCAGGAGAATAGTGGGGCGTTGAGTTGAGTTGCAATCAATCGTAACTTTTGAGCAAACCCCCATTACAGTGTGAGTAAAAAAAAAGTTTACACCTAGAATATTGCTAATTATTTTGAAAATCATCTATGAAAAGTAAATTATCATACATCTCATGAAAGAGTGTTTTATCCCGAATCATTCAATATCATTCTGTGTGGTATATGTTCACGCTTGGATGAACAGGAGTCATTGTTTGCGAGTGCAAAAATCGACTTGGACCAAAGTTGCTTATGTGATGTTTGAATAAAACAATTGGGATTTGGGTATTGATTCCGTCTTTGCAGATCCAAATAACATCCCTTACAAAATTAATTATGCCACACATATCACATATCGAATATCAAATATCAACGAACATTTGTGCCCGTGTGTTTGCATGTGTGACTTTGCTTCTGCAAAAATCATATGCAATGCATTTCATTTGATACATTCAATTCATTCTCTCACTCCGCTTATCCCAACACAAAACATACTGTAGGCCTCACCCTCACCTTAGCGCAAGTCGATTTTTGCACTCTCGCAAACAATGTCTCCTGTTCATCCAAGCGTGAACACATACCACACAAAAATGCTACCAAATTATTTGGGATAAAACACTTTTACATAAGATGTATAATTATAAGATGTATAAGTAAATATTTTACTGTTCATAGATGATTATTAAAATAATTAGCAATTTTCTAGGTGTAAACTTTTTTGTGACTCACACGGTAGACTACTTGTATCCTAAGCCAAGAAGAGATTTTGTCTCTTTTTGGAGGTTGGAGGGGGGGGGGGTGGGTAGCAAAAGGTTTTTATACCTATTTTAACATGATTATTACTGTGAATTACTGAGAAAGAATTGGATTTGTTCTTACTTTGGTTCTTTGCAGGATAGCACCAGGTTCCAGACTAATGTTGCCGGGATTCTTGCAGTTTGTCTTGATCCAGCAGATGTCCTCCGATCTCCTGAAGCCCCATTCTTTCAAACACTGAAAGGAAGATATTCGAGTAAATATGTCCATCATTAAAACAGAAAATTAGACAAGCTTAGCAATTAGAAACAATAAAGAACCTTTGCCACCACTATGTCCATTAATAAAAAAAAATAACAAACACTTTGGTAAGCTTTGATTGAAAACAATGATTAAAATTTCTTTTTGAAATTCCTAGCATCAAATACATTATAGTCACAAAACAAAAATGGATGCAGTGTGTGAAGAAATACTGCCCTTTCTACAAGTTTATCTGGTAAATTTTTAAGGCTAACAATAAAAATGATTGAGCCAAACCACAAAATGTGAAATAATTGCTGTGAAAGGTTTAAAGAAAACTAGTATTTAGCAATTCATAAATCCAGATTATTATCATTATCACCAGTATAGTGCAGCATCACAAATCTGGCAAGTTCAAATAAAACTCCTTAGACAAGTGCTTCTTACATGGCAATCACCCCTACCATACTGCACATCTCCATGAGCTTTGTGGTATGCGATGTCATCACCTCTATTAAAATTTATTCAACAAAAAAATAATTCAAAACTCCCCACTTCTGATAATAACAATATTGTAAAGCGCATTTGAACATGTAGATGCAAAATGCGCTATATAAATAATTTATTATTATTATTATAACTATTATCATCATCATCGTCGTCATCGTCATCACCACCACCACCACCACCACCACCACCACCACCACCACCATCATCATCATCGTCATCGTCGTCATCATCATCATCACCATCTTCATCATCGTCATCATCACCATCTTCATCATCGTCATCATCATTATTATTACAATTTTCAAACTTACCTCTCTACCTCTCGCTAAACCATCTGAAGAACCCACCCAGAGGAAGATGAAGGAACGGAATGATGATATGGATGGTATATCTAATCTCATTATCTGTGGTATTCAAAGAAAGACATACAAGCACATTTACAATTTTGGAAAAAAAATGTCAAAAGAATTAATCTAAACTGATGATTGTGTATTGAATAAAACAATCCTTAATAGATTACAGATTCTTTTATTCATCAGTAATTTCTAAACAAAATCTGAAAGACTTGCTGAAACCACAGGTAGTCAAATACAATAATTTGTCAAAGGCAAACTTATTATACTGTAGTCTTGAGAGGACAATCTTCCTGATTTTTCTTTACTGATGAGTGATTGATGGGCGAATATTGTTTTATCTTACTGCTAAGAAAGCATTTATATGCTTGTAAGTATGCAACAAGGGAACCAACGGCTTTAAGTCCTCTCCGAGGGACTTGGAAATGAGGATTAAAGCCTTACCAAGCACACAATTGCATTGACTCTGTTTCAAAATCAGGACCCCTTGGTTTGAGACCTCTGCCGTACCACTGAGACATCATGCCTTCTCATTACTCCTTACTCAGCTTTTATGAATTTGATTTGGCAGATTATATTTATGAACATGTCTGAAAATTTGACCATCATTCAGAGGAAATTTTTACTGGATTTAGTATTTTTTAAAATCTGATTCATTACCAGAAGTCACGATTAGGTTCACAAATAAAACGGCAGCTTTCAAACACTAGCCAATCAACTGTTACTGGTTAACAGGAAGATCCTGATTCAGACAATGATATAGAGATGAATTGCAACTCCTAAGCATCGGCCAATCAGGATCAAGGTTTCAATTGTTTATCATAGACACGTTTATACTCAGGTTTGTTCACATATAACGCAGTGGGTTTTTAGTGTTTTTGTTTGTGTGTAACTGTGTGCAAAACATGTGAATGAACAACAATTTGGCAGAGTGATTGCCACAAACGTCTTATCAATGCATACAAATGTATATGTATGTTATAATCAGGGATGCCAGATAAAATTGATCAGAGGGCCTGAAAATCAACTAGAATGAGCTACTTTGTACACAAAAAAGCCTAAACTATGGTCTAAAAATAACTCGCCAGGGCCTGAATTCAGGCTATTGCCTGAAAGTTGGCATCCCTGTATGATAAGATACAGAAAGGGGGTGAAAACTCTGCTCATTTTGGTCTGGTAGTTAACCACAACAAATGCAAACAAGGTTTTATTGGCTAATGATGGCAAGATTGATTACAACTTTCTGGCATCAGCCAATCAAGATCATCCTTTCATCACGACTTCCTGTAACGTAGCGCCTGATTGGCTATTGAAAGCAAATTTCACTCACATCATCCCAGCTCCAGAACTTCTGATTGGTGATTACCCCTGGCCGATGTCTGTACTCTTCCAACGGCGGCGCTACATGGATGCAGTCAAAGATATTGTCCATCTCTGAAAGCTCATAGTTCTCCAAGTCACACTGCAAGTACCTGATTCAACAACAAAAACGTTTGAGGTTAAAGAAGAGCTTGCAGCAAGGGGACCACTTCTAAGTTCTACTGTTCTAGTGATTTTCTTTAACAAGTTTTGTCTTCAAAATGTTATTGCAGTTAAATATCATTTGTGACTTTACAGGGACTTAGTAACATTGTTCAGACGAGAGAAAATGGTGCTTAGGTAGACTTCAATGCTAGATGTACTATTAAAGATAATCTGAAAGTTTGAGTGAAAACAGACCATTATTAGTGATACAAATTGGGAAAGACTGATCTGATCAATTCCTCAATTCTCCCAACTATATTATTACAATTTACCGTTTATTTCATTTTAGGCGAATAAAAATCATCACAAAGCAATGAATTGGCTCTATATACAATTCCAGACAGTAAGTGTTGAAAGATTTTTTTAAAGCCTCTTTTATGCCTTATTTTCATGAAAAAACAGTCGGGAAAGTACAAAAATGGTTGGGAGAATGAACTGTTAGAGGATGTCGCACAGTGGCACCTTCAAAGAAAACCATAAATATCTTTGTGGTTTGAGAATTTTTTTCAGGATTTTTTGCATGTTAGAGGGTAGTACAATAGAAGGAATATAATACGTAATATTTCATACAAAAATTACGCGGTTTTTTCATCAACCTTCACTTCAACAATGTTACCGAGTCATTTTAAAGTACATGTTGCAGAGTTGAAGATAAGAATTTGAAGGATATTGGCGAGCGAGCAATCGTCACGAGAATATGTGCCAAACAACCATCAGGAGAGGTACATTACTCACATAGGAGGAATGTTCCTCTGTGATATCAATTCATCTTTGAGCCTGATCAGTTCTTTCAACTTAGGGTACTCTTCAAAACGATCAGCTAAGCCTAGGGGAAGAAAAATACATATATGTTACAAAGTCAAACAAATTCTCATTAAACAGAATAATCTTGAAAAGCTTTTTATTTGAATCTCAGACTTCTATAAAATAGAAAAACCGTAATCAGTTCTTTCAACTGATCAGTTCTTTTAACTTATGGTACTCTCAAAACAATCAGCTAGGCCTAGGGGAAGAAAAATACATAGATGTTACAAATGAATTCTCATTAACTGGAATAAAATTGCCACTCTATCTTGATTTTTTTTTCATTGAAATATAAGTCTCAGACTTCTACAATTTCATACTAAACTTCTATGAAAATAGAAAAACTGTACTTAATGCAAGCAACAGTACTAAAAAAAAGACTTATGCAGTATTTCAGAAAGCCATTGCTTTTACGATTAGAAATATTTTTTTCTAAACAGACAGCACATTATAATTTCTGAAGTTTAAACCAATGTTAGTCAAGTTCATTAGTTTTTTGACATTGTTCTTTTTGTTGCTTTTATTACAAGTTCTGATTCACGTCAAGAATCAAACCATAGTTTGCCTGAATTTGCCAATTGGCCTGAGATATTTTTGAGGAAAAAATGTCAGATTTTATTCGATCCTCTATATATTTGTTGTTCCCTCTGAGTAAAAAAATAAATAAAAAAAGCAGTGATTTGACATATCCCTTGGTGTAAAAATACAAAACAAAACAATACAGAACAGAGCCCATGAATACAATACCATACAAAGTTCCAAAACAAACCTCATGCTTTTTCCCCCCTGTCCAAATAGGCTAGAATGTCCAAAATGGAAAAAAAAAAAAAAGCCGACCATAGATTTCAAGATTTTTGGTTCTTTCGCAAGGGCAATACAACATCTTTTATTTTAGGCCTCATCACAATAAATCTAGATTTATATGTTGCTTGATACATAGTTCATAGTTCAACTTACCAACATCTCTGATAAAGTTCTGTGGCCTTTGACCTGTGTCCACAAAATGTTGGCAGTAATCATTGTGAGGGTTTGCACTTTGAGTACCCTGTTAAAATACAAACAAAAACATCTTTCATTCCTGATGAGCAATAAAAACAACAGCAATAAAACCAGCACTTTGTGATTGTCAACTACAAGTATTAGTAGTATCCAAAGATCTGGGCCCTGTATTACAAAGAGTTGAAATCAATCACAACTATGTACATGTACATAAGAGATAAGAGATTGCAAACTTGTGATTGATTAGAGGACTTGCGATTGATTTGGATCAATCAATCGCAACTCTTTGTGAGACAGGGCCCTAAACTCAAAGTGAGAATCAGCTCACTTTCCTTCAGAAAGTGAAATGATTCATGGCTTTGAATAGAATATTGACAACTGCTTGCCTTGATGTATTAAAGGGTGAGACTGAGTGATGGGTGGCTCAGCACCTTCAGATGACTTACTCTGAAAGCAGGGGGGTGTTTCACAAAGATCATAAGTCAAACTTAACTCTAAGTTGACTTACAAATTATGGAGAGCCATTTGTAGCCTTAAAATGAAATATATTCAAAAGCAGAAATTGAAGTATTTTAGACTTTTCATAAATTCCACATCCAGAACCTAAAACCTCCTTGATGATAACAAATATGAAAGATTTTATAACTTTTAAAATAACTTTTACAAAATATTTTCAAAGATACTATCAGCTTTCCATAATTGTAAAGTCCAACTTAAAGATAAGTTCAACTTAGGATCTTTGTGAAACACTCCCTGATGTAACTGTATTTGTATTTGTAGGTAATGTGCATTACAACATTACAGCATATTTTGAAAAAATCATTTTATCTTACAGGTATGCTTTGCACATGAGAACCCGGGTGACTGTCCAATTTCAAAATTACATCTCATGGTTTCCAAAAATGTATCCAGATGATTATGCAATCTTGTTTCAGTATCTCACGGTCTGAGTTGTGCAAATGTGTAAAAAAAAGGTGAATACCTGTTTAAATAGGGAAAAGGCTAAAACAATGAATGTATGGGCACGACCCTTGCAAAATCCTTTAGTAAGGACAAAAATATAATTTCCCCTCAAGTCAATATGAAAACATACGGGTTTTGTACACATAACAATTATAGTATTGAATGGCTTTTCTATCATGGGAGGCACGGGTATATTACAAATTGCTTTGAGAATATTTCACTTGTCAGGTTGTGTGGTATACCCTTTTACTCAACTCAGGGCCATTTAATGTTATTATTATTACAACGAGAGGGTTCTACATGTTTGTTTTTTATTATCCCTCTCACCTCACACAACACACAATTACTAGAAAAAGCAAAATATTAACAAAAAAACAACTAAGTTTTACCCGTGACAGTTCATTGGATCTCCCATGCTACAATTTCACAAATCCATATGCGCATACATTTACATAATCATGAATATGCATATGATAAACAATAGTTACAATTTGTAACATTATACGATTACCTTGAGAAAGGTGGAGGAGTCCTCGTAAACCTTATCTCCAGCTTCTTCTCCATCCTGAGGGGACAAACAAAACAATTAAAAGAAATCTTAAGGAAACAAAGATAGCAAGTTATCATGATCATTGTACAGGTAATCTTTGTTTAAAACTTGCTGTAATGAAACTGGTTATACAGTGCGTTCCCGAAAAAAAAATCATTAAAACAAATTCGTTTTCACTGGCTTTCTGCCGTAGCAACAAACAACAAACTCTGTTTCGGCGATCAACCATGCATGAATTCTTTTGTCTTCTTTGTTGTTAGGGCAGACAGCCAGTGGAACGGATTTGTTTAATAAAACTATGGAAACACAAGCATTACTTCTACTTTGTTATTCATAGCTCATTTTTCCTGATTGAGGTGTCATATAAAAGAGCAGGAAATGATCTCTCTAGAAATGTGATTTTCTCTTGAAATTCAGATACCATTCGTTGAATGACTTTTTGGGACCCTTTTTTTAATCGCCGATGCGTGCAATATGCATCATATGAGTGGCATCAAATGAAAGAGGAGGTACTAAGCTTTAGAAGTATGTGTCATTTGTCAATTATAATTGTGATTAAGTTATGATAAAAGTAAATCTTGGTTTTGTTTTTCTGGGATGCACTGTATAAAGGCCGTTCACGTGAGCAAAGAAAAGCGATCCTGAGAGGCAGGTGGTGTTTATGAACAATTTTCTTCGACACTTTTTAATAAGAAGAACTGTTCAAGGGAAACTAAAACATGGAGAGGGCTCTTGCTCCTGCTTAACAGGTTGGGTAGCCATACCAAGCAAAGGGGTGCAGGGAGGGGGGGGGGATAATCATTCCACATTTGTAAATTAAAACACACGTAGTCCCAATTTTTGAATTGATTCAGTTTAATACTCGCATATTTATGTTTAAATTTCAAAATCGCCTATTGCCAGAAATTCCTAATATAAACTTTGTTATTAATAGTGATATTCACTCGTATTCTACTCCTCAGAAAAATGATTTACATTTATTTAAAGTTTGTACGAAAAATGCAAAAAATTCTTTCTATTTAAATGGTATTAAGGAATGGAATAAGTTGAGTAATGATATTAAGGAAAGTACAACTCTATCTCGAAAGTACGATGTACACAGTTATTATTTAATGATTTATGTAAACAAGTTTGAGCAGAGGAGGATATTTTGAATGTGTGTATGTATATGTGTGAGCATGCATGTGTGTTTGTATCATGTTATTTTAAAGTTTTTAAACTGTATAATTTATGTGTAGTTTGTTTTTTCTTTTTAAGGCCCCACCACAAGCAATTTGCTTCTAAGGGTGTCTTTTACCATATTATGTTTACTATGTTACTCATTTGTTTGTACATGTTTCATTTTATGGTTAAATAAACTTTACTTACTTACTTACTTTACTAAATTGGCTCAATAACTTTTGATTCAGTGCAATAAAAAAAATATCAATATATGCCAAATAAATGCACACACTGCTTCTTTGACTACATTGGGCTTAATGCCATGGCAATCCCGTGTGGTCTAGTGGTTAGGATTCGTGGTATTCACCCATGCGGCCCGGGTTCGATTCCCGGCACGGGAGACCTTCATTATTTTTTCGGACCGGAGTGTTGGCTCAGTCAGTGGAGCGTCCGCCTCACAACTGGGAGGTCGTGGGTTAGATCCCCGGCCGCGTCATACCAAAAGACGTTAAAAAATGGGAGTTGCTGCTACCTTGTTTGGCGTTAACAATAAGGGATAGAGCAACGTCGATCTGGCGCTGCTCAGTGGCTGCCGGGCTCACAATCAATTGGGCAAAAAGAATTTTCATTTCAGTTTAATAAAATTTGGAGTGGACTAAAAGATTATTATGATTATTATTATGCCAGCAACTAAAAAAAAAAATATTAACTTTTAAAACCCTTAATTAGCCTCACAATTGCATGTACAGTATGTAAGTCTTGTTGTACAATAAAAGAAACAGTTCTTACCTCTGTTGATTTTCTCCTATCCAGACTAGAAGAAGGTTCTTCACCTTCACCGATGGCCCTTCGTTTAATCGGTGGAGCAGACCCACTAGCCCTGTCAGAGCTACAATAAAATCATGATTTCACAAGCAAAAGTTGTAAGGGAAAAAAAATAATGAATAGAAAATGACAATTATAGGTCCCTTTAAAAGGAAAAGACCCTCAGGAATGCGTTAAACATTACGGATTTTCATTTGATCTTCATATGATTTCTAAGTGCATTAAGTATGTAACTCTGTCGAGAAATAAATTCTAGGTAGTAATTCAGAAAACAATTTCATCCTTTAAAGATAAACTCCAGTTGTGGTAAAATTAATTCTCACAGAATCAATTTATTATGATTTTGATGACTCCAGAACCTTGCAGTGCACACCAATACTTACATGCTACATGATCAACTGTTTCTGATCCTTACCACACCTTTTCTTTCACAATGCAATCGCATTACCAGTACTAAAGTTTATCTTTAGTCAAAGAGTCTTATTCTAAGTGTTGAAGGTAATTTAGCCATGTTTGTTTAAAAAACTGCAAATTAATTGATGCATGGGAGAACAATTCATGATGGCATCTGTACAAACACGGATAAAAAGAGGCAATAACAAACTGGTTATGATGCTTTGGATGATATCGTTGGAATGAAACATAGGTCTATCAACACTCACATATCGTCGTGCACGAGGAGATATCTTAGAAATGTACAAATTATTTTGATGTGACCACTGACCAAGACAAGAGGTAGACTTTGGCCAGGTGCATGGGCCAACCAGAGGTCCCAGTGTTGATATTAATCCAAGGTCTATCACTGAGAAATGTAAGAACTCTTTTTACATAAGAATGAGAACACCTTGGAATACTTAAAGCCCCACTGTCCTACTTGTAGCTACTTGCTCCCTCTATATAGAAAACTTCCCCAATCGGTGCCTGTTGGTCCCCCATGATCCTCTATTTCTTATGTTATTTGAGAGCTGAGTTGATGAGATAGCCACCTGTCAGTAACCTCGCTGTGTGGTCTAATCCCTCCTAGCCACACGAGTGTTGATAAGCTTTAAATTTTAAATGATGATTTAGTTAATGCTTTGACTTTAGCATCGCAAATAAAGATGAAATAGCTTAGTAGGGGTTAGACCGAAAACTTCAGTCTCTCTAATTGTCGGTTGTTCCACTGAGACTACGTCTGGCTCCACTAGACCTCCGATTAGAGAGACTGAAGTATGGCCTATCGGGACTGTACGGAACAAATGGTTCGGCTCGACCGGACTGCGATGAATGAGATATATTCAACGAGATTTTCACTCTTTACATCCTCATAACTGCTGCAATTATGATAAAAATTAAAAATAACATATATATAGCTTATTTGACTTACGATAGCTTGCTCATTTAGATCCTAAATTAATGATTAATCCGAGAAAGTCTCGTCGTCAACATTATCCATCTTTGTTTTAGTTGATGAATATTCATTTTTTCTTTTCGAACGTCCAATAGCTACCGTAGCTACGTACGAGTCAGCCCGGCTTGACCAACGAACTCCCACGAAACTAGTGCTCTGATTAGCCATTGGCCATTGGCTATGTTTTGGTAGGTTGAACCGGAAATATATCGGCCGCCGGGTAATAGCTCGAATGCATGAACCTAATGCTTCGCGGTTCTGAGATAAAATTGGATAACTCATAATAAGTAAGTCCGTAAATTATGTATTTAATATTAAGTTATCAAATTTTGATAACTGTAATTAGGACAAATGACATACCAACCTAATTTACATCTGATTTAGAAATCAGAAAATTAGATCTAGAGGTCTAGATCTAACTTAGATCTAACAAAGTTAGAGTCTATACTATAGACTAGTTCTATACTATAGATTTAGTAAATAAAGAAAATCGGGGGAGAAATGTCGGGAACGAAAAGATGTTCCGCTGTGGCTCTAAATTACCCCCACCGTACGAGATCTCTGGGATACCATCTGTATTGGGGAATGTCAACAAATGTCAGTTTTATTAAAGAAATGACCCAAATCAGATGGTTATTTCTGTCTAAGTAGGGGTCTAACAGTTACTACTAACTTACATTGAACTTCCTGTGCACATGGTGCATCCGGCTTGTGTAAGTTGTGTAAATTCTTCATTATCTTCTTTGCTGTTTAGAACTGAGGCAAGGTTGTCTGCATCTTTGACTCCCAGCTAATGAATGAAATATAAATAGACCCTAGATGTTATATGTTAACGGTGAATAATAAATTCTCATAGTTATTGTTGCAATTAGCATTGTCCCACATGTTTAAAACAGCGTTGGTTATCAAACTGATTTCCCTTGATTCGTATTACTCCGGCAAGGAAATAAATTCATTTTCAAACTCACCTGCTGTGCAAGGATTTTCCTTCGTTGGTAGGAACGTTCCCTTATTTCCTTTAGCCTTTCAGACATTTTTTACGATTCTTTGATAACGTGAAATAACAAGAAGCCGTATCCACAGACAATGCAATAAAATGCACAACTCCACATCCAGCTCAGCGCTAGTACTACGTGACGTCACGATTGTTAACGAAAAGGTTATTTAGAGTTCACGGTGCATTTTTCATAGTTGTATGTTGGCCTCGTACTCAAAGGGCTTTCATCGAAAGGGTGCGGTGCGGTGCGGCGTGGTGTGGTGTGCTCAACGCACCCATTCGATAAAAGAGGGGGGGGGGGGGCTTTTCTCGAAAGGGTGCGTTGAGAGCGGAGTACCGTTTTAACACACCCTTTCGATAAAGGCGGGGGGGGGGGGGGGCTTTTCTCGAAAGGGTGCGTCGACTAGTCTTTCGCATCAGTCGTTTAAAATGCGGATCTGGGACAGAAGGTAATAGTTGCCAATTTAAGTATATCGAAAATGTAAAATGGAATGGTCTTGATTACAGAGTGGTCTCTTTCGTTATTACTATGTTGATGGGAGAGACAGAGAGAAGGAAAAAAAGGGAAAGGGAAAGGGAAGATAAAAGGAAAGAAAGAAGAATAAGAAGAAAAGAGGGAAACGGGAGGGAGGGGCGAAGGGCTCTTGCCTCCTCCTCACCCCCCCCCCCCCCCCCGCCAAAAAAATAAATAAGAGAGAGAGAGAGAAGGGAAAGGGAAAGGGAAAGAAAATATAAAAGGAAAGAAAGAAGAGGAAGAAGGAAAGAGGGAAACGGGGGAAGGGCGAAGGGCTCTTGCCTCCTCCCTCCCCCCGCCAAAAATAAATAAGAGAGAGAGAGAGAGAAGGGAAAGGGAAAGAAAGAAGAGGAATAAGAAGGAAAGAGGGAAACGGGCGAAGGGCGAAGGGCTCTTGCCTCCTCCCCCCCCCCCCCCGCCAAAAATAAATAAGAGATAGAGAGAGAAGGGAAAGGGAAAGGGAAAGGGAAAGAGAAGATAAAAGGAAAGAAAGAAGAGGAAGAAGAAGAAGAAAAGAGGGAAACGGGGGCGAAGGGCCCTTGCCTCCCCCCGCCAAAAAATAAATAAAGAGAGAGAGATAGAGAGAAGGGAAAGGGAAAGGGAATAAAAAAGGAAAGGAAGAAGAATAAGAAGAAAAGAGGGGCTCTTGCCTCCTCCCCCCCCCCCCTTTCCGCTAAAAAATAAAACGAGAGAGAAAAGGGAAAGGGAAAGAGAAGATAAAAGGAAAGAAAGAAGAGGAAGTAGAAGGAAACGGGGGCGAAGGGCTTTTGCCTCCCCCAGCCAAAAAATAAATAAAAGAGAGAGAGAGAGAGAGAAGGGAAAGGGAAAGGGAATAAAAAAGGAAAGGAAGAAGAATAAGAAGAAAAGAGGGGCTCTTGCCTCCTCCCCCCCCCTTCCGCTAAAAAATAAATACGAGAGAGAAAAGGGAAAGGGAAAGAGAAGATAAAAGGAAAGAAAGAAGAGGAAGTAGAAGGAAACGGGAGCGAAGGGCTCTTGCCTCCCCCCCAAAAAAATAAATAAGAGACAGAGAGAGAGAGAGAAGGGAAAGGGAAAGAAAGAAGAGGAATAAGGAGAAAAGAGGGAAACGGGAGGGAGGGGCGAAGGGCTCTTGCCTCCTCCTCACCCCCCCCCCCCCCCCCGCCAAAAAAATTAATAAGAGAGAGAGAGAAGGGAAAGGGAAAGGGAAAGAGAAGATAAAAGGAAAGAAAGAAGAGGAAGTAGAAGAAAACGGGGGGGGGGAAGGGCTCTTGCCTCTCCCCGCCAAAAAATAAATAAGAGAGAGAGAGAGAGAGAAGGGAAAGGGAAAAAGAATATAAAAGGAAAGAAAGAAGAGAAGAAGAAGAAAAGAGGGAAACGGGGGCGAAGGGCTCTTGCCTCCTCCCCCCGCCAACAAATAAATAGGAGAGAGAGAGAGAGAGAGAGAGAGAGAGAGAAGGGAAAGGGAAAGGGAAAGAAAATAAAAAGGAAAGAAAGAAGAAGAAGAAGGAAAGATGGAAACGGGGGAAGGGCGAAAGGCTCTTACCTCCCCCCCCCCCTCCCGCCAATAAGAGAGAGAGAGAGAGAGAGAGAGAGAGAGAAGGAAGAGGGAAAGAAAATCTAAACAACACGAAAGAAGAGGAAAAAGAATAAGAAAAGAGGGAAACGGGGCGAAGGGCTCTTGCCTCCTCCCTCCCCCCCCCCCCGCCAAAAAATAAATAAGAGAGAGAGAGAGAGAGAGAGAGAGAGAAGGGAAGGGAAAGGGAAAGACAATATAAAAGGAAAGAAAGAAGAAGAAGGAAAGATGGAAACGGGGGAAGGGCGAAAGGCTCTTACCTCCCCCCCCCCCCCCTCCCGCCAAAAAAATAAATAAGAGAGAGAGAGAGAGAAGGAAGAGGGAAAGAAAATCTAAACAGAAAGAAAGAAGAGGAAAAAGAATAAGAAAAGAGGGAAACGGGGGCGAAGGGCTCTTGCCTCCTCCCTCCCCCCCCCCCCCCCGCCAAAAAATAAATAAGAGAGAGAAGGAAAGGGAAAGAGAAGATAAAAGGAAAGAAAGAAGAGGAAGAAGAATTTGTGTCCTGCCAGTGTCACAAATAGATATAAAAATATGTTCATCTGACCGTTATTTATTGCCCAAAACCCCTGAGCTTCCGGAGGCTCCACCCCCTGGACCCCACGCCAATTCGTGACCCCTGTGTCACACATAAGGTATAAAATAATAATGATTTAATGTACAAAACTCCTGAGCTTCTGGGGCTCCGCCCCCTGGACCCAACACCAAATTGTGTCCTGCCACTGTCACAAATAAGGTATAAAATTATGCTCATCCGACATTAAAATCGCTCATTTTTGTGATTTATGTACCTAACATAATATGGAAATACCATTTATTCTTTTAAAAAAGAGAAAACATTGGTTATTTGGTCTTGTTTCAAGTTAATGTGTTTGTTTTGGGGTCAAAATAGTTGAATTGTGGTTAGAAATGAAATAAAACAACAAAAACAATATAATACATAAATACAAATTATCAAAACAAGAGATAACATAGGGATAAACTGGCTCTTTCATCTTTGTTGTCGTATTATTATTATAACGAATATATGTAGTGAAAAATAACGCTTGAATATAAATTATATATGATTTATGGGTAAAAATGTGAATTCTCTGACCTTGTTTGCATAAATTACCATAAATATGCAAATGAGTGAATTTTTCAAAAAAATGAAATTACCATAGTTTTTTATACACTTCACTTGACATGCATGCACATTTTCGCGGCGATAGGCTGTGAAACGGCCGAGACCCTCAAGTCTACTCCAATCACATTGAAAAAAAAGTATGACTTAAATCATCTCTCTCATCATTATACCGCTATAGTATTCATGTTTTTAATATTATTTATTATCCTTCCATCATAGAGAAAATACTTCAGCAAATCTCTCTGCAACATTAAAAAAGAATCTTCATTAATATGTCTTAATTTGTATTGATAGCCTTGTGGTCGCCAACAGTGGCGTAGGTAGGGGCGTCTCCAAAGGGGGGTGTGGGGGTGCGACACCCCCCCCTACCTGTCAGGATATTGTCGGTAAAATTGCGCTGCTGCCGTCGGGAAAAAGAGAAAAGGGGGAGGGGAAAAAGAGAGGGAAAGGGAAAGAAGAAAAAAAGAAAAGAAAGAAAGAGAAAAACGAAAAAGAGGGAGAATAGGAAAGAAAGGAAAAAGAAAGGAGGCAAGAGCCCTTTGGCCCCGTTTCCCTCTTTTCTTCTTCTTCCTCTTCTTTCTTTCCTTTTGTCTTCTCTTTTCCTTTCCTTCTCTCTCTCTTTCTTATTTATTTTTTGGCGGGGGGGGGGGGGAGAAGGCAACAGCCCTTCGCCCCCGTTTCCCTCTTTTCTTCTTATTTTTCTTCCTCTTCTTTCTTTCCTTTTATATTCTCTTTCCCTTTCCCCTTCCCTTCTCTCTCTCTCTCTCTCTTATTTATATTTTTGGCGGGGGGGGGGGGGGCGAGGGCAAGAGCCCTTCGCCCCCGTTTCCCTCTTTTCTTCTTCTTTCTCTTCTTTCTTTCCTTTTATCTTCTCTTTCCCTTTCCCTTCTCTCTCTCTCTCTCTCTCATTTATTTTTTTGGCGGGGGGAGGAAAGAGCCCTTCGCCCCCGTTTCCTTCTACTTCCTCTTCTTTCTTTCCTTTTATCTTCTCTTTCCCTTTCCCTTCTCTCTCTTATTTATTTTTTAGCGGAAGGGGGGAGGAGGCAAAAGCCCCTCTTTTCTTCTTATTCTTCTTCCTTTCCTTTTTTACTCCCTTTCCCTTTCCCTTCTCTCTCTCTCTCTCTCTCTCTCTCTCTCTCTCTCTCTTTTATTTATTTTTTTGCGGGGGGAGGCAAGAGCCCTTCGCCCCCGTTTCCCTCTTTTCTTCTTCTTCTTCCTCTTCCTCTTCTTTCTTTCCTTTTATCTTCTCTTTCCCTTTCCCTTTCCCTTCTCTCTCTATCTCTTATTTATTTTTTGGCGGGGGTGGGGAGGAAGGAGGCAAGAGCCCTTCGCCCTTCCCCCGTTTCCCTCTTTCCTTCTTATTCCTCTTCTTTCTTTCCCTTTCCCTTCTCTCTCTCTTATTTATTTTTTGGCGGAGGGGGGGGGGGGGGTAAGAGCCTTTCGCCCTCGTTTCCCTCTTTCCTTCTTCCTCTTCTTTCTTTCCTTTTATATTTTCTTTCCCTTTCCCTTTCCCTTCTCTCTCTCTCCTATTTATTTTTTTGGCGGGGGGGGGGGGGGGTGAGGAGGAGGCAAGAGCCCTTCGCCCCTCCCTCCCGTTTCCCTCTTTTCTCCTTATTCCTCTTTCTTTCCTTTTATCTTCCCTTTCCCTTGCCCTTTTTTCCTTCTCTCTGTCTCTCCCATCAACATAGTAATAACGAAAGAGACCACTCTGTAATCAAGACCATTCCATTTTATTTAATACATTTTCGATATACTTAAATTGGCAACTATTACCTTCTGTCCCAGATCCGCATTTTAAACGACTGATGCGAAAGACTAGTCGACGCACCCTTTCGAGAAAAGCCCCCCCCCCCCCCCCGCTTTTATCGAAAGGGTGTGTTAAAACGGTACTCCGCTCTCAACGCACCCTTTCGAGAAAAGCCCCCCCCCCCCCTCTTTTATCGAATGGGTGCGTTGAGCACACCACACCGCGCCGCACCGCACCGCACCCTTTCGATGAAAGCCTATTCAAAGGCTCCGATCCGGTCCGACGACGAACTTGTATACAGCGAATATTGTCGAAAAATCAAAGTTCATGTTTAGCTATATAGGGCATGTAGGCAGGGGCGTACGCAGGGGGGGGGGGGGGGTTTGGGGTTCAAACCCCCCCCCCCCTTTGGTATTTTTATGTATGTAAACCCCCCCTAAAAAAACCTAAACCCCCCCCCCCCCCCTCCCCTTTGGTTTTTTTTTTTTTTTTTTTTTAATTTTTATTTAAAAAAAAAAAAAAAAAAAAAAAAAAAAAATTAATACCCACGGCTAACCTAAATAAGGTGACCTTACCCCCCCCCCCCCCAACGACAAAAAATGTCAAATTATGAAATTTTGAGACCAAAAAAAAAAAAAATGTGTCCGCTTACCCCCCCCCCCCCCCCCCCCCCCCCCCCACACCCTTTCGAGAAAAGCCCCCCCCCCCCCCTTTTATCGAATGGGTGCGTTGAGCACACCACACCGCGCCGCACCGCACCGCACCCTTTCGATGAAAGCCTATTCAAAGGCTCCGATCCGGTCCGACGACGAACTTGTATACAGCGAATATTGTCGAAAAATCAAAGTTCATGTTTAGCTATATAGGGCATGTAGGCAGGGGCGTACGCAGGGGGGGGGGGGGTTTGGGGGTTCAAACCCCCCCCCTTTGGTATTATTATGTATGTAAACCCCCCCTAAAAAAACCTAAACCCCCCCCCCCCCCCTTTGGTTTTTATTTTATTTTTTTTAAAAATTTTTATTTAAAAAAAAAAAAAAAAAAAAAAAAAAAAAATTATACCCACGGCTAACCTAAATAAGGTGACCTTACCCCCCCCCCCCCCAACGACAAAAATGTCAAATTATGAAATTTCGAGACCAAAAAAAAAAAAAAAATGTGTCCGCTTACCCCCCCCCCCCCCCCCCCCCCCCCCCCCCCCCCCCCGCACCCTTTCGAGAAAAGCCCCCCCCCCTCTTTTATCGAATGGGTGCGTTGAGCACACCACACCGCGCCGCACCGCACCGCACCCTTTCGATGAAAGCCTATTCAAAGGCTCCGATCCGGTCCGACGACGAACTTGTATACAGCGAATATTGTCGAAAAATCAAAGTTCATGTTTAGCTATATAGGGCATGTAGGCAGGGGCGTACGCAGGGGGGGGGGTTTGGGGGTTCAAACCCCCCCCCTTTGGTATTTTTATATGTATGTAAACCCCCCCCTAAAAAACCTAAACCCCCCCCCCCCCCCCCCCCCCCCCCCTTTGGTTTTTATTTTATTTTTTTTAAATTTTTTTATTTAAAAAAAAAAAAAAAAAAAAAAAAAAAAAATTATACCCACGGCTAACCTAAATAAGGTGACCTTACCCCCCCCCCCAACGACAAAAAATGTCAAATTATGAAATTTCGAGACCAAAAAAAAAAAAAAAATGTGTCCGCTTACCCCCCCCCCCCCCCCCCCCCCCCACACCCTTTCGAGAAAAGCCCCCCCCCCCCCTCTTTTTATCGAATGGGTGCGTTGAGCACACCACACCGCGCCGCACCGCACCGCACCCTTTCGATGAAAGCCTATTCAAAGGCTCCGATCCGGTCCGACGACGAACTTGTATACAGCGAATATTGTCGAAAAATCAAAGTTCATGTTTAGCTATATAGGGCATGTAGGCAGGGGCGTACGCAGGGGGGGGGGGGGGTTGGGGGTTCAAACCCCCCCCCCCTTTGGTATTTTTATGTATGTAAACCCCCCCTAAAAAAACCTAAACCCCCCCCCCCCCCCCCTTTGGTTTTTATTTTATTTTTTTTTATTTTTTTATTTAAAAAAAAAAAAAAAAAAAAAAAAAAAAAAAATTATACCCACGGCTAACCTAACTAAGGTGACCTTACCCCCCCCCCCCCAACGACAAAAAATGTCAAATTATGAAATTTCGAGACCAAAAAAAAAAAAAAAATGTGTCCGCCCCCCCCCCCCCCCCCCCCCCCCCCCCCCCCCCCCCCCCCCCCCCCCCCCTTGAAAAAATCCTGCGTACGCCCCTGCATGTAGGCCTATGTCCCATACGACAATATGACACTGGCATGTTCGTCCGGAAACGCACAATTATTGGAATTGCGCCGTTAGGTTAATTTTCGTAAATACATGTATAGTTGCCTGTTTTGACGGGAATTTTGACTCGCTATTCGACTCGGGATTGCTTAGCATTATTCTACCATGAGCCGCTTTTTCGAAGATGCCGATACCGCAAAAAACTATCTACGGTACCGCCCTGGATACTCTAATGAAGTGGTTGATACGATGATCTCATTTCTTGCTGCAAAGGTAAGACGGTGACAATCAGAACAATTTTTTGTATAAAGGGATTGGGTATCTTAATTGCCTCGATCAGATTCTTTTTAAAAAATCCTGGATTTAGCTCATGCCTGCAATCGTAATTAGCTTTAGATCAGTCAGAAATCACACTGATTATCAAGATACTTATGCTTGGAATTAGTAATGTAAAACAAAAAAAAAACGTTTCCCATTGTTTTTTATAACACGTATACAGTCTATTAGGAGAAATGAGTATGGTAAAACAGGTCACTCAAAGATTTTTTACTTTGTTGAGGCACTTTATGATCATATTAAATCGAAATTTGTTTAAGGCTTCAATTTATTCAAATTAATATTCTAATTAATTGTTTTCTTCATTAATTTTACAATTACCATTACCCCCCCCCCTCCCCACCCTGGTATGGTATGGTATGGTATATTTTATTTATTCACGGTTAAAAACAAAAATACAATTGTGCCCGCATTCAGCAAAAGCTGTTTTTCAGCGAGGCCGTGATTACATATAATTAGAACAGAGTATACAACAATGAAAATACAATTTACAAACAAATATGCAAGTTATAATAAGTGAACATAATTTACAAAAATTTAAGTACGAAATAGAATCATAGTGAGTTTAGTGACAAAGTGAGGGGGAGAAGAAAAAAAAAATTATCTACGAGATGAAAGAAGTGAGCAAATATCTTGAATTTTACTAATCTCAATGTTGAACATGTAAGATTTAAAAACATTTATAATTCTGATATCGTTGGGTATGGTATTAAAAAGCTTTGATGCATGACTATGTTGAAGAAAATTTGTGTAAGGTCTTGGAAGGGGGATTTGTGAATTTGTATAACGGAACATAATTATATAGCCTACATTAGTATTAAATTCGATCAATGACGATCAAACAGGTGGACCAAGATTATGTAATAACTTAAATAATAGTCATTTATTGTTTTACTCTTGAAGCAAAGTTTACTTTATATTTGTCATAATGTACATGTATATCGCTGTAGAACATGTATTTTTTATAATTCATGTCATGCATTTATGTTATATTGACATTGTCATTGTACATTTATCTTTTGTTTTAATGTTTTCAATGGTGGTGAATAAATAAATTCAATTCAAATATAGTAACTAAAAGCCTGTTTGTCCCAGTATTCTTTTAGCATGTCAATTTCAAGGGTTTTATAAGGAATTTCAGTGTGATATCTACTATTAACTCCAAGTACAGATCTCAAACACCTATTTTGTATTGTTTGAAGTTGTTTTAACCGAGTTTCTCTACCGTTCATCCAAATCGTGCTGCAATAAGCGAAATGAGGCTGAATTAAGGTTTTGTACAGTATTAATGCTACCTTTTCATCTGTGAATTGTCTCATTCGCTTTAGAGAAAAATACGTCTCTAAAACCTTTTTCTTTACATGGTCTTTTTGTGGGTTTCATGAAAAATTGCAATCAAGCAAAATACCAAGATATTTGCATTCCATTACTCTAAGTAATTTTTTGGTTATTCAGACGAATATCAACATTACAGAAACGACTCAAATTTGACTTTGAACCAGTTAACATGACCTGACATTTGTCAACGTTAAGCAATAATTCATTTTGAAAACCATGTCGTAGTTGATTTCAAATCACCATTGATTACTTTCTCTAACAAATACAACAAAAATGCAATAAATTATCAATAATTTTATTCATTGCATTTAACAGGAAAAATTCCTCTGTAGGGCCATGCGTTATGGTCAGGGATATGCTTATTTTGATGGGACACATGTCCCCCCCCCCCCTCCCTCATGGATCTACCAACGTTCCCATACGGCCATATGTCAGGAGTTTATAGGCCATAAATGTACAATTATATTCATTTACAAACAAAATATGTTGTATTATTCTTGCTGTTTTTGTCTTGTAGAGAGCAGGACCATATGAGTTAGCTTTGGATGTTGGATGTGGGTCTGGCCAATTGACGCGCTCTCTCTCAACTCACTTTGCCCGAGTTATCGGTTTGGATATAAGCGAAGCGCAGATCGACGCCGCACAAACTGTCCCAAATCCTCAGAATGTGTCGTTCAGTAAGGCTTTATGTCCTATAGTCCCCCCTTGTATTTATTCGATTCACTATGAACATGACGGACAAATAAAGAGGACAAAATATACAGTTCCTCATGTAGACAAAGGAACATCCCTTCACTGCTATTATGTAAAAATATGTAGAACACGGTGTCTCATGCATATTCACCTGTTCTACTCATTTTTACATAATAGCAGTGAAGGGATGTTCCTTTGTCTACCACAGCAATTGTTGAGGGTAGAATGAGGAACTGTATATTTTGTCCTCTTTCTTTGTCCGTCATATTCATAGTAATTGTCACTTGCAGGGTTGGACGAGCAGAGAACCTACCGGCGGCCGACGCATCGGTGGACATCATCACTTCGGCCACCGCTAGTCATTATTTCAACTGGGATATCTTCGGAAAGGAGGTTGAGCGTGTCCTGAAACCGAACGGTTGCCTCGTCGCATTGTCCTACGATTTCTTCTACATCGAACACCAGGATGAAGGCGTGGCAAAGAAATTGGCCGAGTGCATTGAATCGCATATGGACTATGTAAGATGATCCCCTTGTGATTAATGAAAAGATTATGATGATTACGATGATGCCGGTAGGACAAATTTTGACAAACAGCACTAAAAAAAACATAATACACGCCTCTATTTGTTGATTTGAAGAATAATATTTCCTTTGTGAAATCATTGATGATATTATTATCAATCAGTTGCATATCTAATTGGAAAATGGTATAAGACTTTCGGATTGTATGTCTATATACTTTATATGTCCATCTATACCCCTTTTATTCTCTCTCTCTCTCTCTCTCTCTCTCTCCATCTCTCTCTCTCTCCCCTCTCTCTCTCTCTCTCTCTCTTATCTTTCTGTCTCCATCTGTCTGTGCCTCTATGTCCTTCTTTCTCTCTATTATCATATTTTGTAATCCTGTTCATGATCTTACAGATTACAAACTCTGAACTGAGAAAAAGTACTCCAGAGGATTACCTAACGTACAGAGATCAGTACAAGGAATGTCTTCCACTGTCATACACTGACCAGGAAAGGTATGTGTACATTTTTTTTAAAGCCCGTCATTACTAATATAAAGGAAGGATTAGACCACACCGCAAGGTCACTAGACAGGTGGTTTTCTCATCAACTCAGCTCTCAAATAACATAAGAAAAAGAGGGTCACGGGGAACCAATGGTCACCGATTAGGCTTTGTTTGTTATATAGAGGGCGCAAGTAGCACCAAGTAGTGCAGTGGGCCTTTAAAGAGTAAAACGAGAATAAAGGTGCGCCAAGATAATTATGCTACAGTAAACCGCCGCAAAAAAGCCGCCGCGTTTTTTAAAATTTTATCCGTGTAAAATAAAATGGCAACTGCTCGCAACAAAACACCCGGCGCGTTCTCACTGAGCTCAGTGTTATAAGATACAGAAATTAATGTGAAGCGTTTTGCACTTGACGTCATCATAAAAACCCCAAAGCCGCGTGACATCTGAACGAGGCTCAAAATTATACAATTGTTTTCTTTAATGCCCAATACATACATTAGTTTATTCCAAGCAAGCTCCTGCGTGTTTTGTTTTTATAATGCAATGGATTTTTTAAACAGAATTAATTACTTTTGTTTGACGAATAAGTCAAATCGGTTTATGAATAGTTATTGACCGTTTTAATGTTTTAAGGAGCTAAAAGGTCAATTTGTTTCCATCAAAACAAGAAACAATCAATCGAGTCATAAATCAACTTTTCTCGACTACAAATTCATTGAATACTTATCAGCCGATCGAGCAACATATATTACCCAGTCAAACACTCGGTGTAGAGAAAAAAAAAAGTAATACAACGTTTAACATATTTTGTTTTCTTCTTTACTTCAGGATCGACATGACAATGAACAAGACCATGAATCTACGAGAGTTTATTGAGTTTCATAAAACTTGGGCTAACTTTATCAAACTACACAACGAAGACCCGGATGCTACACTTGCTCACTTTGAAAAAAAAAATTTAATGAACATCAGGCCCTTACGGGGCCTTATTGATAGTAAGATCAAGGAATTTATCAGGAATTGTATTTGATGATGACGATAATAATGATGGTGATATTAATATTAGTAGTAAGAAGAGCAGCAGCAGTAGCAGATGTAGTAGTAGTAGTAGTAGTAGTAGTAGTAGTAGTAGTAGTAGTACAGTCAAACCTGCTTTAGTGACCATCTGTCTACAAAGACCACCTGTCTACAACAAGCACATTTTTTGTTTCCCTTGAAAATGGTTTCTCATTGAAACATGTATTAAAGGAACCTGTCTACAAAGACGACTTTTGTGTTTCCCTTTGGCGGTCACTGTAGACAGGTTTGACTGTAGTAGTATAGATACTAATACAAATATTAATACTATTACTATTAATAATTGATAATAATAATATAATCTTATTAACATAGTCATAATAACGCATAATGATGATAACAATGCTATGACACTACTTTTTGTATTTTTCATACCAGAAAGAGAAAAACAAATGGAGCTCCAACTTAAATATCAATTGATCTAAACACCTTTCAGCTTTAAGATTTTAAAGCATTATAAAATTATTACATTTCTTCTTTCTTGTCCTTCTTTTTCAATACATTAGTCCGCATGTTATGTTGTTATCTTTATCTCTACCTCTCCCTCTTCGTCCCATCATCATCATTATGCGGTATGTTTAGTCTGATGGAGCTCTTAGATCCAGAGAGAACTAGACTCGATGTCTGGGCCCCTGTCTACCTGCGATGCGCCAGGAAGCCATAGTATAATACCGGTTATACAGTGCGTCCCAGAAAAAACGAAACTGAGAATTATCGATGTTTTATCATAACTTACTTTCTAGAAATGTAATTTTCTCTTTGAAATTCAAATACCGTCCGCGAAAAGACTTTTTGGTTCCCTCTCTTCAAATTGATTTTAATCACTCATGCGTGAAATATGCATCATATAAGTTGCAGCAAATGAAAGAGGAGACTCTAATTGTGAATAAGTTATGATAAAACATCGATAATTCTAGGTTTCTTTTTTTCTTGGACGCACTGTATATACCCCTTACTGCACCTGAAGTTCTCGAGTCAACTATATTTGCTGCTATACCTAATTTTGGGAAGCTATGTACATGTGTTCCCATGTATTAGTGATGCACTTTGATAAAACACACCCCAACTTCTGCTTCAACGTGTTTTTATTCATGCATACACTACCAGGGGACGGATGTTCATCCGCATCATTTATATCAAACGCTGGATGAATATACATCTCATAAATTGCAATACTACTCGATATTTTAGTTAATTGTAATTGCTATCCTGCAATATTTTTGTGTTCCAATTATTGTTATATTAAATGTCAACGTAATCGCTAATTAAGACGAAAGCTTCTGAATAATATAAGAGGTCGACAGCTGAGCTTCTTGGTCATGTTATACAAAAGGATGGTTTGGAAAATCTTGCACTGACTGGAAGAATCGAGGGGAGGAGGATTAGGGGTAGAAGGAGGATTCTGTGAATGAGTAGCATAAGGAGTGGGATATCTGAAAGTGGAATCGATCTCGTGGAGAATGAATTACTTCATAGAATATGGGACAGAGAGTTGTGGCACTCCATGGTCGCCAATGTCTTATGACATGGCACGTAGAGAGTGCTCATTTTGATATTACTGTGCATACTACTGTATTTTATCAAATTTCTTTGTACTGTATTTGAATGTATTTTTTCATATTTTTAAAATTCAAATTATTTCAGCCTCTGGCTACTAATGTTGAATGTATGTTTTTAATCGGTAAACCAGTTCATTTAAAGGTAATACAAAGTTTTGGTATGGGGTCATGAATTTGGTTCAAATTAACATATTGGAAGCATATGCGTTCCTACAATATTCATTGATCGTTGTCCCGATTGAAATCGAGTCTAAAGTTATGAAATTATAAATAATAAACTCTTTATGTTGTATAGCTCCCTCTCAAGGTCAAGATATCAATTTAGCTATGAAACAATGTTTCTTGACTAAAATCGACCGATTAGCTATTCCCGTTTGGAAATTATATATCAAAACTACATATTCTGAGATTTTCATGGTCGAAGCTACCATTGTACTGCAGTAGGCGCTATTTGAAATTTATCAAAATTTACCGGGAGCACCGGTAAATTTTTATATTGAATTTTTCTCGAAAACTGAAGTGTTTTAGGGGTTGATTTTTGTAGTGCTTATAATACATCCACGGGGGCATCCAAATATATCAAAATTGTAAAGATTCACTATCCACCCAATTTTCAAAATTTCCCAAAACTTTGTATTACCTTTAAAATCGAAGTAATACCCATCAGGCACACCGACGTGATTAACCCGAGATCGATGCCAGACCGAACATTAAAAACACACTAGACGGGCTCCAGTCATACCGACAAGACCGACACAAGACTAACTCCTTATTCTATTATACGTATACTTATGTACTTATGTATACGTATATACTTACACGTATATGCTTATACTTAAAATAAACGGAGTGTAACAGTCATTCACTTTCTTATGGACATATGATTTTCTGAGAGTATCAACTCAAACTGTGTGTAATCGATCATATTTAAATTGTTGATCATATTTTGGGGGTGTTATATGCAGGAGGAGTAGACATGCTATGTAAACATTAATGAAGAACGGATGGGAATTAATTAATGAGTACTTACCCATTACGTTTCAAAACGGACCAAGAAAGTTGACAAAGTTAAAACAAAATAGTAATACCATATGATGCCTTCCTGTCAACTCGCACAAACTCTCAACTGTTAGGATTCTTCATAGCAACGTGCATTAAATATACTTTTTCCCGTTAATTTTATCATTTTTTTTCATTCAATATCATACTTTTTAAAGTCAATTTTGTCCCGAAACTTCGTCATCCTGCACATCTGATGATAAATTTTGTCTTCGGTCATTCATTTTGACCTTTAATAGAGGACACTCTTTTTTTTCGGCGTCCCCAAAAAAAATCGCAACGACTCAGCCAGCCGCTGAATAAGCGGGGGGGGGGGGGGGGGGAGGGGGGGGGGTGGTAAGAGGACACTTTTTTGGGGGGGGGGGAGGGGGGGGGTCTCGAAATTTGAACATTTGACATTTTGTTCCGTTGGGGGGGGGGGGGTAGGTCACCTTTTTTAGGTCAGCCATTGGCATAATTTTTTTTTTTTTAAATTAAAAAAGCCCCCCCCCCAAAACATACACAAATCATACACATAAAAAAAACTCAAACGTGCCCCGCCCCCCCCCCCCTGCGTACGCGCCTGTGTGGGTGGGAGGGTGGGTGGGTGTATGCAAGGGCGTATTAAGGGGGGGGGTGTTTTAGGTGTGGGGGTGTTTTAGCATTTTAGAGACACCATTTTTCTATGTATTTTTTGGGGTGTCCCCCCCCCCCCCCCCTCCCCCCGCTAATTCACCGGCTGGCTGATTCGCCGCTAAATATTTTCTCATCAAATTGGGCCGACAACTCATCGTATCATTCTCTTTATTTCACCTCCATTCTCTCTCTATCTGTTTTCCTCTCCATCATCTACATGTACCTCCTCCCCTCTCATTCCATTTTTCTCTCAATCCATTTTCGCTTCCAAGTTATGCTGATAACATTCACGAAGTCATTGTACGTGTAGCTAGGAGGTTTCGAACACTCCCGCCAGCCTGATATAATTACATGTATAGAGAGCAAATATCCTTTCAAGGAGAAATTTAAATATCTAACACAAAATAACGCTATGAAGAATTTTGATCAAGAAATATAGAAATACATATTTTAATGCGGACAGGAGCTAGCATGACTAGAATTTTTTTTATAAATCGCCATCGCTCTATGAGAGACCTAAAAATAATGAGGGGTGGGGGTGATATCAATGCCATTTTGGCATACTACAAATTGTTTTCACTACCCCCCCCCCCCCCCCCCCCCCATGGCATAGGAAACATTGTTGATTGTATGACTAGATTTCCACAGGCTTTCAGGAGGACACCCCTTACAGTTATACTCGTTTTTATGTTTATATTTCCAAGTAAAAAGTGCAATACAACACTGATTATCTTGTTTTACAAGACAGGAACACCCCCATCTTCCTCCTTTCTCGCTCCGTACATCTATGATACTTTTGACCTTTTCGTTTAAACCGTGAGAAACACATTAATTTCGCTGTAAAACGATATGATATTCCTTTGACACAGCATTTTACATTGATAATGTGAACTATCATAAAACAATCATACATCAAGTATTAACAAAATGCCACTGACTGCATAATTTACATAAATGTGCATAAATGTATAAATAAAGCATTAAGCTATTCCACAGTCATTTTTTTATATAAAAAAAAAAACATTTTAACAATTTAACATAACCGAGAACACAAAAAGTTCTGTTACATATAAAATCATTGATTTTGATGACATAATAATTACAAACAGTACATTAACATACATGTAGCACCAACACAAAATATATAACAAGTCGTACCATTAAATGAAAATGAAAGTTAAAATGTTCTAATATCCAGCATTATAAAAAAACATATTCCAAAACTGCTACATGATAACCACTATACGTGCCAATTTTCCAACTTTTTCAGGTACAGCGCTAAGGAATGACGTAAAAGTACTAACTTGTTTTCATCTACTTTATCTCGTTCAATCTGGTTTAAAATATCATAATCGGTTGGCGGTATATTCCTTTTCCTATTCAGCAACAGTAAATATTTTACTAATATATAATACATGATGCCACTAATCGTCCTTTTCCTCTATCGGGTAAATCTTTTCCGATTTTTTTTTTCTCTTCCCAGTCTAATTTTCGCAAATCAACAAAACACCTTTCCGATACATTCCGAGTAAATTCCTACGTACTAAATATATGCCTATAAGTTTTTCCCTCTAAAAGAAACAACAACAATGATAATGGCGATGGTGATGGTGATGATAACGATAATAATAATAATGTCGACGATGAGTATATTAATGATAATGACAGAGGCGGCGGAGCGACTTCCAAAGTGAAGGGGGCACTTTCTGGAAAAAGGGGCACCTCCAAAGGAAAATCTCAAAGCGAAAATATACAATTTTTTAGACATTGGTACATGTATATACCCCTAAAATTGTGATTACATTATCAGGGAGGATTTCAATATTTGTTTCTCTTTATACATGGTATAAGATATTGCCTAAGCATCATACCTTGCAGTTCGGTGTGATGGTCTGAAATTCATTTGCGAGCGCGGAAAAAAATTAAGATTTGTGAGGTCGCAGAGCGAAAAACTATATCTTATAAAGAGGAAAAACCCAATCCTGATGTGGTTATAAGCACATTCTCATAACAGAAGCCTGAAAAGGCCTTTGACAAGTAACATAATTATGACATCTATAAATGCGAGCGAGCGTAGCAAGCGATCTTTGGGGGATATTGCTTTTAGTCGCTTGAAATTAGGGGCACGTTTAATGATGAGAGGAAAAGGGGACACTTATCGAAAAGGATGACACTTATTAGAAGAAAAAAAAGGAGCACGTGTCAAAGTACAACCGGTAATTATCAGAGGTGAAAATGTGGCACTTCTTCCACCTTAAAAAGAGCCACTCACCAGGATGAAAAAGACACTTATGAGAATGAAAAGGGGGCACTAATAGTAAAGGGAAATGTGCATTTGTTGAAAGAAAAGGAAAACCGATCATATTTTAATAGGGGCATTTACCAGAGAGGAAAAGGGGCACTTATGAGAATGAAAAGGGACTATTTGCATAGGTGAAAAGGGGCATTCATAAGAAGAGGATGGGGCTCTTTATTAAATGGGGCACTTATCATAAGGAAAAGGGGCACTTATTAGAAAGGAAAGGGGGCACATGTGAAAATATAAAGTGCGCACTTATCAGAGTTAGAAAGGGGTAGTTATGAAAAGGGGGAAGGGGCAGTTGTCAAAATAAAAGGGGCACCTCTCAGATTTGAAAGGGGCAATTTTAGAGGTGAAGGGGGCGCTTATCAAAGTAAAAAGGGGCGCTTCTCGTACCTGAAAAGGGGCACTTACTAGAGATTACAAAGGGCACTTATGAGAATGGAAAATGGACACTTATTGCAAAGAAAAATGGGAACTTGTCGAAGGAAAAGGGGTACGTGTCAAAATAAAAAGGGCACTTATCAGAGGTGGAAGGGGGGAGGGGCACTTTTAAAAATTAAGAGAGGCACTTGTAAAAGTAAAAGGGGCACTTTTTATGTAAAAAGGGGCACTTCATACAAAGCTAAAGGGGCATTTTTCCTATGTATAAAGGGGCACTTTAGAGGTTCTTGAAAAAGTGGGGAGGGGCACTGTGCCCCCCTGCCCCCCCCCCGGGTCCGCCGCCTCTGGATAATGATGATAATGATAATGATGATAGAGAATGAGTATATTAAGAAGACAATTCTAAAGACAGTATAATAGTAAAAATATTAGAAGCGCGATTATACTACTACTACTACTAATACTACTACTACTACTACTACTACTACTACTACTACTACTACTACCACTACTACTACTACTGATACTACTACAACTGCTACTACCACTTTCATTACTGATAACCATCACACGTATCTCTAGGTTCCCTTATTACTATTACCTTTAGCCTTTCAGACATTTTCTACGATTCTAACGAAAAGGTTATTTAGAGTTCACGGTGCATTTCTAATAGTGGGCCTCAAATTCAAAGGCTCCGATCCGACGAAGGGCATAATGGGGGGGGGGGGGGGGGTCGAGAAGAGGAGGGGGAGGGGAGGGGGACAGAGGGGAGGATATATGATTGCATAAATTAGCACAATAAATCATGAATACATGATATACAGGCGCGTACGCAGGATTTTTTCAAGGGGGGGGGGAGGGGTTTAACATTTTTAAATCGGGCCGTAAGGTCAACTTTTTTAGGTCAGCCATTGGTATAATTTTATTTTATTTTTCATTTTTTTAATTAAAAAAAAACAAACCAAAGGGGGGGGGGGTTCCTCTAAAACACATACATAAAAAGCACAAAAGGAGGGGGGTTAACCCCCCCCCCTGCGTACGCGCCTGATGATATAAATTGGGTGGGGTTTGTGCATGGAGAAAGACGAAGCTCAACATGCATGCGCTCGTTGAATGCCTTTTTTGCACTGTATAGCCTATGTCCCATAAAAATCATGTTCGCATAATGTATTAGCTGTTATGTTATATTTATGGTGTATTCTTGTTTGTATTTTTATCAGATTGTGGAAATAAACTAAACTTGAATTTGAACTTGAACTTGTATACGACAGCGAATTTTGTCGAAATTCAAAGTTCATGTTTAGCTATAGGGCATGTATATATGTCCTATATAAATCATGTAGTAGTACGACAATGACATTGTCATGTTCGTCGGGAAACGCACAAGGCTATTGGAATTGCGCTGTTAGGTTAATTTTCGTAAATACATGACTATAGTTGCCTTTTTGACTCGCTATTTGACTCGGGATTGCTTAGCATTATTCTACCATGAGCCGGTTTTTCGAAGATGCCGATACCGCAAAAAACTATCTACGGTACCGCCCTGGATACTCTAATGAAGTGGTTGATACGATGATCTCATTTCTTGCTACAAAGGTAAGACGGTGACAATCAGAACAATTTTTTGCTTTAAATGGATTAATTTGCCTCGATCAGTCCTTAAACAAATCCTGGATTTAGCTCATGCTGCAATCGAAATTATAAACCTTTAGGTCAGTTAGGAATCCCATGAATTTTACATGCCTATCGCTACCTTTATTGTCTGATCATCAAGATATTTATGATTGGAATTAGAAAAGTCAAAAAATGTTTTCCTAACGTTTTTTTAGGAAGTAGTTTTGTAGGAAGCAGCCGATTAAACACAAATGTGTGTACTTCTTTTGTTGTCTATGGCCTATGGGTATGCTAGATGTGCCCATTCCCCCCCCCCCCCCCCTCCCCCTCCTCATGGACCTGCCGACGTTCCCATACACTCTTAAAAATGCGTGGTCAAAAAATGACCACGTCGTGGTCGTTTTTAAAGGTGCATGGTTGACTACCAAAACGTGGTTAAAAACGACCACGACGTGGTCATTTTTTAACCACGTATTTTTAAGAGTATGCATGCATGGTTGACTACTAAAACGTGGTTAAAACGACCACGACATGGTCATTTTTTACCACGTTTTGGCAGCCAACCATGCGCATTTATAAACGACCACGACGTGGTCATTTTTTGACCACGTATTTTTAAGAGTGTACGGCCATCATGTCAGGAGTTTACAGGCCGTAAATGTACAATTAGATTCATTTACAAACAAATTATTTCGTATTATTATTTCTGTTTTTCTTATAGAGAGCAGGACCATATGAGTTAGCTTTGGATGTTGGATGTGGGTCTGGACAGCTGACGCGCTCTCTTTCAACTCAATTTGCCCAAGTTATCGGTTTGGATATCAGCGAAGCGCAGATCGACGCCGCACACACTGTCCAAAATCCACAGAATGTGTCTTTCAGGTAAGGTTTTGTATCCTCAGTTTACACCAACAAGATCGAACCCAAACCGACAACAGACCACCCCTCCCCCCTGGGGTCTAGTGACTAGTTGTTCCATTAACCTGGTATTAAAGAATGAACTAGATAAAATACTTGGAATCCATTCTGCATAATTATGTTACCTTTTGCTAGTCGGACAAGCTTCCGGGCAAGCCTTTTTGGTTGTCGAGAGCAACCTTTGTTTAAAATATATGCATTACATTGGTGACCCCGCGTTTACTTGGAAGCTTGGTTGTACGATTATGCTCTTGCATTTATACAAGTTTATTCGATGCATACCATGTCATTCATTACTGTCTATTTAATGGCAACTAAACAGCCGTTCGCATACCATGCTTGTTGTTTACATTTTTTTCAACATGCATGCTTGTACATTTCTTAGGCTGCTGTAAATTACTGCATACACTATATAATTTATATATTATACATTTATACATTTATCAGCCGTTAATTCTTTTGACATTTTGTACTTCGCTCCTTTATATCTTTATCGCCTCTCATCTGTGTATTGTATACACAGCTTCAATTCTGTCAGGGGAGTAATGTAGCGGCTCTTACATTCGCCCTACTTTTACCGTACATTCATGTCTCCAGTATTTTTCCATCACGTCGGGGTCACCAATGTAGTGATATAAACGCTTTCAAATATCCATTCACATTACCTCACACACTCATATCACTACATACCTTTCATCCATGTAATGTAATACGGTATACCTCAGTCACACCGCCAAACCGATCCACTCCAAAGTCCAAACCCACTGCCTTTCGCCATTGGGGGTATTGTAATTGTTTGATCGGTCTTCTGTCAGGCTCGTTCTTGTGACTTGGGTATAAAACTTGAAAAAAACCTTCAAAAATGTATCTCCATGATCCCTACTTATAGTGCAAGTTCAACAGCCTAGGCGTCACATATATATTGCAATGGGCGATCATGACAGTGACATGTTACGCACTCAGAGCATGATATTCAGTGGCGTATTGGAGTTGAATTCTTGAAAGTCTGTACGACCATAGTCATAACAATCCAATTAAATTCAATTTATTTATGTTTCCAACAAAACATTTCAAATAAATCATAAACATTTACAACAATTTAGGAATAGATTTTGGAAACAGAGGGGTCACTAAAGAGCAATGCTTGTTCAATTATTGTGGACCCCTCAAATGATACTTAGGAATAATGAGTAATTTAATTCACAAATTCGTAACTACAAAAAAGGAACTACATGATAGGGGGAAAGGGGACAAGACAGTACTTTACGAAGATCGGAGAGCACGGTCACAATACAAAGAGTAGACAATGTCAAAAAAGCAGTGAGAGATCGGGGGTACAGAAATGATATAAAAAGAATGAGCTGCATGTGGGGTTGAGAAGAAGATGAGGAAAGACAAATGCGCATTAAAAAGGAGATAAGCATATTATGATAGGGCACAATATAGTATATCAAATTACATTTTGAGTCAGCTAGTAGAGAATGATCTTGTATTCACTTAAAGGGATAGTTGAGTTCTGTTGCAGAGGGCGCTTCACAAAATATTTTTTTGTGTGAGATAATGAAAAACTGAGTGTCAAATTTGAAAGAACATAATATTTAAATGACAAAATCATCTTTGTTTGATCAAAATCGGTTTAGAGACGGCTGAACTTTAACAATTTCTAATATTTGTGTACCACCCAGGGGCGTACGCAGGGGGGGGGGGTGTTTTGGGGGTTCAAACCCCCCCCCCCCTTTGGTATTTTTATGTATGTAACCCCCCCTAAAAAAAACCTAAAACCCCCCCCCCCCCCCCTTTGGTTTTTTTTTTTTTTTTTTATTATTTAAAAAAAAAAAAAAAAAAAAAAAAAAAAAATTTACCCACGGCTAACCTAAATAAGGTGACCTTACCCCCCCCAACGACAAAAAATGTCAAATTTTGAAATTTCGGGACCAAAAAAAAAAAATTATACATTTATCAGCCGTTAATTCTTTTGACATTTTGTACTTCGCTCCTTTATATCTTTATCGCCTCTCATCTGTGTATTGTATACACAGCTTCAATTCTGTCAGGGGAGTAATGTAGCGGCTCTTACATTCGCCCTACTTTTACCGTACAGTCATGTCTCCAGTATTTTTCCATCACGTCGGGGTCACCAATGTAGTGATATAAACGCTTTCAAATATCCATTCACATTACCTCACACACTCATATCACTACATACCTTTCATCCATGTAATGTAATACGGTATACCTCAGTCACACCGCCAAACCGATCCACTCCAAAGTCCAAACCCACTGCCTTTCGCCATTGGGGGTATTGTAATTGTTTGATCGGTCTTCTGTCAGGCTCGTTCTTGTGACTTGGGTATAAAACTTGAAAAAAACCTTCAAAAATGTATCTCCATGATCCCTACTTATAGTGCAAGTTCAACAGCCTAGGCGTCACATATATATTGCAATGGGCGATCATGACAGTGACATGTTACGCACTCAGAGCATGATATTCAGTGGCGTATTGGAGTTGAATTCTTGAAAGTCTGTACGACCATAGTCATAACAATCCAATTAAATTCAATTTATTTATGTTTCCAACAAAACATTTCAAATAAATCATAAACATTTACAACAATTTAGGAATAGATTTTGGAAACAGAGGGGTCACTAAAGAGCAATGCTTGTTCAATTATTGTGGACCCCTCAAATGATACTTAGGAATAATGAGTAATTTAATTCACAAATTCGTAACTACAAAAAAGGAACTACATGATAGGGGGAAAGGGGACAAGACAGTACTTTACGAAGATCGGAGAGCACGGTCACAATACAAAGAGTAGACAATGTCAAAAAAGCAGTGAGAGATCGGGGGTACAGAAATGATATAAAAAGAATGAGCTGCATGTGGGGTTGAGAAGAAGATGAGGAAAGACAAATGCGCATTAAAAAGGAGATAAGCATATTATGATAGGGCACAATATAGTATATCAAATTACATTTTGAGTCAGCTAGTAGAGAATGATCTTGTATTCACTTAAAGGGATAGTTGAGTTCTGTTGCAGAGGGCGCTTCACAAAATATTTTTTTGTGTGAGATAATGAAAAACTGAGTGTCAAATTTGAAAGAACATAATATTTAAATGACAAAATCATCTTTGTTTGATCAAAATCGGTTTAGAGACGGCTGAACTTTAACAATTTCTAATATTTGTGTACCACCCAGGGGCGTACGCAGGGGGGGGGGGGTGTTTTGGGGGTTCAAACCCCCCCCCCTTTGGTATTTTAATGTATGTAACCCCCCCTAAAAAAACCTAAAACCCCCCCCCCCCCCCCTTTGGTTTTTTATTTTATTTTATTTTTTTTTTTATTATTTTAAAAAAAAAAAAAAAAAAAAAAAAAAAATTATACCCACGGCTAACCTAAATAAGGTGACCTTACCCCCCCCCAACGACAAAAAATGTCAAATTTTGAAATTTCGAGACCAAAAAAAAAAAATTATACATTTATCAGCCGTTAATTCTTTTGACATTTTGTACTTCGCTCCTTTATATCTTTATCGCCTCTCATCTGTGTATTGTATACACAGCTTCAATTCTGTCAGGGGAGTAATGTAGCGGCTCTTACATTCGCCCTACTTTTACCGTACAGTCATGTCTCCAGTATTTTTCCATCACGTCGGGGTCACCAATGTAGTGATATAAACGCTTTCAAATATCCATTCACATTACCTCACACACTCATATCACTACATACCTTTCATCCATGTAATGTAATACGGTATACCTCAGTCACACCGCCAAACCGATCCACTCCAAAGTCCAAACCCACTGCCTTTCGCCATTGGGGGTATTGTAATTGTTTGATCGGTCTTCTGTCAGGCTCGTTCTTGTGACTTGGGTATAAAACTTGAAAAAAACCTTCAAAAATGTATCTCCATGATCCCTACTTATAGTGCAAGTTCAACAGCCTAGGCGTCACATATATATTGCAATGGGCGATCATGACAGTGACATGTTACGCACTCAGAGCATGATATTCAGTGGCGTATTGGAGTTGAATTCTTGAAAGTCTGTACGATCATAGTCATAACAATCCAATTAAATTCAATTTATTTATGTTTCCAACAAAACATTTCAAATAAATCATAAACATTTACAACAATTTAGGAATAGATTTTGGAAACAGAGGGGTCACTAAAGCGCAATGCTTGTTCAATTATTGTGGACCCCTCAAATGATACTTAGGAATAATGAGTAATTTAATTCACAAATTCGTAACTACAAAAAAGGAACTACATGATAGGGGGAAAGGGGACAAGACAGTACTTTACGAAGATCGGAGAGCACGGTCACAATACAAAGAGTAGACAATGTCAAAAAAGCAGTGAGAGATCGGGGGTACAAAAATGATATAAAAAGAATGAGCTGCATGTGGGGTTGAGAAGAAGATGAGGAAAGACAAATGCGCATTAAAAAGGAGATAAGCATATTATGATAGGGCACAATATAGTATATCAAATTACATTTTGAGTCAGCTAGTAGAGAATGATCTTGTATTCACTTAAAGGGATAGTTGAGTTCTGTTGCAGAGGGCGCTTCACAAAATATTTTTTTGTGTGAGATAATGAAAAACTGAGTGTCAAATTTGAAAGAACATAATATTTAAATGACAAAATCATCTTTGTTTGATCAAAATCGGTTTAGAGACGGCTGAACTTTAACAATTTCTAATATTTGTGTACCACCACAAATATTAGATATTTTGAAAAATTTGCAAAAACCGTTGAAAAAAACGAAATAACTAAACGCCTTTACGTCGTATTTTAGCCAATGCCGATGTTGGCTTTTTTGTTGGCATTTTCGTGTTGCATTATTACGCTCAACCAGCCGGCCCATGTATTTTATTTTTTATTAAACAATTAATTAACGGTCACCGTGTTTTTTTAAAGTGGAGCTGAATTGGTATGGTCGTATTGGCTAAATTTCACACATTTTGGGGTCTAAAATTACCTTCATAGCAATTTTATGTTCTAAAAAGGGCACTATAAAATTGTCATAGATAAGAATAAGAGCAATAACCATGCGCTTTGAAGGCATTTGCGGTAAAAAAAAACAGAACTTATAATTGTCACTTGCAGGGTTGGACGAGCAGAGAACCTACCGGCGGCCGACTCATCGGTGGACATCATCACTTCGGCCACCGCTGGTCATTATTTCAACTGGGATATCTTCGGAAAGGAGGTTGAGCGTGTCCTGAAACCGAACGGTTGCCTCGTCGCATTGTACTATGATTTATTCTACATCGAACACCATGATGAAGGCGTGGCAAAGAAATTGGCCGAGTGCATTGAATCGCATATGGACTATGTAAGATGATTCCCTTTCTGATTTATGATAAAGATTATAATGATTACGATGATGCCGGTAGGACAAATTTCGACAAACAAAACTAAAAAAAAAACATAATACACACCTCTATTTGTTGATTTGAAGAATAATATTTCCTTTGTGAAATCATTGATAATACTATTATCAATCAGTTGCATATCTAATTGGAAAATGGCATAAGACTTTCGGATTGTCTGTCTATATACTTTATCTGTCAATCTATATGCCTTCCATTCTCTCTCTCTCTCTCTCTCTCTCTCCCTCTCTCTCTCCCCCCTCTCTCTCTCTCTCCCTTATCTATGTCTCTCTCTGTATCTCTCTGTCTCTATCTGTCTGTGCCTCTATGTCCTTCTTTCTCTCTATTATCATATTTTGTAATCCCGTTTATGATCTTACAGATTACAAACTCTGTACTGAGAAAAGGTACTCCAGATGTTTGCCTAACGTACAGAGATTGGTGCAAGGAACGTCTTCCACTGTCATACGCTGACCAGGAAAGGTATGTGTACAATTTTTTTAAAAAAGTAAAACGAGAATAAAGGTTCGTCCAGACACGACACAGTATAAAACCGCCGCAAAAAAGCCGCCGCGTTTTTTAAATTTTGTTATGCGTAAATAAATGGCAACTGCTCGCAACAAAAACCCGGCGCGTTTTCACTGAGCTCAGTGTTATAAGATACAGAAAGTAATGTGAAGCGTTTTGCCCTTAGGGCAATTCCACGGTAACGGAAGGACACTCAGACAAGATTTTTGAACTTCAGGTTCATACTAAAAGAACTGTTTTATTAGTATAAGATGTGAAACAGTACAGATATAATACCTATATAAGTGCCTTTAATTCTCCTCAAAAAAATTGTCATTATAGTTAAGTAGTTTAAGAATGTGCATATTAATTATCTCGGTAACGGAAGGACATAAAAATGGACATGGTTTTTCCAGTTAATTAGTGTTTATCCAAACTTTGTGAAGTTGATGAAGCTTTCCACTTGACTGAAACACATTTTGTTCCCCATAGTTTAATACATACTAATAAAACATTTCTTTTAGTATGAACCTGAAGTTCAAAAATCTTGTCTGAGTGTCCTTCCGTTACCGTGGAATTGCCCCTTACCTAGCCTTGACTTCATCATAAAAAAACCAAATCCGCGTCACATCTGAACGAGGCTCACAATTATACCATTTTTTTCTTCAATGCCTAATGCATACTTTGGGTTATTCCTAGCAAGCTCCCGCGTGTTTTGTTTTATAATGCAATGGATATTTTTTAACAGAAATAATTACTTTTGTTTGACGAATAAGTCAAATCGGTTTATGAATAGTTATTGATCATGTTAATGTTTTACGATAAAATTTACAGTATTTTGACAAGGCCAAGGAACTAGAGCGTCAGTTTGTGTTCATCGAATAATTTTTTTTTTTTATGGTCAGTTTTTATTCTTTTCTCTCTTGAAACAAATTATAATCATAGTACAAATTACAATCATCATATGTAACTCTCACTGCAAATGTGATGACATTATAAATCAGTATAAATTTTTGTCTTACAAACGGCTTCAAAAGAAACTTACATAGTTAGTTCCTATACATCATATTTGAAACAAAAATTCATATTTTCAAAGAAAACATATGCAGTTGTATAATCCAAATTTTTTTTGTTTTAACAATGTAGCAACTTATACTTCTTTTTATACTGTTGTCCTGAGAGAAAAGTTTTCTCTTTTTGTTAACCCTACCCTACCCGACCTCTCCCTTATCCCCACCCCCCCCCCCCCTCTTAACCGGTGGACGACTGGCTCTGGGTTCCAATTGTTTGTCTAATACTCAGGTTTTCCCATTTAGAAAAATGAATAGTGAGAGTTCCCCTCATTGCTGCCAATTTCCTTTCTTCTACTTTATCCCCTATTATACTATTCTTTATTATTTCATTAAAAGAAGGTGGTTTTTTAAGTTCTCTATTTCTATAAATCAGATATTTAACAAGAATTAAAACATGATTCATTAATTGATATTTTCCTTTATTTCTCTTCTCTTTCCCATACAGAATTTCCTCCAAACTACAGTTATGTATTTCAAAGTCTAAAAATCTCGTGCACATTTCCCACACTAATTGTGCAAATTCACAAGTATAGAATAAATGTTTATATGTTTCTTCATAAAGAACCATTTAATCGATTCAGAAATCGATCGAGCAATATATTACCCGGTCAAACACTCAGTGTAGAGCAGAAGATAAAAAAAAGTTTTTTTTTTTTTTTTTTTTTTTTAATTTCAGGATCGAAATGACGATGAAAAAGACCATGAATCTACGAGAGTTTATTGAGTTTCATAAAACTTGGGCTTACTTTATCAAACTACACAACGAAGACCCGGATGCTACACTTGCTCACTTTGAAAAATTCGAAAAGAGGTAATATATATATATTTTAATGAACATCAGAGCCCCTATCGCCAAAAATAGTACGATTCTGATTGGTTAATGTTCTGCCTTTTAAATAATATGTGCGTGCAACTATGATTTTGATCGGACTTTGAAATTTTTCAATCGCTCGCAAACCTTTATGTTACGGGGCCTTATTGATAGTAAGAATCAAGGAATTTATCAGGAGCGGTATTTGATGATGATGATGACGATGATGGCGATGATGACGATGATGATGATGGTGATATTAATATTAGTAGCAAGAAGAGCAGCAGCAGTAGCAGCAGTAGTAGTAGTAGTAGTAGTAGTAGTAGTAGTAGTAATATAGATAATAATACAAATATTAATAATATAGATATTAATAATGATAATAATATTATTATTATTAATTATAAATCTTAATATTAATCATGATCATAATAATAAAATCTTAATAAAATAATCATAATAACGCATAATGATGATAGCAATGCTATGACACTACTTTTTGTATTTTTCATACCAGAAAGAGAAAAACAAATAGAGCTCCGACTGAAATCTCAATTGATCTAAACACTTTTCAGCTTTAAGATTTCAAATAATTATACTTATAAATTTAATTATCAACATTTCTTATGTCTTGTTCTTCTTTTTCAATACATTTGTCTGTATGTTATGTTGTTATATTTTTATTTACCTCTCCCTCTTTCTCCCTCGTCGTTCTTTCTCTCACCATCATCATTATCTGGCACGTGTAGTTTGATGGAGCTCTTAGATGGAGTTGATCCAGAGACAACACGACTCGATGTCTGGGCCCCTGTCTTCCTGCGATTCGCTAGGAAGCCATAGGATCATTACGGGTTATACAGTGCGTCCCAGAAAAAACGAAACTGAGAATTGTCGATGTTTTATAATAACTTAATTTCTAGAAATTTGATTTTTCTATTTGAAATTCAGATACCGTCCGCCAAATGACTTTTTGGTTCCCTCTCTTCAAATTGATTTTAATCACTCATGCGTGAAATATGCATCATAATAGTTGCATCAAACGAAAAAGGAGAATCTAATTGTGAATAAGTTATGATAAAACATCGATAATTCTCGGTTTCTTTTTTTCTGGGACGCACTGTTTATACCCCTTGGTGCACCTGAAGTTCTCGAGTCAACTATATTTGCTGCTATACCTAATCTCGGGAAGTTATATACGTATTATGTACCCATGTATTAGTGATGCACCCTGATAAAACACACCCCAAGTTCTGCTTCAACGTGTTTTTATTCATGCATATACTGCCAGAGGTCGGATGATCATTCGATATCATTTATATCAAACGCTGGATGAATATATATCTCATAAATTGCAATACTGCTCGATATTTTAGTAATTGTAGGTATTATCCTGCAAGAGTTTTGTCTTCCAATTAACATCTCTTATTGTTATTTTAAATGTCAATGTAATTGCTAATTAAGACGAAAGCTTCTGAATAATAAGAGAGGTAGACAGTTGAGCTTCTTGGGTCATGTTTTACAAAAGGTTGGTTTGGAAAGTCTTGCACTGACTGGAAGAATCGAAGGGAGGAGGAGTAGGGGTAGAAGGATGATTCTGTGGATGAGTAGCTTTAAGGATTGGGATTTCTGAAAGTGGAATCGATCTCGGGGAGAATGAATTACTTCATAGAATATGGTACAGAGAGTTGTGGCACTCCATGGTCGCCAAATTCTCATGACATGGCACGTAGAGAGTTATTGCTAATTTTGATATTACTGTGCATACTACTGTATTTTATCAAATTTCTATGTACTATATTTGAATGTATTTTTTCATATTTTTAAAATTCAAATTATTTCAGCCTCTGGCTACTAACTTTAAATGTATATTTTTAATCAGTAAACCAGTTCATATAAAATCAAAGTAATACCCATCAGGCACACCGACGGGAGGTGAGCACTAATTTTATGCACGTGCCCCCCCCCCCCCCTAGATCCGCCACTGACGTATACGTATTTACTTATACGTAAATGCTTATACTTAAAATAAACGAATTGTAACAATATATGAGTTTCTGAGAGTGTCAACTCTGGAATCGAACATATTTAAATCGTTGATCATATGTTTGGGGTGTTGAAGGAAGGATGAGAAGACATGCTATGTATACATTAATGAAGAACGGATGGGAATTAATTAATGATTACTTACCCAACAAGTTTCAAAATGGACCAAGAAAGTTGGCAAAGTTAAAAAATAGTAATACCATATGATGCATGCCTTCCTGGCAACTCGCACAAACTCTCAACTGTAAGGATTCTTCATAGTAGCGTGCATTAAATATACTTTTTCCCGTTAATTATATCCCTTTTTTCATTCAATATCATACTTTTTAAAGTCAATTTTGTCCCGAAACTTCGTCATCCTGCACATCTGATGATAACATTTTGTCTTCGGTCGTTCATTTCGAACTTAGTCCAATCAAATTCACCATTTTGCATCCATTTAAAAGTAAAACCAAGGTCGTCATTCCCGAGTGCTAACGAATAATTGCATAAATAAATTTCGCCATTTTGCAATTAATTTTGACGGCGTCATTCATATTCGTCACTCTTGTCATTTCTACTTGAAAATTGCTCCGAGTGTGTGTTTGTGTGTGAGGGTTGGTGTATTCAAGGGCGTATTTAGGGGGGGGGGATGTTTTGGTGTTTTGACTTAATAGCGACCATTCGTCCAAAGCCCCCCCCCCCCGGTTTTGCCGAAAGGGTGTGTTTAATAAAAATATAGAGAAGCAGAACTAAATAATGCCAGAGGTAAAAATGCCAATGGAAAAAATGCCAGTGGCAATATAACCGTGTAAAAGACTGCAAAGCTCCCCTTCTTTTCTGTTTTACCTCATCAAGGTGCCCTCATGTCCTAAGTTTGTTTGGCTGTAAAAGGAAATCTCTCTCACGGAGGCACTCCATAACTACCTTCTGTAAGTTTGTTTTGAAAAGGCAACAGATTCCAAGTTTTCAGGCTCTCGTACTTCTCATCACTTTTTATCTCATATTTTCAGGTTCTCAAGTTTCTCCAAGTGCTCACATCAATAGACAAAGAAAGGGAACCAGGGCCCTGTTTCATAAAACTCAATACCAATAACAAGTTATAAGCTACTGTTAAAAGTTACTGAATCCCCGCATCTGATTGGCTGAGAACACATTTGTCATAGGAATTTAGCAGTTGTTATAGATAACAAGTTTTGTGAAACGGGGCCCAGGGCCCTGTTTCATAAAACTTGTCATCAAGTAATGACAAGTTACAATAACGGTTGTGAGCTACTGAAATCGTGGCATATGATTGGCTGAGAGCAATAGAAGCATGGTCATTTACTTCGAATGTGCAATACAACGCTGATTATGATATTTTTAAAATACTCAAATTGGACGGGGACACCCCCATCTTCCTCCTTTCTCGCTCTGTACATCCATAGTTTTGACCCTTTCGTCTAAATCGTGAGAAACACAGGTACACATTAATTTCGCTGTTAAACGATATTATATTCCTTTGACACAGCATTTTACACTGATAATGTGAACTTTCATACGACAACCATACATCAAGTAGTAACAAAATGCCACTGACTGCATAATTTACATAAATGTGCATAAATGTATCAATAAAGCATTAAGCTTTTCCACAATCCTTTGTTTTGGTTTGTTTAACAATTTTAACACAACCGAGAACACAAAAAGTTCTGTTACATATAAAATCATTGATTTTGATCACATAATAATTACAAACAGTACATTGAAATACATGTAGCACCAACAACAAATATATAACAAGTCATTACATTAAAGGGACTTAGTAACATTGTTCAGATGAGAGATAGTGGTGCTATGGTAGTGACTTCAATGCTAGATGTACGATTAAAGATTATCTGAAAATGTGGGTGAAAACGGACCATTATTCATGGTACAAATTGAGAAAAACTGATCTGATCGATTCCTTAATTCTCCCAACTATATTATTACAATTTAATTAAATTTTAGGGGAATGGAAATCTCACAAAGCAATAAAATGGCTCTATATTCCATTCCCGACATTTAAGTGTTGACAGATTTTGTATAGCCTGTTTTAAATCTTTTTTTTCATGGAAAAACGGTTGAGAAAATTCAAAAATGGTTGGGAGAATTTACTGTTAATCATTGTTAGAGGGTGTCGTACATCGACGCCTTCAAAGAAAACCATAGATATCTTCGTGGTTTGAGAACTACTACTACTACTACTACTACTACTACTACTACTACTACTACTTATACTACTACTTCTGCTGCTGCTACTATTAAAACTACAACTGATACTACCACTTTATATGACTGATAACCATCACACGTATCTCTAGGTTCCTACATGACTGTTATGCTACTCGTTTGGGATCAAGTCATTCGTCCTTAGATTAATGGTCAGATTTTTGGTCAATTCTTCCCAGAAATAATCCTGTTCTCTCACGTCCTCAGTCCAGTGAATATAGGGCCTGCCATCACTGAGATACAGCCTCGCCAAGAATGGCATTTCATCATCTGGGATGTCTTCGAGGAAGACCACAACTACGAATTCAGTCAGAGTGTCACTCACGTGGTCCATGGCCGTCCGGAACTTGAGTATGAACCAGTGGTCGTGCACAGCAGCTCTGCTAAGCAGTATGACGGTCTTGTAACTATGGCTCACCACGTAATCGACGGAATCTAAGTAATGCATATCCAACACAAGGTCTTCGTCACCAACGACGTTCCTCTGAAACTGTGGAAGCCGTTCTTCGAGAGCCGGTCGAAGCTGTTCGCGAATCCATTCTTCGTCATCGTCGTAGAAAATGATGTTCACGTCAAACTCGTAGTCATTGTGGTCTCGAGCGTCTCGCATCTCTTTGTACCCACATGCGGCCAGTCTCAGGAGAAAAAGCTTGTACCTCAACTGCCATCGGTAGTGATACAATAGCACGCTGATTACAACCAAGCTAATGGAGATGAGGGGAATCAGAGAATAAAGACTATTGTTTATCTTACAGAGTTCATTTGGATCAAAATCCATCAGGGGTTTCTTGCGAAGAGGCTCCAGAGATGCTGACGAACAGATAGTTTTATCCCTTTTTTTCAGGCGTATAGGTCCATTTAACCAATCAATGAGCCACTTTAGTTCACAGTTACATTCAATTGGGTTCATTGATAGATCAAGTGATGAAATGGAGGAAAAGATTGGCTTAAAAGTGCTTTGATAAACGCGCGTTAGTCTGTTGTTGGCCAAGGACAGATTTGTGAGATTCCAGTTACTTGAGAACATTAGCTCCTCCAAGTACGCGATATCGTTTCCTTTAAAGTTAATACTTTTTATTTGACCCAACCTCGACAAAACATCATCGTGAATATGCTGGATGTTGTTTCCTTTCAAACTCAACTTCTGAAGCGATTCCAACCCAGAGAAAACAAGAGGATGTAGATATCCAATTTTGCAATAATCTAGATTTAGCTCTTGTAAAACAGAGAGTTGCCCGAATATCCCTGGCGGTAGATCACTTCCCAAACTCAGGTAACGGTTACGACTCAAGTCCAAATGAATAAGATCCAATAAACCATCGAAGAGAGATGCGTTTGCATTTGTATTCCATAGGTTTATCAGGTTAAGCAAAGAGTCTTTCATGTTTAAATTAACGAGAGATTGTAAATGTCGAAATGATTCTCCTGGTCGCAAAGGAAGCAATTCTGAACGAAGATAGTTTAGGGAAAGTGATCTTAATATTGGGGTGTACAATTCCAGAACAGTTATACAACTATCACACAAATCAATGATTTGAATATTTTCAAGTCCCGAAAAGGCCGTCAGCTCAAAAACAGAAAGGTATCTGTTCCTGCTCATGTCTAGGAAAGTCAAATTTCCTAAACCACGAAATACAGATGCAGATATTTTTGTAAATAGATTACCGGATAAGTCAAACTCCGATAAGTCCACTGTCCAAGTCTGATTGTGAGGATTAATTTGTCTCACTCGGTTGTCGGTGATTGTAAGGACCTTTAATGCATTCATTCCCTCGAAAAAGTCTGGTTGAATTTCATCTATGGGGAGTTTGTTATCAGTGATGGTAAACTCTCTGAGTTTTGTCAAATTTGAGAAGACTAAAGGATGGAAGCTATTCAGTTCGTTAAATACTAAGTCCAGAACAGAGAGCGAAGAATCGCGCAGTGGATCAAAAAAACCTTTAGGAAACGCACCAACGGATCCTTCCATGATCGTGAGCACTTCGATGTCTGATTTTGAGATTCCGAGGATGATGTTCGCCAACACCTCGTCACTTAAAGGGTAGCCACCTAGCACCAAATAGCGAACACGTAGTGATGCGATCACATCAGGGTCTACTGATTGGATGGGGTTTTCCCTAATATTTAGAGTATCAGTGTGGCACTCGAAGGTGAATTTTTCAGCCGTAAGGTGTTGTAGTCGATTACCAGTCATGAGTACAATGTCGGCCTTGCCACAAGAACTTACATTGATGAAGGAGAGCTGGTTGTAGAACAGACGTGCAGTATCTAGATTTAGACTCCACTTTAGAATGTCATTGGGGAGCGATTTCAAGTTTGATGCCGTTAAATCGAGAATGGAAAGCTGTGACGACATCATAAAGACGCCTGTTGCTGGAAGCACAAGACCCCAGTTGAAGGAAAGAGACAGGTACAGTAAGGCCTTAAGGGGGTAAAAAGCGGCGGATTCTATCGCTCTTACATCGTTGTGAGAAATGTCCAAGGAGTTGATTAGAGGATATAATTCAAACGAGGAGTTCAAGAGTTTTGTGATATTGTTATGAGACAGGTCAAGCACCTCGGTATCCCCAGATAGACCCGTGGGAACCAATCCCAGACCTTTATTGCTGCAAGAAGCATTTTTCTGTTCAAGGTTCTGATCGCATCCATGGAAAGATTGATCCATGTCCAGTCTTAAGGATGTCATCGCCGAATCTCCATCGTGTCGATATAAAGATTGGAAGGACGAGCTGACGAGGAGACAAGCGACGAGCAATGGGGACAAGATTGAGCCGTTTGCCATGACTTTGATATAATTTGATCAAAGGTACACCGCTGTCGGATGATAATATATCGATCTTGAATATATGCTAACACAAGCTCATAGAAACATAACCAAATTGGTATTCTTTGCTGCAGACGGTCAGCCTGATTTTAAGCTGTGAAAAGGCGCTCGGAATCAGAATTGTACAATGTTTATTAATCAATGACTACAAATAGTTGTAAAGGTCAACAGGAAAAGCACATCATCTTGTCTTAAAGTTCCTCAAAAAGATCGCCTTTCCTAAGTTGGTTCTCAACTATTTATACTTATAGTATCTTCGTGTAAAAATGATTTGATATATATTTTTTCATCTGTACGAGGAAAATGACATTTATTCTGTCGTTATTTTACATCCTATGAGCAGCCATTTCCCATTAACCTTTACACATCTCAGGAAATCTGAAAGAAATGTCATGGTTTACAAACAAAAATAGATCCTCAAGCAATTATGAACGTTGTTCATACAGTGAATATCACGTCACTGATATAAAAAGACCCTACGAATGAGGAAGTTGGTATTTATTATTCTTAACATCTTATGTAATTTTTATCTATTAACTTCTAGCTCCCCCCCCCCCCCCCAAGCTCTACATCTCATATTCACAAAAAAGATCGATGACTGTATGACCAGTTAACTTTTCCTTTTGTCAATAGAAAATGTTACCAACATAAATGCAGCATTGTCTGGATGATCTAATGATAATTCAACTCATAATTTATGACATGCTCAAATCCTTAATCAATTTCAATTATCTACATTTGCCTCTACATACCCAGGAGAATTAGGAAACCTTGTAGGACGTCAAAGGCCTTTGTTTTAGTCATTGCCACATCCAGCTCTCACATTAACCTTAATTTTATGGTAGGAATAATCCCCAGGGAGTGGAGATGGTGCACACAGTGTGTATTTAAGAATCCGACGACCGGGGTAATAATGATATAATATTATCTAAAGTGACTCGTTCGTTCGTGTCTCCTTAGATCAAGATAGTTATGTAAAGTTCCTTAATTAAAATTAAATTAAATTAAATTAAGTTCTTCCATCGCCCGATTGCTGCAATGGCCGTTTCATTAACAAGGGCCAGGTCTTCATCTGTGCAATCCCGTTTCGCCGCACTGCAATATGTGGTCCATCGTCTGAGTCTCTCCGCAGTCGCAGAGAATATCTCCTTCATGGGCATAACCCCATCTTGCCATATTGACCTTACACCGTCCTATTCTCGTCCTCATTCGGTTTAGGCATTACCACTCCGGCCACTTCAGGTTAAGCCCTTCAATGAGTACGGGCTTGGCTGATGGTGGAGGATTCTGTTCAGGTGGTGGGACAGAATCAAGGAAGCTGTGTCGGGATATAAGTCGTTTGTGGGGTTGTAAGTATCCGTGTAGCGTGTGTCTGTCGCCTGCTTCATCCGTTCCTTTAGGCAGGTGTTAGTGCGCCTTTGGTTAGGAGATCCAATGCCAGCGAGGTGATATATCTCCTCAACTTTTGTCGGTTTCAGGCAGCCTGTTATCTTTCGATATGTGTTATTGAGTGTGGTGTCAAGCTTCTTCACATGAGCTGATCTGCTCCAAACTGGGCAAGCATATTCTGCGGATGACATGCAGGGCAACAGCTGCAGTTTGTACAGTTTTGGGGTCAGCGCCATAGTGTGAAGATGCTACATATAGCTTCCCGATGATGGCATTTCGAGATTCTACTTTGTCTATTGTCTTTTCGATGTGTTTCTTAAAGGAAAAAGTGCGATCGAGTTTTACACCTAGATACACTGGATGCTCGCAGTGGTTTAGCTGCACACTGTTCCACTTTAGCTTCAGTTCTCTCTTTGCCTCCCTGTTCTTCAAGTGGAAAACACACACCTGAGTCTTGGATGGGTTAGCCCGTACCCCGTAGGTAGTTTGCTCTGTAGTATTCCGAAAGGCTTGCAAGCGCTGTGTTGAAATGGAGTTCAACAGCTTCGAAGGTACTATGCTGGGCTGTGACTAAAGCTACTGGAAACAGTATATTCCGTATCAAGCATTATAATTCAGATTTATCATTTGTGTGTAACAAATAGATTTAAAGGAAAATGGGAAACTTTGAAACATGTTTATGTCGTGTAATATATATTAATCATATGTGAAGAACATTAGTGTTGTGTCAGGGATCGAACCCATGGCCTTTGTATATCCAGTCAAATACTCAATCTCGCAGGAGATAAGGATGGGGAGAGTAAGATGGTACGGTCATGTTGATAGGAGAGAGAAAAGCCATTGGCTTAAGAGAGCAACGAACTACCAGAATGCTGGCTCAAAACCATGTGGTAGACCTCGCAAAACCTGGAAAAAGACATTAGCGTATTTGATATAAGAGCATTTGACCTCACCCAGACAGATGCTGAAGACCGTAAGGTTTGGAGAAGTGCCATAAGGGAAAGGATACATCTGATCTCACAGCATAGGCAAAATGGACTCTAAACAATTTTGTTTCATAGATATCAACCAACAAACATAGCTATTTAAAACTTATTATTGTTTAAATATGACACCAGTTGTGGGTTGTCAAAGTCAGTGAGAAGACATGGGTTCCTGTTATAGCACACTCGTTCAGAACAAGCACAACCGTCTGAATGTGAGCACATGATGATGCTGCTGCTGCTGCTGATGATGATATCCTTAACTGCGTATACCCTCTCAGCCATTATCGATCTCCCTTCCTCTACAAATAATCTTCTACTTGAATAGATGGTATTTTGCTTTCATTTGGCTGTTTGAAGCATTGATTAACATTTACAAAGGTAAGTCTATTCCTGATACAGCCCTGTAAAACAAAGCTTAGCAACTGATTGTATGATTGATTTTTACGGTAGATTGCAGATAATGATTAATGTAATAAATTACAACAATTAATACTACGATGAAGAGCAAGGCTTTGTGTTAACTGCATCTGTAGCCTGATAATGATACTGATGATAGTGAATGAGAATATTAAGAAGACAATTCTGATGACAGTATAGTAGCGCGACTATACTACTACTACTACACACAGAGAAAAGTAGGTGTAAATTGACTCCAAATAGGGAGTAACTGCTTGTCACATAAGTAACACCCCAGGGAGTAAATTTAATCCCAAATGTAGGGAGTAAATAATTTTTGTTTCATAAGAAGGTGTAAATTTGCACCCCAAGGTTATGATTGTACTCCCTTTAAGGAGTGAAATTTGCACCCAATGGTGCTCATTTAACACCTTTTGGTTCCAATTTCATGAAAAATGGGTTCAAATTTACACCCGTGGCGTTGAATTTTATACCCTTTATGATCGTGGGGAGTAAATCTACACCCTTTTTATGCACAGCATCAACCAAGTGATCATCCCTCGAGTAATCATCCATGCTTCGTAATCACCTACAGTCACATATGGAAACGTTTGCTTGTATTTGTATCATAAAAGAAGTTGATCACAAACTGACTCCCACACGGTGTTGAGTGCTCAGGGGTCACAGGTCACGGGCTTCATTGGGCAGGTAGTTCCATTATGTGAATGGGTAAATTAACTATTACAAAATGAGGGGACACATTACATTGTACAATAGGGACACACATTGTTTTTATTGTGCAGAACATACTCTTTTATTGACTTACTTATTGCATGAAACTATAAAACCAAAATGCATTTTGTATTCTAACAATTGGAGTGCAAAGAATAATAACAGGTGAATGAAATGCATAAACACCACAAACACCTGGGGAGGAAGCATTCATAAATTTGAATACATATAGTTAATAAACGACTCCGATGAAACTATAAAACCAAAATGAAATTTGCGTTCTGGCAATTGGAGTACAAAGAATGATAGAAGGTGAATGAAATGCTTCAACAGAAACACAAACACCTGGGAAGCTAGGAAGCTTCCATACATTTTAATAATTTAGTTGATAAACGACTCCGCATGTGGACGTTTGTGTTGGAGCAGAAAGCAGTGGATTCTTAACAACACGAACCCATTTAACAGAATGTCGAAACGTAAATTAAATTTGGCGCGGTTGGAAAATGCATCTTTCTACCCTGCGACTTGAATGATATGATCCAGTAAAATAAAACAGTAAAATGGCTCTTATTTTAAAATTACTCATTAAATAACACCCAAAACTTCAGTGATATCAGAAAAAATATGTTAAATCTTACTAATAGTTAAAAAAATATGTATAAACTTTGTGAAAGTGTCGCATTTTACGATAAAAGACGCCGATTTAGCGAAGATGACGTCATTAGTGCGCTTGCATCAAGGAAATTCAAGGTCAAAAGGTCAATTCAGACACTGATAAGTTATTGGTCGAGTCTTTTTGTTTCCTTTATTCCGACAAAATTACACAATCAATCAAAACAAGTTTAATACCAAAAGAAAGCTAACGATTAGTATTTTCATTAACCGCTTGCCCCAAAGTCGCTTGACCACAGTGAAAGGACTGAGAGCTTGCGAGAGCGGCCAAAGTGTGATTGAAACTCGCTATTTGCTCTTCTCCAACGCAAAAAGGGACGACATTGTGCTGGATAAATGTATTTTTTCCGACAAAAGTACAGAAAATTTGCATATGGTCTTTTTATATTTTACTTTATGAAATGTTACCCGAGTGAATTCCGGGCGCCCCAACGCTGGGAAGTAACGCACATTTTAGAAAACTTCACTTTTTCATGGAAAAATGCTTATTTGTTCTATGCACGCAAGTCAGATTGAGCGGATGATACAACGTTTCCATATGTGATTCTCACCCTTTTGTCTACGTTTCACTGCTCTAAAGAAATCAGACCAGAATGTCGAGTTATATGTTAAAAGGCTTTAATGCTTACCTAAACAACAATTAGTGTGAACTCAACACAAGTGCAGACTGTAAGAACTAACTTATGGCTGGACGTATTGGATCAAATGTAATAGAATTATCTAAACGCACAATCCTGCCTTACCGAATATCTTCCCTTTACTTACACGTATAAGAAGACAATTATGTACTAGTTAGTAAAACAACACTTCTGCTAATTTCATTAAATTATCAAATATAACCTTCGGTACAACCCCTTATTCTTGATCGGATAACTTTCACACAAATAATATGCCCAAATGAAACATGATAATTTTCCTCTAACATGACTAAAATATGTGAATTATGCTAATTTTTCTTCATAAGGCAGTACCTATATTGACACGATGCGCCATTGCTGTATCGCATGCGCATATGTACTGATCAACCAGAGCTCGTCTGACTAAAATAGGGTGTAACATTACATCCCTCAAATATACACCCTTGCATATTTCCGTGTTTCACTCCCTAAAAGGTGTAATGAGGGGCGTCCTATTTTTCAATTTTGTTTTACTCCCCTGTTTTGCTTACTTATTTTATTTCTCTGTGTGTACTATCACTACTACGTCTACTACTACTACTACTACTACTACTATACTACTACTACTACTACTACTACTACTACTACTACTACTACTAATAATAATAATAATACTGCTGCTGCTACTACTACTGCTACTACCACTACTACTATACTTTTACCAGTTTCGTTACTAAAAACTATCCCACGTATTTCTAGATTTGTACATGACTGTTATGCTACTCGTTTGGGATCAAGTCATTCGTCCTTATATTTATGGTCAGATTTTTGGTCAATTCTTCCCAGAAATATTCTTGTCCTCTCACGTTCTCAGTCCAGTTAATATAGGGCCTGCCATCACTGAGATACAACCTCGCCAAGAACGGCATTTCATCATCTGGGATGTCTTCGAGGAAGACCACAACTACGAATTCAGTAAGAGTGTCGCTCACGTGGTCCATGGCCGTCCGGAACTTGAGTATGAACCAGTGGTCGAGCACAGCAGCTCTGCTAAGCACGACGATGGTCTTGTAACTATGACTTACCACGTAATCGACGGAATCTAAGTAATGCATACCCAACACAAGGTCTTCGTCACCAACGACGTTCCTCTGAAATTGTGGAAGCCGTTCTTCGAGAGCCGGTCGAAGCTGTTCGCGAATCCATTCTTCGTCATCGTCGTAGAAAATGATGTTCACGTCAAACTCGTAGTCATTGTGATCTCGAGCGTCTCGCATCTCTTTATATGCAAATGCGACCAGTTTCAGGAGAAAAAGCTTGTACCTCAACTGCCATCGGTAGTGATACACCAGCACGCTGATAACAACCAAGCCAATGGAGATGAGGGGAATCAGAGAATAAAGACTATTGTTTATCTTACAGAGTTCATTTGGATCAAAATCCATCAGGGATTTCTTACGAAGAGGCTCCAGGGATGCTAACGAACAGATAGTTTTGTCCTCATTTTTCAAGCGTATAGGTCCATTTAACCAATCAATGAGCCACTTTAGTTCACAGTTACATTCAATTGGGTTCATTGATAGATCAAGTGATGAAATGGAGGAAAAGATTGGCTTAAAAGTGCTTTGATAAACGCGCGTTATTCTGTTGTTGGCCAAGGACAGATTTGTGAGATTCCAGTTACTTGAGAACATTAGCTCCTCCAAGTACGCGATATCGTTTCCTTTAAAGTCGATACTTTTTATTTGACCCAACCCCGACAAAACATCATCATGAATATGCTGGATGTTATTTCCTTTCAAACTCAACTTCTGAAGCGATTCCAACCCAGAGAAGACAAGAGGATGTAGATATCCAATTTTGCAATAGTCTAGATTTAGCTCTTGTAAAACAGAGAGTTGCCCGAATATCCCTGGCGGTAAATCATTCGTAAAACACAGGAGAGGGTTACTACTTAAGTCCAAATGAATAAGATCTAATAATCCATCGAAAAGAGATGCGTTTGATGTTGCATTCCATATGTTCATCAGGAAAAGCCGAGAGTCTTTCATGTCTAAATTAACAAGGGACTGTATATGTTGAAACGATTTTCCTTTTCGCAAAGGAAGCAAGTCTGAACGAAGAGAGTTTAGGGAAAGTGACTTTAATATTGGGGCGTTCAATTCCAGGACAGTTATACGACTTCCGGACAAAACAATAGTTTGAATGTGGTCAAGTCCCGAAAAGGCCGTCAGCTTAAAGACAGACAGATATTTGTTCCAGCTCATGTCTAAGACAGTTAAGTTTCCTAAACCGCGAAATACAGATGGAGATATTTTTGTAAATAGATTACCGGATAAGTCAAACTCCGATAAATCCACTGTCCAATTCTGATTGTGAGGATTCATTTGTTTTACTTGGTTGTATTTGATTGTAAGGACCTTTAATCCCTTCATGCCGTCGAAAAAGTCTGGGTGAATTTCGTGTATAGGGCGAACGTTATAACTGAAACTGAATTGTTTGAGTTTTGTCAAATTTGAGAAAACTAAAGAATGAAGGCCATTTAGGTCGTTGCTGTAGAATTCCAGAAAAGAGAGAGACGAATTGCGAAGAGGCTCAAATAAACCCTTAGGAAACGCACCAACAGATCCTTCCACGATTGTAAGCCGTTCGATGTCTGATTTTGAGATTCCAAGGATGATGTTCGCCAACACCTCGTCACTTAAAGGGTAGCCACCTAGCACCAAATAGCGAACACGTAGTGATGCGATCACATGAGGGTCTACTAATTGGATGGGGTTTTCCCTAATATTTAGAGTATCAGTGTGGCACTCGAAGGTGAATTTTTCAGCCGTAAGGTGTTGTAGTCGATTACCAGTCATGAGTACAATGTCGGCCTTGCCACAAGAACTTACATTGATGAAGGAGAGCTGGTTGTAGAACAGACGTGCAGTATCTAGATTTAGACTCCACTTTAGAATGTCATTGGGGAGCGATTTCAAGTTTGATGCCGTTAAATCGAGAATGGAAAGCTGTGAAGACATCATAAAGACGCCTGTTGCTGGAAGCACAAGACCCCGGTTGAAGGAAAGAGACAGGTACAGTAAGCCCTTAAGGGGGTAAAAAGCGGCGGATTCTATCGCTCTTACATCGTTGTGAGAAATGTCCAAGGAGTTGATTAGAGGGTATAATTCAAACGAGGAGTTCGAGAGTTTTGTTATATTGTTATGAGACAGGTCAAGCACCTTGGTATGCCCGGAGAGATTCTGGGGAACCGTATCCAGTCCTTTATTGCTGCAAGAAGCATTTTTCTGTTCAAGGTTCTGATCGCATCCATGGAAAGATTGATCCATGTCCAGTCTTAAGGATGTCATCGCCGAATCTCCATCGTGTCGATATAAAGATTGGAAGGACGAGCTGACGAGGAGACAAGCGACGAGCAATGGGGACAAGATTGAGCCGTTTGCCATGACTTTGATATAATTTGATCAAAGGTACACCGCTGTCGGATGATAATATATCGATCTTGAATATATGCTAACACAAGCTCATAGAAACATAACCAAATTGGTATTCTTTGCTGCAGACGGTCAGCCTGATTTTAAGCTGTGAAAAGGCGCTCGGAATCAGAATTGTACAATGTTTATTAATCAATGACTACAAATAGTTGTAAAGGTCAACAGGAAAAGCACATCATCTTGTCTTAAAGTTCCTCAAAAAGATCGCCTTTCCTAAGTTGGTTCTCAACTATTTATACTTATAGTATCTTCGTGTAAAAATGATTTGATATATATTTTTTCATCTGTACGAGGAAAATGACATTTATTCTGTCGTTATTTTACATCCTACGAGCAGCCATTTCCCATTAACCTTTACACATCTCAGGAAATCTGAAAGAAATGTCATGGTTTACAAACAAAAATAGATCCTCAAGCAATTATGAACGTTGTTCATACAGTGAATATCACGTCACTGATATAAAAAGACCCTACGAATGAGGAAGTTGGTATTTATTATTCTTAACATCTTATGTAATTTTTATCTATTAACTTCTAGCTCCCCCCCCCCCCCCCAAGTTCTACATCTCATATTTACAAAAAAGATCGATGACTGTATGACCAGTTAACTTTTCCTTTTGTCAATAGAAAATGTTACCAACATAAATGCAGCATTGTCTGGATGATCTAATGATAATTCAACTCATAATTTATGACATGCTCAAATCCTTAATCAATTTCAATTATCTACATTTGCCTCTACATACCCAGGAGAATTAGGAAACCTTGTAGGACGTCAAAGGCCTTTGTTTTAGTCATTGCCACATCCAGCTCTCACATTAACCTTAATTTTATGGTAGGAATAATCCCCAGGGAGTGGAGATGGTGCACACAGTGTGTATTTAAGAATCCGACGACCGGGGTAATAATGATATAATATTATCTAAAGTGACTCGTTCGTTCGTGTCTCCTTAGATCAAGATAGTTATGTAAAGTTCCTTAATTAAAATTAAATTAAATTAAATTAAGTTCTTCCATCGCCCGATTGCTGCAATGGCCGTTTCATTAACAAGGGCCAGGTCTTCATCTGTGCAATCCCGTTCCGCCGCACTGCAATATGTGGTCCATCGTCTGAGTCTCTCCGCAGTCGCAGAGAATATCTCCTTCATGGGCATAACCCCATCTTGCCATATTGACCTTACACCGCCCTATTCTCGTCCTCATTCGGTTTAGGCATTACCACTCCGGCCACTTCAGGTTAAGCCCTTCAATGAGTACGGTCTTGGCTGATGGTGGAGGATTCTGTTCAGGTGGTGGGACAGAATCAAGGAAGCTGTGTCGGGATATAAGTCGTTTATGGGGTTGTAAGTATCCGTGTAGCGTGTGTCTGTCGCCTGCTTCATCCGTTCCTTTAGGCAGGTGTTAGTGCGCCTTTGGTTAGGAGATCCAATGCCAGCGAGGTGATATATCTCCTCAACTTTTGTCGGTTTCAGGCAGCCTGTTATCTTTCGATATGTGTTATTGAGTGTGGTGTCAAGCTTCTTCACATGAGCTGATCTGCTCCAAACTGGGCAAGCATATTCTGCGGATGACATGCAGAGGGCAACAGCTGCAGTTTGTACAGTTTTGGGGTCAGCGCCATAGTGTGAAGATGCTACATATAGCTTCCCGATGATGGCATTTCGAGATTCTACTTTGTCTATTGTCTTTTCGATGTGTTTCTTAAAGGAAAAAGTGCGATCGAGTTTTACACCTAGATACACTGGATGCTCGCAGTGGTTTAGCTGCACGCTGTTCCACTTTAGCTTCAGTTCTCTCTTTGCCTCCCTGTTCTTCAAGTGGAAAACACACACCTGAGTCTTGGATGGGTTAGCCCGTATAGTTTGCTCTGTAGTATTCCGAAAGGCTTGCAAGCGCTGTGTTGAAATGGAGTTCAACAGCTTCGAAGGTACTATGCTGGGCTGTGACTAAAGCTACTGGAAACAGTATATTCCGTATCAAGCATTATAATTCAGATTTATCATTTGTGTGTAACAAATAGATTTAAAGGAAAATGGGAAACTTTGGAACATGTTTATGTCGTGTAATATATTAATCATATGTGAAGAACATTAGTGTTGTGTCAGGGATCGAACCCATGGCCTTTGTATATCCAGTCAAATACTCAATCTCGCAGGAGATAAGGATGGGGAGAGTAAGATGGTACGGTCATGTTGATAGGAGAGAGAAAAGCCATTGGCTTAAGAGAGCAGCTAACTACCAGAATGCTGGCTCAAAACCATGTGGTAGACCTCGCAAAACCTGGAAAAAGACATTAGCGTATTTGATATAAGAGCATTTGACCCCACCCAGACAGATGCTGAAGACCGTAAGGTTTGGAGAAGTGCCATAAGGGAAAGGATACATCTGATCTCACAGCATAGGCAAAATGGACTCTAAACAATTTTGTTTCATAGATATCAACCAACAAACATAGCTATTTAAAACTTATTATTGTTTAAATATGACACCAGTTGTGGGTTGTCAAAGTCAGTGAGAAGACATGGGTTCCTGTTATAGCACACTCGTTCAGAACAAGCACAACCGTCTGAATGTGAGCACATGATGATGCTGCTGCTGCTGATGATGATGATATCCTTAACTGCGTATACCCTCTCAGCCATTATCGATCTCCCTTCCTCTACAAATAATCTTCTACTTGAATAGATGGTATTTTGCTTTCATTTGGCTGTTTGAAGCATTGATTAACATTTACAAAGGTAAGTCTATTCCTGATACAGCCCTGTAAAACAAAGCTTAGCAACTGATTGTATGATTGATTTTTACGGTAGATTGCAGATAATGATCAATGTAATAAATTACAACAATTAATACTACGATGAAGAGCAAGGCTTTGTGTTAACTGCATCTGTAGCCTGATAATGATACTGATGATAGTGAATGAGAATATTAAGAAGACAATTCTGATGACAGTATAGTAGCGCGATTATACTACTACTACTACACACAGAGAAAAGTAGGTGTAAATTGACTCCAAATAGGGAGTAACTGCTTGTCACATAAGTAACACCCCAGGGAGTAAATTTAATCCCAAATGTAGGGAGTAAATAATTTTTGTTTCATAAGAAGGTGTAAATTTGCACCCCAAGGTTATGATTGTACTCCCTTTAAGGAGTGAAATTTGCACCCAATGGTGCTCATTTAACACCTTTTGGTTCCAATTTCATGAAAAATGGGTTCAAATTTACACCCGTGGGGTTGAATTTTATACCCTTTATGATCGTGGGGAGTAAATCTACACCCTTTTTATGCACAGCATCAACCAAGTGATCATCCCTCGAGTAATCATCCATGCTTCGTAATCACCTACAGTCACTGATTCTCACCCTTTTGTCTACGTTTCACTGCTCTAAAGAAATCAGACCAGAATGTCGAGTTATATGTTAAAAGGCTTTAATGCTTACCTAAACAACAATTAGTGTGAACTCAACACAAGTGCAGACTGTAAGAACTAACCTATGGCTGGACGTATTGGATCAAATGTAATAGAATTATCTAAACGCACAATCCTACCTTACCGAATATCTTCCCTTTACTTACACGTATAAGAAGACAATTATGTACTAGTTAGTAAAACAACACTTCTGCTAATTTCATTAAATTATCAAATATAACCTTCGGTACAACCCCTTATTCTTGATCGGATAACTTTCACACAAATAATATGCCCAAATGAAACATGATAATTTTCCTCTAACATGACTAAAATATGTGAATTATGCTAATTTTTCTTCATAAGGCAGTACCTATATTGACACGATGCGCCATTGCTGTATCGCATGCGCATATGCACTGATCAACCAGAGCTCGTCTGACTAAAATAGGGTGTAACATTACATCCCTCAAATATACACCCTTGCATATTTCCGTGTTTTACTCCCTAAAAGGTGTAGTGAGGGGCGCCCTATTTTTCAATTTTGTTTTACTCCCCTGTTTTGCTTACTTATTTTATTTCTCTGTGTGTACTATCACTACTACTTCTACTACTACTACTACTACTACTATACTACTACTACTACTACTACTACTACTAATAATAATAATAATAATACTGCTGCTGCTACTACTACTGCTACTACTACTACTACTACTATACTTTTACCAGTTTCGTTACTAAAAACTATCCCACGTATTTCTAGATTTGTACATGACTGTTATGCTACTCGTTTGGGATCAAGTCATTCGTCCTTATATTTATGGTCAGATTTTTGGTCAATTCTTCCCAGAAATATTCTTGTCCTCTCACGTTCTCAGTCCAGTGAATATAGGGCCTGCCATCACTGAGATACAACCTCGCCAAGAACGGCATTTCATCATCTGGGATGTCTTCGAGGAAGACCACAACTACGAATTCAGTAAGAGTGTCGCTCACGTGGTCCATGGCCGTCCGGAACTTGAGTATGAACCAGTGGTCGAGCACAGCAGCTCTGCTAAGCACGACGATGGTCTTGTAACTATGACTTACCACGTAATCGACGGAATCTAAGTAATGCATACCCAACACAAGGTCTTCGTCACCAACGACGTTCCTCTGCAATTGTGGAAGCCGTTCTTCGAGAGCCGGTCGAAGCTGTTCGCGAATCCATTCTTCGTCATCGTCGTAGAAAATGATGTTCACGTCAAACTCGTAGTCATTGTGATCTCGAGCGTCTCGCATCTCTTTATACGCAAATGCGACCAGTTTCAGGAGAAAAAGCTTGTACCTCAACTGCCATCGGTAGTGATACAACAGCACGCTGATAACAACCAAGCCAATGGAGATGAGGGGAATCAGAGAATAAAGACTATTGTTTATCTTACAGAGTTCATTTGGATCAAAATCCATCAGGGATTTCTTACGAAGAGGCTCCAGGGATGCTAACGAACAGATAGTTTTGTCCTCATTTTTCAAGCGTATAGGTCCATTTAACCAATCAATGAGCCACTTTAGTTCACAGTTACATTCAATTGGGTTCATTGATAGATCAAGTGATGAAATGGAGGAAAAGATTGGCTTAAAAGTGCTTTGATAAACGCGCGTTATTCTGTTGTTGGCCAAGGACAGATTTGTGAGATTCCAGTTACTTGAGAACATTAGCTCCTCCAAGTACGCGATATCGTTTCCTTTAAAGTCGATACTTTTTATTTGACCCAACCCCGACAAAACATCATCATGAATATGCTGGATGTTATTTCCTTTCAAACTCAACTTCTGAAGCGATTCCAACCCAGAGAAGACAAGAGGATGTAGATATCCAATTTTGCAATAGTCTAGATTTAGCTCTTGTAAAACAGAGAGTTGCCCGAATATCCCTGGCGGTAAATCATTCGTAAAACACAGGAAAGGGTTACTACTTAAGTCCAAATAAATAAGATCTAATAATCCATCGAAAAGAGATGCGTTTGATGTTGCATTCCATATGTTCATCAGGAAAAGCCGAGAGTCTTTCATGTCTAAATTAACAAGGGACTGTATTGTTGAAACGATTTTCCTTTTCGCAAAGGAAGCAAGTCTGAACGAAGAGAGTTTAGGGAAAGTGACTTTAATATTGGGGCGTTCAATTCCAGGACAGTTATACGACTTCCGGACAAAACAATAGTTTGAATGTGGTCAAGTCCCGAAAAGGCCGTCAGCTTAAAGACAGACAGATATTTGTTCCAGCTCATGTCTAAGACAGTTAAGTTTCCTAAACCGCGAAATACAGATGGAGATATTTTTGTAAATAGATTACCGGATAAGTCAAACTCCGATAAATCCACTGTCCAATTCTGATTGTGAGGATTCATTTGTTTTACTTGGTTGTATTTGATTGTAAGGACCTTTAATCCCTTCATGCCGTCGAAAAAGTCTGGGCGAATTTCGTGTATAGGGCGAACGTTATAACTGAAACTGAATTGTTTGAGTTTTGTCAAATTTGAGAAAACTAAAGAATGAAGACCATTTAGGTCGTTGCTGTAGAATTCCAGAAAAGAGAGAGACGAATTGCGAAGAGGCTCAAATAAACCCTTAGGAAACGCACCAACAGATCCTTCCACGATTGTAAGCCGTTCGATGTCTGATTTTGAGATTCCGAGGATGATGTTCGCCAACACCTCGTCACTTAAAGGGTAGCCACCTAGCACCAAATAGCGAACACGTAGTGATGCGATCACATCAGGGTCTACTGATTGGATGGGGTTTTCCCTAATATTTAGAGTATCAGTGTGGCACTCGAAGGTGAAATTTTCAGCCGTTAGGTGTTGTAGTCGATTACCAGTCATGTTTACAGTGTCGGCCTTGCCACAAGAACTTACATTGATGAAGGAGAGCTGGTTGTAGAACAGACGTGCAGTATCTAGATGTAGACTCCATTTTAGAATGTCATTGGGGAGCGATTTCAAGTTTGATGCCGATAAATCGAGAATGGAAAGCTGTGTAGACATCATAAAGACGCCTGTTGCTGGAAGCACAAGACCCCAGTTGAAGGAAAGAGACAGGTACAGTAAGCCCTTAAGGGGGTAAAAAGCGGCGGATTCTATCGCTCTTACATCGTTGTGAGAAATGTCCAAGGAGTTGATTAGAGGATATAATTCAAACGAGGAGTTCAAGAGTTTTGTGATATTGTTATGAGACAGGTCAAGCACCTCGGTATCCCCAGATAGACCCGTGGGAACCAATCCCAGACCTTTATTGCTGCAAGAAGCTTTTTTCTGTTCAAGGTTCTGATCGCATCCATGGAAAGATTGATCCATGTCCAGTCTTAAGGATGTCATCGCCGAATCTCCATCGTGTCGATATAAAGATTGGAAGGACGAGCTGACAAGGAGACAAGCGACGAGTAATGGGTACAAGATTGAGCCGTTTGCCATGACTTTAATATATCACCTCTAAAAAAGGAAAGGTACACCGCTGTCGGATGATAATATATCGATCTTGAATATGTACTAACACAAGCTCATAAAAGCATAAACAAATTGTTATATTTTGCTGCAGACGGTCAGCTTGCTTTTTAGAATTAGAATTGTACAATGTTTATTAATCAATGACTACAAATGGTTGTATAGGTCAACAGGAAAAGCACATTATCCTGTCTTAAATTTCCTCAAAAAGATCACCTTTTTCTAAGTTGGTTCTCAGCTATTATTATAGTATCTTCGTGTAAAAAGGATTTGATATAATGTCAACTGTACGAGAAATATGATAACATCCTGTCGTTATTTCATATCAAATGAGCAGCCATTTCCCATTGACATTTACGCATCTGAGGAAATCAGAATATTGACATGGTTATGAACAATAGGAGATCATTTGAGCAATCTATTTCCTCATCTCTTTGTTTCACATTCTACATTTTGGCTATGGATTTATTGTTTAAAGGTAAAGACCAGTATTGGAAACGCCCCAATTTCAAAAAATGAAATGGAAGCTCTTATTCCCAATCATGTGAGAGAATATGTTTTGACTAATACATGATGATAACAAATTTGCCGGGAAACCGCCTACTAATTCATATATTTGGTAAATTTGTTTCTCTCATGGTCTGTGAGAGATATAGGGTAGTCCCATACACATCTTTCTGTGTATAGTGCTTGTAACTTTACGAAGAATGGGCCAAATTTCTTATCATTTTGATGATTCCAGAACCTTGCAGATGCTAGATGCTAGATGATCAACCTTTTCTGATCGATTCCACAACGTTTCTTTCACAATGCAATCGCATGACCATAACTGGTCTTTACCTTTAAGCACTGATCATTGCTTATCATGTTGATTATATGGAGGAGTAAGAATACAAATTAACTTGAATTTTATCAATGACATGTAGTGTGTACTCCGAATCATTAATTAACAGATTGAAGGAACTTATATTTTCACTGAAATAACATCTGGAAAAGTTCTGAACTTTCATTTCTATTTTCAAGAACAATCGACTAACTATGCCTTTGTGTTCCTAGGAATGTTTATCATATTTCTCGTCTTCCAATTATACGGTATTTAGGAGGGAGTAATTAGGGAGATGTGTATACAGAGAGAGAGAGACACACACACACACACACACACACACGTTAAAAGAGAGGGACTGGGGAGAAGCATATGCAAAAACGTACACAACGAGCTCTTTTTAGACACATTCTTTTATTAATCACTTTATCACAAAAGCATTTTAATTTTACCGATTATTGTTTTCAATAACATAAATCATGAGACGCTTAGTATCAAATAGACATGAAAGATGAAAACGAAAAAAAAATCCCAACATGCAACATTTCATAATAGATAAGATGAAAAACCTGCAGTATATTTTTGAATTTCGGATGCGTGACATGCTTTCAGTATATTCAACTGAATGGTATGCTGGATTAGAATTTATCCTTTTATCTATGTATATAGATATCAACATGCACATTATCTTCTTTTCTTAAAGAACAAAGAATCTTACTTTACGACTTTGACCACACCCTTTTACGTCCCATCTACATATCAAACATCATGAATAACTTGATGTAACTTTAAAAATTAAAAACAAAAACTTAAACATTCTATACCATAAGTCATGTAAACTTAGTACGCCTTCAGTCCTAAAATTGTTGTTTGAAAAATGTTTCGAATTTCTAATCATTCTTCATGTATAAGACATCTGTTCGGATCCTGAAGGGATTTACTCCGTGTTAAAATGAGTAAACGCCCTTCTTGCTTCAACGCGTTATCTCCTCGTAGTTACATGTCATAACTCTACACCGACTATTCCCTTTTTCATCCCTCAATTTAAGTACACATACACCTTCGTTCCAACCTAGATGGATTAATCTTTCAATTAGATATCTCACGTGATTATGGTCAAGAGAAAACTATCACATCGCTATTAGTTTTGCAAGGGCAAATTATTAATTTGGTCGCGTGAAACACCATATCCTCTTCTTTTGTTTTTTAAAGAATGTAAAATATCTCCATCTGCAAGTTAATCGTGACTCTACGAAATAAAGACAAGTTACGCACAAATATTGATCTCATGAACATGGAATTGTAGGTCATTTCCAGACAATGCCTTCACGAAATAAACCATGAGAAGAAAAGCAACAAATGAAACAATGGTCAAACATTTGTCGGTACATAGTCACTCGTGTCTTAGTCTTTGTTTTTCTCCAAGCCTGTATATTCCCTGGTCAATCATTCTAAAATCAGTATCCGACATCAAATATACAAAAAACGAGACAATAACTGAAACTGTTAGTCACATCATTCTACCTTTTTTCCTGGTTATACATGTTATAACATGGACTATAAACCAACCAATAAAAACTGAGTATAGGACTTGACTATTCTACAAAACACATGAATACAATAAATGCTAGTTCTTTATTCGTCTACCATTTTCATTTTCATTTAATGATAAGACGATTCACGAATACAATTATGCTGAAAAGATTCACCAACCCTCGAACTTGGTCTCCATTTTAAAGTAACCTAACCAATCTCAACTTTTCCCGTTAACGAAATTCTAAATCGTGACAAAAGATATAATCACTTTGAAGAAAAAAAATCTCAAGTGATAATGTTAATCTTTTTCAGATGTTTCTATATTTTTAATTCTCTCACGTGACTACCGGAACAAAAAAATTATTAAGAGAGAGATTCGTTGTATAAAATCCTTGGCTAATACACAAATTTTCACACGGTTGAAATCAAAACCAAATAATTCATAAGATGGACTTAAATACTATTTCTAGAATATAATTATTTCACCTATAAAGTAAACTCTAATATTACAATCCTGCCTACCTTCATTACGTTCAATATGACCGAGCTATACTCTAAGACCATTCTTTGTAATCCTTGCTACTTATTGTCTTATTGTCTAAACTAAATCTATATCTTCTCTAACTACAAAATACTTAATAGCAAAACATATCACAAAACACTTGTACATGATAAAAGAAAACTACTTTGAAGGAACTTACCCGATAAATGGTCTCCTGTTGCAATTTATTTAATCGTAAGAATATTAGAAAGTTGATAACCGCAGCTTCTAAAGATACATTTTACTGTACTTTTGTACTGACACAGGCAAAGTACAACTCCTATGTATTTTGTATGTATATTATTTGTAATTATACGACAAGTGCATGAAGCTACACGGGTTTCTTTGGTGAATGTAGAGTTGAATTTTGAAGGTACTATTGAACATTTAGAGCAAATACGAAAGAGGGCATAATTTTGCTTGAATCAATTCAGTTTGCTTCACAAAACAATGTGTAAACTTTTAACAGGTTGCTAACCATTTCATGAAGTTGATGACATTCAAGGGGATAAACTATATAATTTGTTTATACTTTTGTTATCCCTTCACTTATTTTGATTGTACATATATCATTTTGTACACTTTAATTAATTTCATTTTTTGTGGAAATAAATTCAAATGTACATTGTATGACGCATGGAAAAGTTTGTTTGTTTATCGTTCACGCCTTTGTAAAAACGCCAGTTCTGCAAACGCTCAGACACATTTTGTATCAAATATATCTGCTGTATCATTTTTTGGATCAATTTTGTTGAAATATTTTCTTTTTCTTTTTGCTCTTGTTGGTGCTCATGATCTTAAATGTGAGACAAACATTGTTCGAGTCCCGCTGCGGCATTAATGTCCTTTGGAAAGATATTAATCTACGTTTGCCACTCTCCATCCAGGTTTAATAAATGGGTACACGATAGGAATAAATTCATTGAATGCTTGAGCGCCTCATCATGGTAGTTCAGCTAAAGCAAGGGTAATAATATGATTGCAGAGCCCTCATGCATTGAGAACAGTATTACTGATGAGATTAAACTACACTAGACATGTTATTATTGTAGTTATCATTATAAATAATTTTTTAATAATTATAAAGGGGCCCGGAATTCGCGAATGCCTTCCCATGTCAAATAGTACCTTGAATACTCAAAGGCAAAGTTGGTTGTTATAGGAATTAATTTGTGATACGCTACAATAATATTTTTTCTCTATATATTATGAATTTACTGCGCAGAATATGACATTGAAAGTTTCATGCAATGCATCCATTTAATACTCAGAAATACTTGTGTATTTGCCATGCTTGTGGTTAGGTATTGTTTAGATATACGATAAACGAGCGCATTTCACAAGCAACCGATTGTGATTCTATTGACACATTTTGAACATCATGTACCATATACCAGAAACAAACTAAGGGATTATGACTTGTGTATACATATACTTACATACACTTTTGCCACATTAGACATTAATGATTTCTTATAATCGTTATCATTTAACGAACGAAGCACGTAGTTATTAAGTATACACTGAATAAGTGATATATATATGTTTACAATCGAATATGAACGACGAACATAAAGTATATTACTCGATCATTGATAAGAAAGTGCTCAATAATATACAGTGGTCTAGAAATAAATGGACCCTATACTAAACATTTTGCATCGCCGCAAATATGGTTTTGAGGAAGTACAGAGTGTCCAAATGATATTTTATACCTTAATTATTTACAAGCTGGAGTTCTGCAGAGTGAGAAAAAAAAATAGAATATAAAAAAACGAACAAAATACTACTCATAATGTTCGCGTTATGTGACATGGCAATTATACCAGTTTTCATCTATCTAATTTTCTATCTAAAAACGTATCTGTAAGGGCATTCTATAAAGCCCTACATATTAAATTTTGACTTAGTTGAACTTCACTAGATTTACAGTTATTTACATATTCTTAAACCATTACCCGCGGGGTTAATAATACTATTCTTATCGATATAATCCAAGTAAATCATATACAAATATAATCATATATCACAAAACCAAACATATAGAGTAAAATAAACATTATGCTTCAAACATTACTTACAACTATATGATTTCATACTCATTAGAGAGTAGTCATTGTATTTTCTTTCAACGTACAGGGCTGTTTACACCACCAAAAAACGGACCGTGGCGCGCACAAAATCGTGATATTTTTCGCAGTGTAAACAGCCTCTTTAAGAGCAGTACTTAGTCGTGTAAGAGTCCAAGCAAAAAATATTATTATATCATCCTCCTTCTCACTATAGTACAACATAAAATTCAATTTCCTTCAAAATCTACATCTAAAATAAAACTTTAATTATTTACATAATAATCAATAATTTGCATGCCGCATTGTAATCATTCTCTGCTAAACCATAACGGTAAGTACTAGATATCATTTGCAACAAAAAAAATATGCTCTTCCACTAACTATAATACATTGCACATAATAACGAGCAAACCAAATGTATACATACGAACATAATCCATCTACATCTCTTAAAATGCATAGAATCCAGATAACAGAAATAGAAAATAGTCGCGAATATTATGAGCCTACCCTGGAAGGGTAACACAAAGTCTCTCATTTTTTTTTAACGAGAGAAATTTTATGATTACTTTTCTAAACCGATGTCTAACATTTTCCAATCCAGACAATGACGTTAGCTACGGCAATATCCTCGATGTCGCAATGAACCTTTCGTAGTAGGCCATTGATGACGATTTCATGGTTAGCTGCGGGTGTGACAAGGTAAGGATCGAAGAAGCCGCTGTTGACGATCCTACGATTGCGACTGTCCCATGGCCAGTCCTCGTCGTCGATCGGGGTTTGGACACCGGTGATGGTCTTCACGAACCCGCTTTCGAGATCAATGAACAGGACGTCGGGTTGGTCACGTGATGTGGCGAAGACGTCGTAGGTGTGGGAGGTCTTGCTCGGGAAGAAGCCGACGTCGCTGATTCGGAGATTGGTCTTGACTTCGAATGCCGTCTTGATCTTGCCAGACTCGGAGAGGACCTTCTGGACATGGACGTACTGGTGGTTGGCATCGACGCTGATGATGTACCGGCCGTCTGGTGAGACGTACGGACGACCTCGGATACCCTCGTTGACCTAATCAAAGAAGAACATTGATATTTAAGATATGGTAACAACAATAATAATGATAATAACTACATTTATACTGCGCACGTATCTATCCCATGGGGTGCTCAAGGCGCCTACAAAGTAGTGTTATTAACCTGGCTTTGGCCCAGCTGCCCTAAAGCGCTAAATGCACTCAATTAATCAATTCCTATCATGTACCCATTACTACACATAGGTGGATAACAGCAAATGTGGATTACAGTCCTGCTGAAGGTACAGATTAGTGTACGAAAGAAGTCTACGCATGAGAAGAATTAATGAACGTATGTAACAACACTTATTAGTCGTTTTTTTAGTTTTATGAATCCCTTTATAAGTCAGTTGATGAGGAAGGTGATAAGTTGAATCGTATAAGTAAGTAGTGTACAATAATACTCCTTAGCTCATCTCGGTAGACTATAATTCATCGTTGGGGGTATAAAATACTTTGTATGTTATTATGTTTCTTAGGAAATATATAAATATCATGGTGATCTGACACAGTCCCTTTCAAGAACAAAACCATAGCTATTGGTCAAAGTTAGATTCCCAAATCCTACATGATGAATGAAATGTAAGTTTCCAAATAGTTTATGAAATATACCATTTGCAACAAACTGTTAACGTTTATCTAAAACCGTTGCTTAAAGATTATGTGCAAAATGTGGGCATTGAAAATAAACAACACAGGAGTGCCAAACAAGAAGGCAACGCCTGAGATTTCCAATTTGAACGACGTTATTGACATAATTGTCATTGGCCTTTGTTACATTACGCCAACACAGTTGATTGCATAGGAAGGCCTGCATGCGCAAAATTCTCTCTGCACAAAAAATGACCAGGGTTACAAAAGTAGCAAATTTGTAAACGACATTGCCTCACAAAATAGCTGTAAAGCAAACATTTTTTCCTAAATTGATGATCTTGTTGCTTTTTTATTCGGAAAAAGTCCTCACTCAATGTCTATAACAAACCAAATGAATGACTTTGTGTCAATAATATCCGATTGGAATCGCAGATCTTAGGTGTTGCGTTCCTTGTGACCCACATGGCATAAGAAGACTGTCATATTACCAAGAATGTATCTTACCTTGATGACACTATCTGTCAAGTAATCCAGGACCAATTGCTTGGCTGGGACTGTTTCACTTCCGGCACAGTTGATAACGACACTTCCGCCGATGGCGACAAAGTTAAGTGCTTCCGGGTGACAGTTGTATGCGGTGAGGTCAATGAGAGCAACGCGTTCCATACGGACGAGGTCTATCTTATGGAGACCGAGTTGGTTGTGATGTACAATGTATCCAAAGTTCATAGTGCCCTGAGAGAGAGAATGGAATCTTGTGGTCAGCATGTGAAGAAGTGAGAAGGAGCCTTTGCAATCTTGATCGGATTATACTAAAGAGGAGTCGATTTCGTAGAAGCAGTCAAGGTCATTCAGGACCCTGTTTCACGGTTATGTATAATAAGATACGATACTTGTTACAAGCTACTGAAATCCTTGCATTTGATTGGCTATAAACAGAATTGTCATAGATCTGTGGCAGTTGTTATTTTAGGAAACAGGGTCCCAGAGTTATTTCAAAACAGGAAGGTGCAGATGAAGCCTCGATCGAGGCACAGATTTCACTTTTGACATATTATTACGCGATCCCAGAGATTTTCGAGAATATTTGCTCGAGGTTAATACAATGCTTTAGGGTATATCTTGCAGAAAGCATGTTCGGTTTACATCATGTCAATGTCATGTTCGCATTTTTCAATAGGTGTTAGATCATTAATTCGTCGCTGTTTTCACGAAGTGACGGTAGTGAAAAAAAATTGCATTCACTTTGCGTTACGATTTTCCTCACTACCGTCACTTCGTGAAAACAAGGACGAATTGTTGGAATAGTCGTAGGTTGATTTTTAATGAGGTCTTTGCAATTTTGTACATGAGGATGACGATGAGGACTCGCAAATTATTGTTCACCGTTCCCGTAACTGAACCTTATCTTTAATCGTGTGCAAGTTAATCTATCAAGTTGAACATGATACAATCAGTAAGTGAATTAACATCGTTGAAGTAAATTTTTGTTACGACGCTTAAGTTTTCGTCGAAAAACATAGGGGAAAATGAATTACAAAACCAACCTGCTTAGGAATTTGTTCCCTTGGGATGAAGAGACCTTCGACCAGCTCAAATGTGTGTCCTACAGGCTCGGTGTGGATTGTATGGTGAGGTCCTGGTTGACCAGCGGATTTGATGACCATGATGGACTGACGCCCTGCCTTAGCTTCCTCCTCCGATCGCCGACATAGCACCCACAGTGAGTCCACGTGTTCTACGTATTGGAGAGATACCGGCTGGCCGTCTGTACTAATCACCTGTGTGAGTTATGAATCGAGGTAAACTTGAGCTTATGCAGCCTGTACTTCATTGCAATGAAATTAAGACGTGAACAAATAACTTCATTGCCATTATAGCGAATAGCTCGCAAAAACAGATTATAGAATAATTTATTTGGGGACAAGAACTTTACAACCACTCTTTAAATACCAACGACTAACATAGGCCAACCAATCGAAAGAAGATTCTTTTTTAGAAGAGGAAGGCCAATAAAGTGTGAGTGGCCAATAGCTAGCCACGCCAGTGTTGAAAAATAGGAACTGGTCTGTCCAAACTAGTGACATATTTAATAATAGTAATAATATTATGTTTTCAACTCAGCGAAGCCTCATCAACTTCAATGGTGTTCTTCCTGAGGGCCCTGTCATTATTATTACACAAGCGAATGTCAAATGTCAAAGGAAGAAAGATGTCTTCCAAAGGAAGTTAGTACCGGACTACGATTCGAACCCCCAACCCTTGGATTAAGGGTTAAATGATCGGACCATTACACCACGACTAATGTCAAAAGGATGATGGACACTCCGAATTAAGGATTATGGTAGGACAGAATGGTCAAATGTATTACTTTGAATTTTTAACATGCATTATAGATAATCATTGCAGGCTCACGTTCAAACAATCCCTAGATTGCAATGGTCACTACACCTAGTGGTATTTTTATATATCACCTGCCGAGTATGTGAGTTATTGAACAGCAGTTGTATAGTGCGGCTCGTGGTGATAGTAGCCCCGAGATCACCGAGGCGATGATAGTTTGTATCCATGGTCCGAGTAAAGGAGGTTAATATTTGTTTTATATCCAATATCGTATTTCAATTCAGTTAATAAGTCAATAAAACTGGTAAAAATCCGAAAGAACGATGAACTTGTCAACATATAACATACCATGTATATAGTGTATGTAAAATAGAGATCACCGAGGGGATGATAGTTTGTACTGTATAAAAGTACTATCACATCCCTAACTCACGGCCATGAAGTGATGGTAAATCTATCATTGATCATGTGACCTCGTTTAGACCAATCAAATTGCAAGATTCTTAATATGCGAGATATAATAATTACCTCAATGATCCTTTGTGAACGTGCATCCAGTACTACGACGCGGTTCTCATACGGTTGTGACGCATAGATGTAGCGGTCATCCACACTGACCGCGTCACCCCAGTCACATCGGCGTGTCTCGGATACCTGGTCAACACTGCAGAGTGTCTTGATCGTATCGGGTAAGGTGCTGGCTCCAGTCAGGGCCAGTCTGAAGCCGCAGGTATCGGGTTCGAACGTCTGGATGCCATCACGGTGGAACAGGTAGAAGACGTGGAGTGGACCAGGTGAAAGAGCTGTGCGGATGAAATTATATATCTGATAATAATCGACTTTTACGGTATTCATACAGGAAACTTATGGGCAATAGAAGTGAGAATAGTGATGTTGGTAGTAGTATTAGTAAAAGTATTAGTAGAAGTAGTAGTAGTAGTACTAGTAGTAGTAGTAGTAGTAATAGGAGTAGTAGTAGTAGTAGTAGTAGTAGTAGTGGTAATAGTAGTAGTCGTAGTAGTGGTAGTAGTAGTAGTAGTAGTAGCAGTAGTAGTAGTAGAGTAGCAGTAGTATTATTATTATTAGTAGTAGTAGTATCAGTTGAAGCAGAAGTAGTATTATCAGTAGTAGTAATACTGGTTGCAGTAATACTTACGATGATCTTGAGGTTGGATAAAGACCGATGCACTCTGATGAGCTTCTGAGAGAGGGTTAGTAGCTGTACAGGTATAGATACCTGTATCTGGGTAGGAGATCTCCTTTACTAAAACACTGCTGTTCTTATCTGTATAGAAGATAACCCAATCGGATAAAGCAAATGGGTAATTTATGACAGAGAGCAAAAAATATTGTGAAGAATTATGTTCTAAAAAAATGTCAATATAATAGGATGAGACAGACTGGGAAGATGATAGAAATTAAGATATCAATTAAAAGAAATAAACATGAACGTTACCTAACATTGATCGAGTGAAAGCGAATGAAAATTATATATACATAAAGATAGAACATACAAACAGGACATTAAATGATTAATAAAGAAAGAGGGAGGGAGGTGATATATCATAGTCAAAGTTGCAAAAAGAAATTATCAAGTTTCATATGAAAACATAAATTCTCTTAACTATATTTCTCATCAAACTGTGAGAAGGAGAAAAGAAATTACGCAACTGCTAAAAAAAGGAACCAATAAATATAACACTTGAAAAATGTCCCCATCAAAGGGAAGAAAACCAAATGGATGCCAGTGACATTTAACATTTAAAACTCATCCGAAGAAGGCTAAGTAACCATGGCAACGAATAGCTTCTTGCCATCGCAGTTTAATGGTCCGCTGTACTGAGCACAATATAATCTCTAATGGTATGTAATTTCCATCGCTAATGATGCGAAAAAAAGGTTGGGTAATAAAACATGATACGTGCATGTCTCACATTTTCACAATTACAGTCTAACTGCAATAACCAATCATACACAGTCATGTAGGTGCCTGAACTTCCCATCTTCTAAGGTTCTTTGAACAGAGTATATTCCCACAGTTCATAATGATTGAGAATGTTAGTCATGAAACTTGGCAAATCGCCCAATTTATAGCTTCCGGAAGCAATACGTGATGACTACTAACACAACCAAAAGGGCAAAGGGCTGCAAGACATAAACAATTGATGAAGAGAAGATAAGATTTCCTTAAATTACAACATGAAAGTCGCTTGTTTGTATTAAAGTGTTTTATACAAAAATAATTCATATAAAAATAATAAAAGGAAACCTTTCTGGTAATTGGTGTCCTTGAATCATTAGAAAAAAGAAAAGCAACAACAACAACACGTAAACACAAGACGCGCAAAATAAACAGCATAGTAACAACGAAGAACGAAAACAAAACAAATCACTAAAAACCTGTAATATAACTCACTCTGCATTTCGATCCTATCACTTTGGACCAGCGGTATGTCGTTCCTGGTCCAGCTCTTTTGTGGGGTAGGGATCCCTTCGGCGTGGCACTGGACCCGGGCCTTGCTGCCCTGCTTCCTGAGCTGGGAATGAGGACATATCTTCACCGATGGTGGGACTACAGAAAAGAAGACGGTTACGAAAAGGGAAGAGAAAAACTAGTTAGAAAATATAATGAAATAAGGAAAATATCTAAACATTCCGCCTCTCCAATTTTTGTAAAGGGGTTGGGCTGGGGGGGGGGGGGGGGGGGGGGGAGTGATTATCGGGTTTAAACTAATGATAATATGTTAACATGTTCATTGTATCAATGCAACAGCTTATTCCCAACAAACGTTAATGTTGATCACGGTGAAACCAGTAATCTTTGATGAAATGAAAACCAATACAACAAATTGGAAGAAGAAGGAGAAGAAGAAAGGGGAGAGAAGTAGGAGAAGCACGGAGAAGGAGAAGGAGAGAGAGAAGAAGAAGAGGAAGAAGGGTAAAGAAAAAGAAGAAGAGGACCTCCTCTTTGACATTCGGATATACCCTGAATATTAATGTGTCGACTTTTCGTTGGTATAGTGGTAAAATTATCAAAATAATTTGCAAGGAAAAACAAGTATGTATTACCTTGAACCTGTAGAAGGTGAGTCTGCTTCACTTCTTCATATCCCTCCGCGTAGCAGGCGTATGAACCTTCGTGCATGAGTGTGATGGCCGTTAGGTAGAGAGACGTATCACCAGCATAGAACTGTGGCAAATAAAGAGCAAATAAATTACTTTTCCCTGTTTATGTACATCATCGGCATGGCACAGGCCTCGGGGACATGGGGGCATTCGCTACAAGAAAAAAAGGTTACTGACAGTGCTTAGATATTTCTGGTCGAAGTTACCCCTCCCCTTCCTTATCATGATGACTTTCATAGATCTACTTTCTAACTTGTTTTACAAATTGATTAATGTTAATGCCACTGAGGTATCATTATTGACGTCGTTTACGACATCATCGGTATCTTTAACATTGGCAATAACATTCTCACCTTCATGGATGAAACTGATACTAATATTGATAATACCTTTTTCCTTGTCCCCGTTGCATAAAACTTACCATTGATGGTAACTTTGCCATCAATGGCAACTACCATGGTAGCAGGGCTCACAAGCCAATCAAAAAATCAAGGTTTCTGTGGTAGTTACCATTTATGGCAAAGTTACCATCAGTGGTAAGTTTTGTGCAACGGGGTCTGTCTTTTTAATTATAAAACCATCTTACCCCGATTCCTTGATACTCCTGTATCTCTGTAAGAGGGGCATTGTTCCTGGTCCATCGGATCTCAAGAGGGTGATCTGACGAGAGCTCGCAAGGTAAGGCCAGGTTGTCGCCAACCTTTGCTACCGTAACACGTTGAGCTATGCTTCCTGAGAGCGATACTGCTTTGATGTCTATAAAATGATTAAGAGAAAGGGAGAGGGTGCAATAAGTGGCCAAGGATGAGTCCTGCCGTTAAAGCGGGACTGCACTAGCTATTAAAGACTTGTGCCCTCGAAATAGCTAACAATGCCTAAGCGGTATACCCGTTGGTCCCTCAGGATCCATTTTTCCTATGTTAATTGAGAGCTGATTTGATGAGATAACTAGTAGAGATAACCACCTGTCAGTGACCACGCAGGGAGATCTAATCCCTCCGGGCCAAACTAGTGCAGATAGGCTCTAAAGGAACACTAATATCAGAGGGAAGGGGAACTTGTGTTACTTAAGAGATTAATGCTAATGAACATGGTCCATGGCGGAGTTCTATCATTTTCATTTTGCATTTATTTTTTCGAAAATATGTTTCTAAAATATTTTGTTTCATATTTTCACCATTCAATACTGGATAGGGGAGGTAAAGGGTGTTCATTTAAATGCATCAGAAAGTTATTTAATTACTTTTCTTTCATTCAACACTTAAAATAGAACTGTACCTTTATAATGCTAAACAGAAGAACAATACATCTCGCGGGCACCAAAAGAAGATACTTACTGAATTCTCGATAGAGTTCCATTCCGCTCAGTTTTTCGTTCCCATCAAAATCACCCGAGTCTAGTACATCCAGGAAAGAACATCCGGGTAAGAGGTCAGTAATGCGGTCAAGGGTCATGGCTGATTCCATTTCCTGGCGGGAAATTGCATCGTCAGCATCGATATCATAGTGATTCAAAATCAGACTCACGATGTACTTCTTATTCACTGAAATAGAGGGCATAGAAAAAAAGGAAGAAAGAATAGCATAAGTATATCGATATATACTAATTACTTTACATGGGACTCCCGTTCACTGCACTGATATCTACTTCTGATAACTCTACACAAGATTATAAAGTGTGCCTTACTATTTACTAAAATGACATAACGATTGACATCAGTTCGCTGATACTTCAAAACATGACGTTAGGAAGCTGATCTCGACTCGAGTACATCAATATCTACTATAGATAACTTTAGAAGTGATAGTACATCAATATCTACTATCGATAACTTTAGAAGTGAAAGTACATCAATATCTACTATTGATAACGTTTGAAGTGATAGTACATCAATATCTACTACTGATATCTTTAGAAGTGATAGTACATCAATATCTACTATTGATAACTCTAGAAGTGATAGTACATCAATATCTACTATCGATAACTTTAGACGTGATAGTACATCAATATCTACTATAGATAACTATCGAAGTGATAGTACATCAATATCTACTATAGATAACTATCAGAGTGATAGTACATCAATATCTACTATAGATAACTATCGAAGTGATAGTACATCAATATCTACTATAGATAACTTAAGAAGTGATAGTACATCAATATCTACTATTGATAACTTTAGAAGTGATAGTACATCAATATCTACTATAGATAACTTTAGAATTGATAGTACATCAATATCTACTATAGATAACTTAAGAAGTGATAGTACATCAATATCTACTATAGATAACTTTAGAAGTGATAGTACATCAATATCTACTATTGATATCTTTAGAAGTGATAGTACATCAATATCTACTACTGATATCTTAAGAGACGATAGTACATTAATATATACCACTGAACGAGGCCTAAAGTCCTGTTCAGATATGGCGCGGTGAAACTGCCTCCAAAAAAAAAGCCACTGTGCCTTTCATTTTTACGTGTAGACATGGTAGATAAATCGGACCTGCGCACACTAAAGGACTTGTACTTATTCACTGAGCTTGTTTTTAAGATAAAGACATGTGAAACGTTAAAATTAAAAAAAAAAAGACGGCGGTTTTGTCGCGTCATATTTATACGAGCCTTAATTCGTGTTTGAGAGTCCTCACATTATGTTATGCGATGGACACATGTTCTTTACAATGCACACCAAACATACAACTATGGTTAGCACTTGTTACAAAATGGGAGATGCCATTAAATGTCGCGTAATAAACTCTCGACCAATCATATGGCTTGGATCTACATCACATTTATCACGTGATAACATCTCAACCAATCGCATGGCTTGGATCTACATCACATTCAAACAGACGACGGTCATATTTCTTACGTGGAGGTAGGTCGTTATCCTCATTAGGGTTGTGGAACTGTTCTCGGTAGTGTGCTATGAGTTCTTCCTTCAGCTGGGCCATCTCCTCGGGGGTACATGTATCAGGTGCTTCCGTCGGGGACATTGATGGGATAGGACCTGGAAGGAAAAAAGAGTGTGTGGGAGGATTTGATTCCAAGAGATTACGAGCTTGTATTGACGCTGCGTATAAGTATCGGCTTGCATGGTGATGTAGATATACAGTAGGCTAACGGTTGCACCCAATCCTCCCCCCTCTCTCTCTCTCTCTCTCTCTCTCTCTCTCTCTCTCTCTCTCTCACAGTACGCTTACTGTACAAGCTTGTATTGGTTATAGATAAAACAATATTGCCACTTTTATCATACAAAACAAATACAAGACAAACTCTTTGTTTTAATTCCTGTTATGGGAACGGAAAGTCAGTCGCTCTTATGTAAATCCCGTTTCAGATTAATATAAATGCACTATCTCAGTCCCGTTGTTTGGCAACTGCTGGATGATCCAATGAAATCGGGCCTTATCGAAATACTGCCATTACTATAATTCTATCTTTAAAATTATTGAGCAACTTGCTTTGAAAATCATTTTGCACTGGGCATGATTCTAACACTTTCCCTTATTGAAATTTAAGTGAAGAAACTACTTTAGCATGATTTCCTACAAGATAGTTGTATCGGTAAGACCTTCACACGCCAATCCTGGACAGTTTTGTTTTCTCTCTTACCGGCTATTCGAAAGATGGCCCTAGCATATATTGTCAGTTACAGTAACGGCCTACTTGCTGGCAACCGACCAGGACAAAGGGGGACTCAAGAAGTGAAAACAAAAATCACACTATCAGAGGCCTTTGAGGTCTTAAATATTTCAAAGGGCACAACATATTTTGGGAGGGGGTGTACTAAAGTTACTCCAGATACGGTTTGAAGGGACAGGGGTCAATGTAGACAGAAATAACCGTCTGGTATGGGTCATTATTTAATAAAAACAGATAGAGGTGGCCAGAGGAGCCAGATGTAATCTCAGCGGAACAACTGTCGCTATCAGAGACTGAAGCTTTCGGTCTAGGGTCGGTGGTGCCCCATCCATCCCCTTAACTCCGCCCCAGACTATTCAGAGTAACTTACCTTCGGGTGTAGTGGTCATCACGAAGGCTGTCTGCGGGGTGTCGCACCCATGGCTATGTACGGTGATACGCTGTCCACTTACGCAGGACGCACGGTGAAGCTCACAATGATTCTCGTACATGACGCCATCGGAACCACAGACTGGCTTGTAGTGGGGCTTGCAGTAAGGTCGACAGATACACTCCGCCAGGTTAGTCGTCCTGTTGACTAGACATTCACTGCCCTTAGGACATTCGACATGAGAACAGGCATCTGCATAAAAAGTAAAAGAACAAAAGACATTTATAATAATTTAGGCAAGATGGGGCTATGCCCATGAAGAAAGTATTCTCTGCGACTGCGGAGAGACTCAGACGATGGACCACATCTTGGAGTGCGGCGGAACGTGTTAAACTGATGAATACCTGGCGATGGAAAAACTCAATTTGATTACATTTAATTTAGGAATCTTACATTAATTTTGATCTAAGGAGACACAAACGAACGAGTTAAGATAATTTTATTTTCAAATATATTTTTATTGACGTACGTTTTGACGAAATCATGACAACAGAGTATTTTGTAGAGGTGTTGTGGTCTAGCCGCGAGTGGATAATTCTCAGGACTGTGAACCATAAGGTACGGGATTTGAATCCATGCCACAGCACTAATATCCTTTTCGCAAGACATTAATCTACATTTGACACACTCTACCCAGGTGCCGTAAGTGGTTAACTTGCAGGATTTATTCCTTGAATACATGGAAAGCTACTAATATTACTGGAGCTTATAGCCAGTGTTTTAACAGTCATTGAAGCTCCTTCGGAAGCGCAAAGAGACGTTATTATGGTACAGGAACGAAACATTATTATTACTATTAAATCGCAGAAGCTGAGGTGAATGTCTTTCTCCTATATCAGACGACAAAACACATTGATCAAAGTTTCTTCATATCTTTTAAGAAAAACGCAAGAAACGACAAAGGTGCGAAGGGTCACGTGCTGCATTACAAGACTGTTCACCTGCATGCAAGCGAGAAAGGGTTCAGGCTTTACCAGGTAAATAGACTGCAGAAGAAGTCGAACATATTGGTCGACCAATACAGACGAATTAAAAAATAATATTGAGATAGAGTTCGTGAGAGGTCTGTTTTTCTTTCATTATCTGTTTCCGTCCCTTTCTCTCAATTAACGCTCTCTGTTTGATGTCATTCCTTGCTGTATTTGACTCTACTTCTCCGAGACAAGTGTTTGTTTCTGTCTATCAACCAACTCCTTTCATTTCTACAGCTGCCTATTCATTCTTTCTACGTCTTCCTCAACGTCAGTCAAATCTTTTCCATCCCTCTTGTTGTTGCTAAGACCAAAATGAAGGAAGTGTTTCGTAGTATGAGTTCATCATCTACTTTTTTTTTTTTAAATCTCGATATTTTATCACTGCCCCCCTCCCCCTCCCCATACCCTTCTTTCTTCTCAGTCAATCTCTTTTTATCCATTTCTCTTTTACACCATACCCCAACTTTGGCTATTTCAGTCATTCCTTTTCCCTTTTTTTTTTCTTGAAATACCCTCCTTCTTTTTTAATTTTCTAATTAAAACCTCTTCCCTGTTCTCTGCATCATATCTTTTCTTTCTCGCTTTAATGTTCCCCTAGTCATTTCTTGTCACTCAGCCTATTTTCTATGAACTGATGAACTAGAGCAGCGTGAAGTGATACTTCCCTGTCTCAAATATTTAGTTAGATGGATGTGCTGTTGGTCTATGCATTATTCGGTTTCAATCTCTTTCGGAAGGTTTCGAGTGTGTGATTGATCTTTATGTTCGAGGCAGGGGATTTCCGATCACCGAAGGAGAAGGAAGTGCGTATAGGATGCGTACATGTTCCCCCTTCCAACACCAGCCATTATTATGATGTCTCCGTTTCATTAACATAGGGTAAAATGTTGCAGTAGTGCCGTAGTCGAATGATTTCGACACTGACTGTAGATGAGCAGAAGGTTGTGGGTTCGATCCCGGCACGGCACTTGTCCTTAAGCAAGTCATTTTTTTATCTACATGCTTTTTATGCTCCTCTCCTTCCAGGTGTTGAATGGATACCCAGGAGGATGCGAAAGTCATTGTAGTTTGCTCAGCATCGTGAGCGTCTGTAAAATGGCGCCTGGCTGGAATGCTCCCCAGGGAGTGGAGAATGTGGATACATTGTGTGCGGAAAGTCTGAATACGTTGACGGAGTTAATAATATTTCTTTAAAGCGCATAGAGACATCATCCCCGTAAGAGCGTTATATCAACTCGGAATATTATTATCACTATCATCCAATTTCGTATTTTTCATGGTATTGTCATTCTTATAAATATATCAATTCATGTTTCCAAATTCACGAAATTGCAATATTATAAGATATCGCACGAAAATGTTATGTATTTGACTAAATGTTCTCCAAGAATTAACGTCAAAATAAAACTCAGTACTTTACAGGATGGGGGGGGGGGGGGTTCAATTAGAAATGACGGTCTAGGAAACAGCGGTCGGCAGTTAGATGTCTACGAGAAGTTGACTTTAATAGAGGGATAGTTTTCTGAGGGTAATAATACAGGGCCAGTTTTCCCTATCAGCCCAAGCCCTCATCCCACCCCTCTCTTCCATCGCGCGGAATGCACGCCACTGTTACAGTAAACTCCATCAATTTTTTTCATGTCGAATCGCATTTGTGATAGAAGACCTCGTATCCGTTCAATATGACCCGCCAAATCTTCTAAATCGTTTCACAAATCTCTATTTTGGAGCGAACGAATAAGATAATGGAGAAGTTTCCGAATCATAATCGATTGATTCCCATCACAGCGCATTACATGACTAGTCTGAGGAGCCCATCCGTTTTCAATTGGTGGATAAACATGTAGTCATAGTCATGTTGATAAACGAATAGTTAATAGCTTTTATACAATTTTAAGGGATAACAAAAGAGGGAGAGATAGAGGGAGAGAGAGAGAGAGAATAATTTTTGAAAGGGAGAAATAATGCCACATATAAACCATGGCATGATACTGAACATCCTTTTGCATGGAATTTCCATTTCTTTATCTTGTTTATAGCTTCGTAGATATTAATAGGCTGCAACATGATTCATATGATCTGATATTGTGGAAAAATAGACATAGGGTGTGGATTAGGGAAGGGTGGTGTACTATATGGGAGAGAATCAACATAGCAAAATTTCGAGACAAAATTAATGTAGGAGCAGAAAAGATACAAAGACTGAGAGGAACAGAGAAAAGAGATAGAGAGAGAGAGAAAGAAAGAGAGAGAAAGAGAGAGAGAGAGGGTGTAACGAAGGATGCGAAAGGTGGAAAGAAAGAACGAAAAAAAAAGAAATATATAGAGGACAAGGGGAGAGTGGAAAGAGGGGTAGGCAGAAAGGATAAGCGGATAGGGAAGGAGGATGAGACGGAAGGCACATTGAGATAATAATTCACGGATTCGAAAACAACGAAGAAGATGAAAACATACCCTCAGCAAAGAGGTGCAGGCGAACGACTTGCTATAATTCACCCTGCTTGACCCTCAGACTCAGGCGATCATTACATGAATTTCAATTTACCCGCATGCCCTCCGGCTAGAGATTGGCGCTCCCAAATGGAGGGAGAAAATAATCGATGCAGTTGCTATGGCAACCTGTTAACTCTGCTCCTAAGAACTACTTGAGAGAGGGGCCATGAACGCCTTTTCGCATATAAAACTACTCAGCGATACCTATAGGCACTTAACTTATTTTTCATACCCCTGTTTTTCCGAATCTTTTATTTTTTCATGCTTGCTTTATGGAAAGGGTTTTAGATATACCCTCTTCGAAATTTAAAATATTCAATCCCATTTTTACTTGTTTGTCAGATAAAAAAATCGATCAACTGATTTGTTTTCCATTTTCACGTTATAGATTATAAACATTTCTTTCTTATAGAAGACCCAAAATGTGTACCTATAAGCACCGAAATTGATATCAGAAGCACGTCATTTCTACTGGTATATCATCATTTATTTGATTGTTTTGTCACGATTTTGTTTCCGTGCAAATAACAACTATATTAACACTGTCTTGAACAATTATATTATCATTTTCGTATACAATCAAAACAATGTACAGTGTTTGCCGAAGGTAAACAGGAAAAGTGGCCACTGTAGACACGTAGCTTTCTAGACACTCCTCTAGGATATATTGCCACGGCGGGGCTCGAACCACGAACTATGTGGTCCTCAGTCCGGTGACCTCACCACTAGACCACGAACGACACATCAACGAAAATCCTGTCTTGGGTGAGATAGATTGATATTAAAGGATTGTTTATAGCTTACCAGTGTTTGGGTCCGGGAAGACATCATTTACGTGCCAAGCATCCAATGAAGCTTTCTGCAGAAGAAAAAAGAAGAGGGTTATGTAAAGAGAATCAGAAACTTAGATGCTGATTATAAGTATCGGCTTGCATGGTGATGTACATATACAGTAGACTTACGGTTGCACCATGTGATAGAGGGAGAGGGGGGGGGGGAGAGGAAGATTACCGACAGTCCTTTTCAGGACTCCCCAATCCTCCCCTATCTCTCACATGGTGCAACCGTAAGCCTACTGTAAATCAGAAACTTGTTACATGCAAAACTGTAAAATGTGCCTTTCCTTTATTATTTGTGTTTAATTATAATACAATTGTCATTAGATGCTATGTTTTTATTTTAAGGCCTATGATAAGTAATGTATAATTTCGAGAAAAAAAAAGAAAATGGGATGAAGTTTTCCAATGAAAGTGGAATGGTAAAGAATCCTTTATGTTAAATTATATGGAATTCATTTACAATTGTTATATGTACTGTTTTTTGTCCAAATCTTGGTTATGGACAGAATGTTGATGTAAATGGACGCGATGAAAGGTTGAAAGTACAAATGCGTTTTCTTACGTTTCATTCGAATTTGGGGTGAAAATGTGCCTTGAGGGTAATTATGTATATCCATCCAACTATGTGCATTTGAAAGAGAAACAAAATTGGTTTATATTCCCATTCTGAAGTAGGAGTTCTATATGTTTACCCTAGTTGGACAATACATATCTCTGGTTCGGTAAAGAAAATACACAAAATTGGTTGGATACATAATTAACCTCGTGCTGGGCAGATTTTTACCCACATGTTTTTAAGAGTGTTGATACACACTGCTCCACTAAATTGATATATCTTATCTTGAATAGCTTTCCTTCATTTCGTTAAGAGGCATTCTACACCTGTCAAATATAGCCAGTATCGGGTAATATTGGGGGGTCGGTGAGGGGTAGCAGGAATATTTTCATCGGGGGAAGGCTTTCATCATTCCATGTACGCCTACTAAATCTTCTGACAATCCAAACATCAATTATCCCGCATCCGCCATCGCTGTCACTGCTTAACTATTATTATTATGTGATGTTTTATACGAATATAGTATTCGTCTGAACTAACATCAAGGATTTAACAAATCAAAAGTAATGGAGATATCATACCAGATAATCATATCATATGTTTTATGTAATGTTTGTAATACTGCATCACGTGGTGTTTCTTAACGTTAAAAGTCATTAATATATATCAATGAAGATGATGATAATAATCTCAATATCTACCTATTTACTTTAAACATCTTCCTATTTCTGTCACGTAACCCTTTTTTTAAATCTGCTCTATGTGCTTTAATTGTTCGTGTATCAGCCAGCGATGATAGAGAATGAAGAATTCACAACACATATTATACAAAAAAGGGAACATTTAAGATTTCGAGTAAAAAATAACAAGTACAGCTAATGAAAGAACAACACAAGGAATGTGATATAAAATTTCAGTTAGTTGATAAAGGTAGTTGAAATCTTATTGCGTCTTCTCTGATGCTGAAGCAACAGGTCACGTGACCGATTATGAAACTTAGAAGAGCAGGTGGAGGAAATGGGGAATTTACTTAACTCCTTGGTAGTAAATAGGTGCTGAATAGACGAGAGAGCAATTAAGGACAACATAACAGATTATTACACGGCTCATATGGGGCAAGTATTCCAGGGCGGAGTAAGAATAATGAGATTAAGCATACTTAAAACACAAACGCGGCCCATTTATTTTCCTCAGATTCTTTTACATGCGTTATATTTATAGAATGATTGGTATCATCAATTTATGCCGATGATAGTTTGAAAGGGATCACATTCTTTACCTCTTTCCATAACTGTGATTACCCTCCCCCTCCCCAAGTTAAATGTAAAGCGTAATTATACTACCTTGCAGTTTATTGATATTGTAATTTATATTGTATAATGTTGTACACTATGTATTTTTATAAGCATAAATACAATATTGAATATAATTTATACATCAGGTTATTGTTAGTTGCATTTGCATATTTCACATTGTATATTATAATTGTGAGTCCATATCTGGTTTATCTATAATTTTAATTAATTCTGATGAAGTCATTATTTTGTGTAATGTCATATTCTTCTTTGTCGTTTACGTGTAATTCAGTCTTTTTAAGTGTTTCTTTGATATCTCTCACTTTTCCTTCTTTTTCTTGCGCTTAGAAACATTAGTATTAAGCGCTTTATAAATATTAATATTATTATTATTATATATTGTGTCAAACAGCTTGAATGTGTTTGCCAATCTTGCATCCTCTTTGTCTGAAAATATTCGCCACTACCTTTAAATCAAGCGAAGAGAATCTCCCAAACCAGACTGGCTCGCTCGGTCTGTTTGGATTCAGAATCGCATTCCAATGTATGGATGAATTACCATTCATTCACTGCACATCAGTAACTCATGTAAGAAAGAAATGCGTCATGAATGACTCAGCCCTTACACACGGACCACGTGACCATACTCGACCTCATTCAACTAAAATCATACGTAGCCGTTTGAAGAACTAGACATAATTAAATTTTGGTAATAAAACCTCATTAATCAAGGGAGTATTGAAACCATGCCATGGTTACTACATCATGCACCTGTGTCTACAATCTTGCTCAAATATATCGAATAAAATGATTCATTCCGAATTCAAGTAGCTGTGCGTATATATACAAGACATTAAAGGCCTCTAGGCATACATGTACTTTAATTGTGGTTTATTTTTGGGTGAAAATCATATAAGAATTTTTTAATACACTACTAGAGTTGGTAAATCGATAGTTTAATTTGATAGCCATCTCTATTGGGAATGGTAGAATTGACAGTTGGCAAACATTTGTAGATAATCACCCTTGCACCTGATTCAAATGCAGCCTCCAGCATTTCTAATCACCTATGTCATGAACTGATGTGCATTTCATTCTCTTTTTAAAATATTCAATTCTTAGAATATTCAATTCTTAGAATATCACATAACCCTATGTCTCTCAAAATACTCGAGTTTTTGATTAAGTTCGACGTCCCTTTAAAATCGATAGTTTCAACAGTTCGGTTAACGACAAAAAAACAAAAGAAATATCATATCCTGAACTAATGGTGTAACATCCCATTTTGACTTCAAAGTGGTTGGCACTAGTGAAATAATGTATATCGAGTTTTGCTTATTCACAATGTAGGAATCCTTTATCGTCTTTTTATCCGGGGGTTGTAGTAGTTTCTACACTGGAGTCGACCTGCTCCCAAACGCGTCACCTCGCGGAGGGCCCACTCTAAGATCTGTCACCGTTTCTTACTCTTATCTTCAGATGAGATGGGTAAGAAAGGCCCCGGTAAGGTTCGAGTGTTAAGTCAATAACCTTTCCCTGCCTCAGCCACTCCATATATAAATTTTGCATGAGATTGATGGCAGTGGTATTCGGGATGAAGACATGCATTGGGACCTGGATGTATATAAGAAACCGTGTGAATAACACATTTTATATGTAAGAGTGGCCTTTCTGAATTCAAAAGACTGTTGACCTGTCTTTTGATATAGTAGTCCTCCGGGGCGTGAATCACAAAGATCCTTGTTGAACGTATCTCTAAGTTAGACTTCACAATCATGGAAAGCCATTAGCATCTTTGAAAATATTTTGTAAAAATTATTTTAAAAACCATAAAATGTTGATTCAAATCTTTCATATTTTCTATTATATTACTTGATGTGATTTTGCTTGTGAATATATTTTATTTGAAGGCTAATAGATGGCCCTCCATAATGTTTAAGTTCAACTTAGAGTTCGACTTAGGATCTTTGTGAAACACCCCTAGTATTAACAAAGCTGCCTCGGCCGTTATACGAAAACTATCACCAATTTGAATTGTTCTGATAAACTATCATCATGTACAATGACTTAGATCTATACTTACTAAAAGATTTTTTTTAAACAAGCATGATCATGGTGGCGAAAGATGTTGTCAGAATCTGAGCTTGTCAACAAGTTTGCTGTTTGTCATAGATGTTATGATTTCCTATTTTGGTCATTTGCAAGCATATTCTGATAATCATGCGTTGTTGAAACAGTGTGAAATGATTTAGGGTATCATTTAGATCATTGACAGTACATCTGATCCCACCTGCCATCAATAATAGTCATTTTACTTCAACCATATACTATATACATTTCGATGTGCATAATATATATAAATTAGGTTCTTGAGGACTTGTAAAACCATTCTAGCATGATTTTACACGAAATGAGTTGAATACCATCCATTTAAATGTTCAACAGTTTACTTAAAATAAGTGAAAATCATCAGATTTTACGCATATTAAAAAACTGTCCTTTTGTATTCAATACTTAAAAGTGATAACATTATGCCGTTATGCTCTTTCAAAATGATGACAACGCCCACTTGAACAGAAATCTAATTTGATTTTTAGCTGCGCTCTGGGATAACTTGTCTTAAAATGCTATTCCCAAGGTCTGCCTGTATTCAACAGATAGACTTTCAACTTAGAAGTATTTGCACAGTTGGGTAGGTGGGCGTAAGAAGTGACGACTGAGAGAGAGAGAGAGAGAGAGAGAGAGAGAGAGAGAGAGAGAGAGAGAAAAAGAGAGAGAAAGTGAAAGAAGAGAGAGATGGGGAGAGGGAGAGAGAGAGAGAGAGGATAGAGAAGGGAACAGGGAGTGAGAAGATGTATATATAAATATAGAGAGAGAGATAGAGGGAGAGACAGACAGAGGCAGACAGACAGAGAGAGAGAGACATAGACAGACAAACAGACAGACAGAACATGCATGAGACAGAGAAAAGAGGTGTGGGTTTGTGTATGTATGTGTGTGACAGGGAGACAAATTATAATGAAAGTAGAGAGTAAGAGAGAAAAGGTGTGCGTAAGATCAGGAGAGAGAAAATGAGAAGGAAGGTGACTTAGAGGTGAGGAAGAAAATGAAAGAGCGAGATGATCAAGGTGCAGTTTTTTAATAAGCTGAAGGCGAAATATGTTGACTGATTGATTTGTTCAGAATACAGACTGGCTTTGGGAATACAGATGAGATAGAGAGAGAGAGGGAGAAGAAAAAAACCCACATGAGACATGAAACTTGTCTCCGGAAGTGTGTGGGATGAAAAGGGATGGAAAGGTAAGGCATTTTACATTAAGAATCAGACTTACAGATTTTATACGAGGTCGCAATTATGATCAAATATCTAGATATTGCATGGGAAAGATATCATTAATTTATGGACCAGTTCTAGGAACCATTGAGTATCACGATTAATCGATTGCATTATGTAATCCCGTAACGGTAAGAAGAAAGGAGCGAAATGAATGTATATGAAAACACGCGCTCAGATGATGCCAAATACTTAATGATAATAGTACTACTAATAATAAAAGAAATAGAGACTTTGCGAAACAGGTGATACTGATACTGACTAAGATATTGAGCGCGAGATGAGACAATAAGCAGGATGAAGAATGAACATTGCTCACAATGGAAGGAAGATGTGCTGAAAACTAGACATTGGGATGAAGAGCCGCAGAGGAAGTGAGACACAAGACAGATTCGGAGAACAAACCAAAGAGAAACATGAGGGATGTGCCACAGGAGTAACTCGATACAGATGAGGGGAAACGAAGGGAAGAACGGTTTCCCACTGCACCAAACGTTATCTCTCACACAGAAGCAACGGTATCTTGCCCCGGTATCTCGAGGTAAATCAAACACAGCCATATTGGATCGAGTCGGGCGATATTGATTTTCTTTTTCCTTTTTGGCTAATTTTACATCAGAGTCTGATATTGCTCGCTGTTATGCCTTCTCTTAGTCTCAAATCCTAGGCCTTATTGATACTAAAATCATAATAGGTTTATATTGACAAAAAATATTGACATGGCCTGAATGTCTTTGATGATGATGATAAGAATATCTTTTTAACATTTTGGTATCATGATTGTATACAAATTATTTGTGCCATACAAACGAATACATTAGACACTTCCTTTCTTCTACCATATTACTTCTTATCATTGTATACCGAGTTAGTAATAAAGCTCCTTCTTGTTCCTTTTTGTTTTTGTCATTTTTTTCTTCTTCTTTTATTTCATTTGTTGTAATTGGTCTGGGACTATGTCGTCTTTTCGCTTCAGGTCAGGATTAGGACAAAATATTTATCTTCAATGCAATATTTTAATTCAAATTGATTTGCCACGAAGGATATCGATGATGAAATGAATGGAAACATGTTTTACGTTCTCACTTCTTCCATTCTTCCTCCATCATCTATCAGTATTCTTCTCTTCGTCTTTCGGTTTTTCTTTCTTTAGATTTATCCCTGTAAAACAGAGTCGCATATTTCTAGACTAGCACAGGGCTAGCTAGAAGGGACCTTACTTGGCTAAACATCACTGCACCAGAGCGATGGATAAGGAGAATTGATATTTGAAAAGAGACGGCGAGATGAAGAGAAGGAGGATTAAAGTGAGGATGAGGGAGAGAGGAGGGGAGAGAAAGAGACAGACAGAGAAATTTAACACAGACGGACTGACAGACAGAAAGAGAAATTTAACACAGGCGGACTGACAGACAGAAAGAGAAATTTAACACAGACGGACTGACAGACAAAAAGAGAAATTTAACACAGACGGACTGACAGACAGACAGAGAAATTTAACACAGACGGACTGACAGACAGAAATATAAATTTAAAACAGACAGACTGAGAGACAGACGGAGAAATTTAACACATACAGACTGATAAACAAGGAGACAGATAAATTAAACACATACAGACTGACAGACTGACATACAGACAGAGAAATTTAACTTAGACAGAATGGCAGCCAGGCAGAGAGAGTGAGGATGTGTGGAACATTTAAGGAAAAAAGGCCATCTAAAAATATGATGATTGACTGATTGATTGATTTTATTCGTCAAGCCTCCAACATACCACAATATAAAAGAATAACAGATCAAAATTTAGACAGCTTGAACAGGATAACCCATCAAATTAGCTCGATCACGCCTTACTTTTATTTTAAATGATGAATATGAAAATGTACACTTGGAAAATATTTAGAAAATTGAAATAACTTTAAAACTCTCTGTCTCAACAAAACAAAACATTTTATTGTTTCAAACAGCTAGGTATTATTGGGACTGACAATGAGATATGTGCAGTAGAGGGGGAGAGGGAGGGGAGAATATGCTGATACATTTAAAAGGAATTCATTTGTATTCTAATCATTAAATGAAATAATGAATCAAGTAGTAAAATAAAATAATGAAATGTTTACATGAAACTAAAAGCTTTTTGGAAGCTATTGTTTGGATTTGTTTTTTTACACATTTGCTAGATGTTCGTCTTTCGTCTATTGCAAGGTAGTAATCGCACTGAATATTTTAAGCGTTTATTAATAAAGAGCGTATGACAAAGAACTTAAACGAAAGTATCAGTGAGAAAGAGAGAGAACGAAACTGGGACATCCAGAACATCCTTTTAAAGACAATTATCAATATGTCAATGACTTTAAACCAATTATTGAGGATGTAGATTTGTAGAATTCCATCATATTTTATTTTGTAATGCCTGGGTGAGAGATTTATGTCCGTGCAATGGACCGAAACTTTATTAGCCAAATTGAAGCTGCTGAGAATTATTTATGATCCATTTCATTTGTATGCAATGCCCTAGAGCAATGCGAATACATGTCCATGCATCTCAAACGGTACTTGGTAAGATGAGGATATGGGTGGGGCTCTAGAGGGGTACCTACAAGGAGCAAAATAATCGTCAATTTAAGAGTGGAAGAATTGCTTACCATTAAGATGTAATGTATCTGATGGTTTTATTATCATGTTCATGGCGACATAACCATTTTATGCTGTCATTATTTAACAATTGAAGTAAAATCGAAAATTAGTTCTATAATTAACAATCAGATGAGCCTCTTTAGTTAATTGAAATTAATAATAATCATTTGGGAACAATACTAAACGCTAAGTGCAATAGTTTCATATGCATGCTACATGAATTATCGACATCTCAGTATTTATAGTTAAATAGCCAACGGATTGCCGACTTTTTCTTTGTATGTTTTAAACATGTATGAATAATCATTAAGACTATATCTTGATTATCATTTTCAATTCAATTTTAAAATAAATAGAGCAATATATTTTTTAGGCATTGGGACTGTACGTACATGTACTATCAGCTTTAATAATGAATTCAAGGAAAAAAACGATTTAAAACAAAAAGTTTCATGAAATATTTGGAGAGAAACAAAAAAGATAGTTTTCTATATATGGTTCTTCATCTAGCATAACTGTACCGTTCTTGTTATTATCAATATCGTCATCATGATTATCGCGCATCCTCTAGAATATATGGAAGGTAATCCGACTGCAGTCGAATGTTTTTTCCCTTCAAATGTTCTAAACACTGGTTTAATCAAGATAACATCTATTAAACTCCTACTAGTCGATCAATCTAATTTATTGCATCTACGTTTAATATTAAAAGGATTTGTTTTACCCTCCCATCTTCCCTCTCTGCCTCCCTGCTTGCCTGTCTCCAAAAGGATCGTGTAAGCAATAAGCTTACGCATAGCAGCAGCTATTAGAGGCTATGTACTCACAGACTGAAATGGTTTTACTCCATTTTCCGATTCATCAATATAATGGACGTGACAGGGCTTGAAAGATGGACGCCATATTCATTAGTAAAACTGATGGACAAAGGAGTTATGAATGAGTCGAGGGTCATTTAAGCCGCATAGTGGATAGCATATTAAGCTGGTGTAGGTATATGTATTTTTTATTACTAGAGTGTTGTTTTATGTCTACATGGTACAAACAGATATTTCAGGTCAATTGGAGGATATTGTTTACATTGATAAATGATATAAAGGGAGTCTTTATTCATCGAATTTAATGCAATCCTTGTTTACATCTGGTTTGTTAGCGTCGCCATAACGATGTATTCATTTCTTTAAATGGCCATCCCATTAATAAGAAAAAGAAAAGGAAAAATAAATGAGAACCTTAAACAGGAACATCAGAGTAGTTTATTGAACAAGTTAGCCAAATTACGTGTAACACTATCAGTATGGTAGTTTGGCTAAAGTCGGGGTAATGATATGACTGCAGGGCCCTAAGGTAGAACAGTATTGATACTAGTGAGGCAGACCTGGGTAAAGAAGATATATTACTTGTTATTATTATGAACTTGCTATCTTAGAGCAAACAAATACTCAGTTTTATTTGCAAAAAATTAAGGTGTAATTACTGTATTTTTTTAAAGCTAAACAATCTATTTGGTTCTAATTCAAAACATATTAATACTAGTGAGGCAGACATGGGTAAAGAAGATATATTACTTGTTATTATTATGAACTTGCTATCTTAGAGCAAACAAATACTCAGTTTTATTTGCAAAAAATTAAGGTGTAATTACTGCATTTTTTGAAAGCTAAACAATCTATTTGGTTCTAATTAAAAAACATATCTCGCATTACAATCTCTCTCGATGTCAAATTGAGCACGGTGGATACCCATTAAATGTATATACATCGGAACATACTCATTACGACATTCCATTGATTTTATCACCATGAAAAATGGGAAATTTAACGATGGTTACCATGGATACAGATAACCAGAACCCATCTCCTCGTAAATATATCATCAGCGTTACTCATCCCCCCCCCCCAACATCCAAAAACTCTTCATTGGCCATACCCTGTCTGCTGTGCCGCAGGGATCGCTACTTGGTACAGTGATGTACTTCCGCCATCCTTGCATCGCTGGGTTGGTATAGTCAATACGTGTGTTTGAAGCTTTTTGGGATTATAAAAATTCGCCCAAATCCGGACTAGCCTTAATCCCGCCAAACAGACTAATCCCTTGGATTTTCTGCAGACGACGCCTGCATCTACCTTGGAATTTCAATTAATATTTGGAGACACATGTAAGTAGGACCTCAGACGAGAGATCCTTGTAGTCAAACACGCTTGATTATTGAGTTACAATCTTCGGTGTGTTTCCACTCCGTAGAAATGTAATAATCTTAATATTCATGCCACGACAATTCAAAGTGACATTTGGAATTTCAGTTAATATTCGGAGGCACAAAGGAAGGCCCTCAGACAAGAGAGCCCTATTATCAAACACGCTTGATAACTGAGTTACTAACTTGGTTGTGTTTCAACTGCAATGAATTCAAGTACAAATATAATCATTTTTAACGTCTAATATGTAGGATTATCATAGTTTAAAATTGAAGCGATGTGTGTAATAGTTTTTCCCCGCTGCTATTGTCACTAGTTTTAGTTCATAACTATGGAGACATATTTGAATTTAATTGTATTTCAGTATCTCCATTCCCCTTTACATCTAACATTATTTTGATTGTAAACAAAAAATGATTCAAAGTGAAAGGGAGTATACTTGAATGATAAGAAGACGGTATCAAATGCAGCGACAACAACAAATAATATTCCGCGCTGGAGATATGTTGGCATGTTTGCGTACATTATACCTATGATGTACTCATCTCGGTAATTTATTCTAACAACCGTAGTCTGGCCATAAACAGTGGAGCTTTGTTCTGATTTCCCATGAATTTTATAGAGCTCCAAAATAATGAGAAATTTAAAACGAATCATCGGCGAGTGATCGATGACAATCCGAGGGGGCAATTTCATCCCGGCTTTGGATTGTTGCATGGATTCTATAGTTGTGGGCTGTAAGCTTAGTCGGCGTATTTCCCTTGGCTCTAGGGGGTTAATGAAATTCTTATGAGAGTGGGGATCGAGTGAGAGAGGATGCAGCACGAATCCATGAATCATTCACGCTGATTCTCTAGAGCATTTTCACCAATTCACCAATGCTCCTAGCATAGCATGCAAGCTACTCTGTGAGCCATACCATGGTGTAATGGCAGTTGGGGTGAAAACGTGGAGGTTTTACACTATTTGTTGGATTAGTGGGAAACATGGTTCTGAAGTAAAGCCTAATGATTAACGATTTTATTACCATGGAATGTGAGGTTTTGGGGACTAGCATATTTATTTCAATCTGACTAGCCATGTTACTATACGTGCAATCAATACTTCACTGACGTAGCGATGGGATGCTAGGGGCACATGTTTATCAAATGGTGCCCCCAAAAACAAGAAAATGAGAGAGAGGGAGAGAAAGAGAGGGAGAGATATAACTATTCTGTTTGTAATTTAAAATGTAAAGCGCCTTGAGCATGTTCATGTAATGGCGCTAAATAAATACCAATATGTATGTATGTATAGAGAGGGACGGAGAGTGGGCACGAAAACGTGAAAATAAGACGCTACGACCCCCTGCCAGACACCCTCTTCAATAGCCTTGTTTAATGTTCATTTCATCAAACAAACATCCCCACCAAGTCATGAACCCCAACCTGTATTTGGGGGACTGTGTCGTAAATTCACTGCTGCACTAGTATAGTGCGAAATCCAATGTAAGCTGTATATAATATACATGCATATTTTGTTACATCATTATGATGGGACTCTTCAATTATTACTCTATTACAGATTAAGGGTTTTCAAGTTGAATATGAAATTTCAAATAATCGTTTTCCTCTCCTCATGTACAATCTAACTTGTAACATAATTTATAAATACATACCTTTTTCATACAACATAAGATATTACAAAAATTAACTTACATAATACAGGACCATATGATTAAACAAAATGTGTTTTTAAGGTATGTATAATACTAATACCATGCTAATACCCACACAAATCTACTGAAGCCAAGTTTAAAAGCAATAGTTATGCAGGAATACAGGCTTATGTCAAGGACTCTCGTACATGAAAAACGACCCCCCCCCCCCGATGACGGCGCCCTTTTAATGTCTCATCCTACACTAATCCACGATTATTAATACAAATGAGTCATGTTTGACCCCTTATAAGCTCTCGCAAGAACATCACTGTGCCAAGTAGCGATCCCTGCGGCACAGCAGACAGAGAATGGCCGATGACAACTGAATGATGAATGATGTGTCCGGATCCATCAGGTAGAGGTGTTATATCATTACTAAGGAGTCACCTCTTCCTGCATACCATTGATCATCATTCAAATCACACTGCAGCTGATGCTGGCTAATTTTAAGGTTGTCATGAAAAAAAATCACAAAAAATTAGAAATATTCGCATATTCATTTCATTTCATTTCATTTCATTTATTTTCATATTTCTCATAAACATACATATATTGACTTACATACCCGAACTATCAACATGTAGAACACTGTACATACTATGTTGTGTAACAGTCACTACACATTCACTAAGCTTAAATTCATGAACTTGTTCCATGTAATATACTGATTCTACGTTAATTTAATGGAAATATAAAGTATAATTTCATTGTTTATCCTTGTATTCTAAGTTGCTGTAGAAAAGCAACTAAATCGGAAATGTTAATCAATACTCAATATTCTTTTTTTTTCATTTATTATTATTGATTTGCCATATCGAACCAAGAAAATTACGAAGTAGGAAAAAATCTTCACTTTCAATCCGTCAAAACTTCTTCTTGTTTCATTTTAGTGCATCACTTTTTCGTAAACGTCCTAAAAGCAAATTTGATTTTTATTTTCATTTCAATAAAATAACAAGTGCGTACTGGATTCCAACAATCCAATAGGTACATCCAACTGCAAGCGGACTCGAAAAGAAAACAACCCTAAGTTCCTCAAAGCAACCTGTCCTATGTGACTAAGAAATACCTCCCTAGGTAACTGGGTCACACATTGGCTACACTTCTCGACACAGACACGGCACGATCTCCTTTCCCCCTTGGTTGTTGTTTAAGAGGTAGCTAATGTGTTTTATCGACAGGTCGTCAACAAGAAACCCGAGATTGCCTGGAAATTGTGACGGCCTGAGTGGATGCCGGCAGAACTGATAGAAATGCTGTGATTGCTCTAAGTTGATCTGTCTGATTTCAACTTCAATGGGTTCTAGAGGAAATGTCGAGGTACAAGTCTGCGTCTCTGACACACTGTCTGTCTGTCTGCTTGTCTTTATTATCTCCCATCTTTGTTTTCTTCTTTCCTCACATCCTCTTGTTTTATTCTTCATTACATTCCAATCTCTTAATCGTAGAAGGAAAAATCGTTATATCTGACAACATGCTGAACCAAAGAAAAAAGGCCACTTTTATACGATTAAGGTGGTTGTATGGATATAAACTGAAAAGTAAAACGCGTGATGATATATTATTTCTTATCTGTGACTTCCATCGAAACAATGCATTGATGCTCTCTCGAGTTATATCATCTTACAGGAGAAGAACAAGAACATTTTTACTTTCCCCCGCCCTTCCATCCCCCGCCCCACAACTACCTCTACATCCCTTTACCAGATTCGTTAAGCAGAATAAGCAGCTCAAATTAAGGGACAAACGGCAGACAACGTGGATTCCGTTTGTTCAGGCATATGTAATTTGCTTGCGGATATCATTATCAAAGACACATACCGACACCATCCGATAGCTACCAACAAGAAATTATTTTATTCTAGAACACCGCCATACCGAATCCAAACTCCTACCAAGAAATAGCACTCTTATTCTTCAGTAGACAATAGCGATTTGCTTGTGGATATCATTATCAAGGACACCCCTGACACCACCACCTAACGGCTTCTCACAAGAAGTTCTATGATACTAGCAGCTCAAAATAATGGGATAAATGGCAGACAATGCGGATTTTGTTTCTCAAGTCATATGCGAAATCCTCTCTGGATATTATTATCAAAGACAACCCGACACCACCCAATAGCTTCACACAAGAACGTCTTTGATCCTGTAGAGGCACCGCCACATCGACTTCAAACCGACCGATTCTTGGTCATTTAGGGTAAGGTAATTCCTTTGTTCAGTCTGTTGTCGGGCTGGGGGCGTTTCACAAAACTTGGCATCAGTGAAAAATAACAGATTTTTTTATAAGTTACTGAAATCCTCGCTTCTGATTGGTTATTAGCAGATTTGTCACTGTTTTTTGTCATTTGTCATTGAAAAAAGGCTTTGTGAAACAGGTCCCTCGTGTCGGGCTCATCGGTGTGACCGGGTTCTTATATCCCTGTCGCAATTCAAGCAGACAATATCGCTTGCATTCATCTGGACCAGGTGGTGTAGCTCGCGGAAACCCAGTCCATCCCTCGTCAAATTTGATTGAAAGATACCGAAGAAGATAGTTTTATCGATTTTAGCATCAAATGATATCATCACTTACGCACGAAGCTTTAGGAGCACGAGGTAGCAACGTGGAAGAAAGAGAATGGATGATTGGAATATTCACGTACCATGTGTATAATGAATGTGTAGTGGTATGGCTGATTAAATGATGTAAATTGTACAGTAGTCATAATGATGTTCATGTACAAGTCAGGCCGAATACGCTGATGTCAACACATGCTTCTGACTGCAATGTGTATGATTTGATTTGATTTGATTTGTTTTGATTTGATTTGATTTGATTTCCTTTGATTTGATTTAATTCGTTTAAAAAATTAAGTTTCAACCATAACAAATTTATTGATGCAATTAACCGTGTAAAGAATATGTACCTCGACAGGATAACCCATCAGAGCTGAAAAGCTGTTGTTTTTATTTGATTCGTCGACCAATTAACTTTAACTAGAACAAATGTGTCAATGCAATTAACCGTGTTAAGACGATGTACCTCGAAAAGGATAACCCATTAAAACTGACAAGCTCTTCACGCCCTTTAGAAGATTAATAGATACTGTATTTTAATGTATAATCAAAATGCTAGAAGTATTGCACAAATCTTGTCGATTATAAACCTGGGCTCCGTTCATTTAAACAGTTGCGATTGATATCAATCGCAACTATGTTCATAAGCGATGGGAGACTGCAAACTTGCGATTGATTGGAGGACTTGCGATTGATTCGGATCAATCACAATTCTTTATAAGACGGGGACCAGGGGGTGTTTCACAAAGATCACAAAGTTGAACTTATCTTTAAGATGGACTTAACAATTATGGAAAGTCATTAGCATCCTTGAAAATATTTGTAAAAAACTATTTTAAAAGGCATAAAATGTTGATTCAAATCATATATATTTTTCTATTATCATAGAAGATTTCATGTTCTAGATGTGGAATTTATGAAAAGTCTAAAATATTTTTTGCTTTTGAATATATTTCATTATAATGCTACACATGGCTCTCCATAATATTTAAGTCCAACTTACAGTTAAGTTAGACTAATCTTTGTGAAACACCTCTCAGATCCTTGCCACTGAATTTTAATAATGCACGAACAGTAATTTGCTAGAAATATAGAATTATTTAAAAACAAAAAACAAAACAGTCAAATAACAAAGCACATTTCTCTTCGTTTTACTCATTTTACACAACCTCATACCCACATTTCCATTATCCTGCATTGACCCAAATGAAGAGTCGTTTTCATTATTTATTTAGATATTTTCCACAATGTATTTAAAACGATGACGATTTTGTTTTCCGTATTACATGAGGCTGATGCATTGTAAACGGCATAAGAGTTTGTTTTCGAAGATGGATGTACTAGGCATGAACACCAATCCATTCTAGTAGGGGCCTCTCTTCTTGTTATACCTTCAGTTAGACAAGTCGGATGACATGTTCATGTGCAGCATAATTCATGGAACTTCTTTGCAGTATCGCACCATTCTCTACCAAAATGTACACACATACTTATGGAATAATAATTTCAGATTTAGAAAAACCTTTCCTATAAATAGTATCGAGGGAAAGACGGGGATTGCATTAAAGCGATGAGGAAATGGCTTTCTTATTTATTAATCATAACAAGGTTAATTTGATCACTAGCAGCAGAATGTGAGGTTTTATTGGATTATGAATTATAGAATTACTTTGCCCCTATTACATATGGTACAAGAGTCTGCGACTTTACATAAAACTACATGGCATGATTTTCATGTTATCAAGTTATGTAAACCTCTTTTTTTCTTCAAAGTTAGGTATTACAATAATAGTTTAGTTAAACTTAATGAGCAACAAAATTAATTGCTATAATTAACGTTTAGTAAAGCAAGATTTGTGTGTTTGAATCCGAAGTAATAATCAGTAATTCCGTTTTTTTACCCATAATGTCTATAACTCGAGAATAATTGTGAAACGCATACAGTTCAATTTCATTGGTGAAACTACTGCTACCTTTTAAGGAAAATAAAATATACTGTTAAACTATCTTTCTGTATCTCAATAGCCTTGAATGAAATAGCTATTCTATATTTATTTTTGGAAAATGTTCTGTCACTATTCCAGAACAATGTCATATTGTCCTTGCATAAACTCGAGTTGTGAAGATGACTAATTGGATTTCTGTTGTATCGCACGAAGCATTGTTGTTAAATAATTGATCCCCAGACCAACATAGACTGCTACTTCATTTATTCAGATGAGGCTTTTCTTGTAATCAATAATTGAAACACAATTTCAGTGAAATTGTTACATATCGAGTGAGCAAAATCAAGTCTACATCAGCATCAAGGCCAACGTAAATTGTCCCTTCTTAATCATGTGATAGAATGAAACGAACTTTTTTTCTCAATATATAAAGTCAATAATAAAAAATATCAGAATGTCTTGGGTCACGTGACATTTGTTGTGCACCAAAAAATGACGAGCTGGCTTCCGGATGGTATTTAACGAAACGTCTGAATCAATACGAGAATTCTTCATTTCTTATCAACATATTTGTAAAATTGTGAGCTTCTGAAATCGATAGCGATAATGTCGTATGCTTGGAGCTAGAAGAGTGTTAACTCTGGGTTAAAGTATATGAGTTAACGCCCTTCTGAGTCCAAGATTTATCCTCTCTTTTTCCCATAAACACGCACTGGGTTGCAAAGTATCTGCGACTTGAATGCATTATTTGTTTTTATTTTTAGATACACGTCGATCCAGGCCTCCCTTTAACACACTGGCATTAAACCCTGAGTGCTCCCTTCGATAATTAGATACCGATCCCTTGGGGAATATCTTTCTCTACTGGCTCGTATCCGCATCAATTATAAAGAGTGTCACTTATCAGGCTACCTACTTTCAATGGACACGAAACAACGTTAAGCCAAATGTTATTACCTCCATTCTAATTCTATTTGAATCTATTGGCGACGTTCCAGCCACAATCGCTTCGCTTTCCCACACGAGAAATCGATATAAGGTAATGACAACTTTACCAAAGGTGCTAGCATCAGGTACATTTTAGTTGTCTGTTTTATTGCATAGAATGAGTGTGGAATGAGATCTGATTATCATGGTCAAGAACACAACCGATTCATATCTGTTTGATTCGGCATACAATTAATTTTTTTCTTTCATTTCTGTATTTTCTATTTTACTCCTGCTCTTTTGTTTATAAATATAATGCAGATGTTTTTAAGTGATTCTTTTTCTTTGCACAAGTGTGCCCTAAGCATTTGATTTCAAGTGGATTTGTTGCCTTACAAATCTCATTTGATAATATTGTTACAGTTATCATTATGATTGTTATTATTATCAATTTAGCGTCCGTTGAACGCGAGGCGTCGTTTTGATTGCGTTACTACCTATGCTAATCAGGCCTATACAAGCAACAAGCTAAGGTTCAAGCAATGCAACCTAATAGTTTGCACTGTTAATCTGATTCTCATTTCTCTACGATGTCACTCTGATGCTGCGCGTCAAATATCAACGCTAGCTGCTGACGCAGTATTACGTCACTACAGAACGCCTCGTGTGCTACGCACATTACGGATTGCATGCAGTATATTCATCAAGATACTGAGACTAGAAATAACGGTCTGACTTTGCATTAAGATCATTACTTATTCACACACAAAAGTTAGAGTGTACAAAATTGCGTGACGGCTCTAAATTATAATCAATTATATGCGCCTTAATTACTAATTAAAGCAAATAGGTTCTTCTCTGCAACGGCTCATTTAGACCTACGCGAAGACTGAATGTAAACAGAGCCTTCGGGAGAAAGGGCACAGTTGAGTTTCATTAGATATCGCCGCCGATGCGTTAAATTGAACGCATCAGATGGAAAATTGTATTTTTATATCGAACACTGTTAATAAAATAAAGTCAGTCTTGCAGTCAAAGTTAAGGTACATAAACATGAAAATCGGTTACAAAGGCCGATGCATATGTAAATGGAAAAACCCAGTTTATTCAGCGAGCATTTCAGACTTAGCTATCGTCGCTGGCCATTATCACGGTTTGCAGGTTTGGGTCGATGAAAACACCAAGAATTGTCTAAAAACAAAATGAACACCATACACGTACACGCCCTAGTAGTTTAAGAAAGGTGTCGGGTTTGATAAATACAAGACTTACCAAACAAGGTATTTTAAATAACTCATTAACTACATCCAACAAGACGAGACGAATTTAATTACATTCTCCAAATTGACAACCCAAGATACATCAGCTGCGGTATCAAGAAACCTATCCTTATGCTGCCGAGGGCGCACAACCCTGAAAACAAACGCACACCCACACTCACACTCACGTACACGCGCACACGCACGCACAACGAACGCGTGCACACACGTTCCTCTTCTGGTTTTATTAGGCGGTGAGTTTCAAGGCCAGATAGGTAAGGAGGGGAATACAAAACGTGAGAAACTTGTTACCTAATTCAATAGAACGTCGGATCCAATTAGAGCTCCCTCCTTCATCAATATTACAAGAATGAGATGCGTCGCATGAAATAAGGCCATGATCGTCTCGTTTTATAGTATGCAATCGGCTTGTAAGACCTGGATGAACCAGGCTAGTTGACCATGGTGTTATTTGTAATTAGAGAATATCGCAATATCGTAGGTTGTCGCTTTCTTCTACTAGCATGATGAAATATATCTAGCCTATCTATTTGTACTCATCATGGCACTTTTTTACTGATAAAGTTTTAAAATGTAATTACAAATGTTTTCACTCATATTTCATTACACATTTGAAAGGTTGGGTCTAAATATGAAGAAGCTGTATCTTGTTGTACACTATCGTTTTTCAGATGGTCGAATGTTTAGCTGTTCATCTTTGATGACATTTAATTAATAATCGACATTTAATATTGTATAACATATGTATTTCATTTTCCATGTTATATTGCAAATGTCACTTGATATTGATTAAAAGTAAGCATTTGTTTTTCATGTTTTGATTGATTTATGGAAATCAAAGTATTTGAATTGAATTGAAACTGAATTGAAATTGTTCTACTTTGGGGGAGTAGGCCGGTCCTTTTACCAGGCTTTGTGATTTTTGGGAAATTTCTTCAGTCACGTTCAGATGTCTGCAAAAGGTTGACACAACCTTTAGACTCCTTAACGTTTGAAAGAACACTGAACTCTCCTGCCACTTTAATTGTTGTGGCACTGGTTATTAGCGCACTTCCCTCGAGAAAATGTCTCACCCACAAAGACGTGATAGGGGGAGAAAGGAATAACTCCAGGCTAAGGGATCAAGGACCTTATTGAATATGACAGTCCAGACCTTTTAAGGTACATGGCGGCTCCTCCTAGTGGAGTGATGGCTTCGGAAATTTGAAACGAAAAGGGCTCCGGGTGCGCCTTAATCGATCTCTTAAAAGGAGGCCTCTGGTATTCTATAGTTCGGATGGGTTGGCGAGATGCGATCCTTTCTTTTCCATTTTCGTATGTTAAGAGTTCATTTACTTTTAGGGGAAAACTTTTTCATCCCTTCTTTTCCTTGGTTAACTTTGCAGAGATCATACTCTTTGACTGCAAGTGCTTCCTTTTTCGTATGTTTAGAGTTCATTTATTGTTAGGGGAAATTTGTTCAATTTCTTCTATTCCTTGGTTAACTTCGCAGGGTTCATACCCTTTGACTGCAAGTGCTTCCATTTCCGTGTGCTTAGAGTTCATTTACTTTCAGGGGAAAACGTTTTCATCCCTTGTATTCCTTGGTTAACTTCACAGAGTTCATAATCTTTGACTGTAAGCGCTGCGATGAAATATAGACGAGTTCACACCCATATTCGAACCTGGACGAGCGAATGGGGGGGGGGGCACTTAGATGGACTTTCAGGTTGAATGATATTATACACGCATGTTTTAATGATGAATTTGAAGCTTGAGAGTAATTCACATTCTAAGGATATATATTTTGTAAGCGATATTCACTGCAAGAAGAGTCTTTGGTTAGTAGGTTCATATCTTTATAAGAAAGCTAATGGAATCCATCTCATAAAAAATATGTTATTCAATACAACAATAATTGGAGCTTGCTGATAACTCTGCCCGCAACAACGACTCATTTAGGAATATGGTTATCCTTGATGGACATTTGTTCTATGATGATCATCATCAAAGTGTCATAAGTTTAAGTGGAAAATGAAATAAGAAATTGAAAGTGAATTAATGGCTGGACTTCATTCAGCATGTGGATGTACTTAGTCCAGGGAAAGCGGAAAACTGTCCGCCAAGAAGTTAGAGAATTGTAAATAACTAATTCTGTTATATCTGCTTTGCTGCATGACATTAAGAGTCTATTTTCTCACTTTGTTTCAAACACATTTCAATCACTGGTATTATTACGCCGCTTATATTCTACTAACAGTACCACACGAAGATTGCACGTGCGACATTGTTGTTCGGTTTAAAATCAAATTATCTGGTCAAAATCAATGCTACCCCGGAGAGTTTGTCTTATTTCGTGGAAGAATGAGATAAGAAGAAACGAATTGATTATCCAATCCACCTTCGTGACATGCCTCAAGTTAATTGCAAAATCAGATTGAGAAAGGCTTGTTGCATTTGCAAAGCAGGCTTTTTTTCGAAACACCTGTCAGCACACTTATTTGAAATTAAAGGTTGGTTGCTTGCTTCTATTCTGAAATAGTGTTGTCTTTATCAATAAACAAATAAGCAAGTTTATATACCGTACGGTTATTCCATTACTACAATAACAGGGACAAATTTGAGAGATGAATAAAAATAGCATATATGCGGTTACATTCCCAGACGAAAGTATGATGAATGACCTTTAAAGTGTCCTGCAATCAAAATTTTAAAAGAATAATCATCCGAATTTTGCACTTTACACAATATTTATAATTCCAATATCAATCGCTTTTATGAATAAGATGAATATAATGTACTTTTTATACTTCAACATGTACATGACTATCAAACTAAACAAGTAACTAACAAATATACATAACGGAACATACTGAATGTAGAGTAAAAGTAACGTGTAAGAATTATCTTAACATGTCACTGCAGTTTTATCAAGGGGTGGTTTTTGTTTTCTTTCCGGGCAAGAAAAAGTGCGCCTCTGTTTTGTTGAAAGGAATCGCCGAGACCGTGAGCGACAGAGAAGGGTTATTGAACAGTCTCAGAAAATGTTGTTACAACCCTAGGAATGAAAAAAAGATTGTGTATGCAACGCTCCCGATAATGGAGCTCGTATTGCCTTTGGTTATTTGTCCAGTTTTCCAGATGACAAGCATGGATCGGGAAAAGAGACTCGGTGAGAGGATGATGAAAATTCACGACTGCGAAATTTTTCTTGCTTAAAAGCTTTTCATCTGATGTTTATCACGTCGTCTCAGGGCGGTATTCTCGATATGTTTTTTCATATCTTTACGCCAGGCAACGACCATCGAAAATATTTGAAGAAATGATTGATTGCTAAATCAAATATCAATCTTGCATCTTAAAAGCATGAATAATGTTCGGTGTAACGTTATTTTCCTGTCTTTGAAGGTGATACAGATGCTGTGCTGAAGAATGAAATTGTAAATATCACTGTAAAAAGAAATTTGGGTAAAAATATTTTACAGGTATATCCGACCGATTTTGGACAATTAAGGCACAACTTGGGCGATGTTTGTTCCATAATGTAGTAAAAGGTGAGCGCGATTGAGCAATACATTTTTTCTGCGGTTGGCATTTCCACAGGAGGGAGGGGGTGCAACGATCATAACCCTGTCTACCATTAATTAATGACCCAGTGAAACTTATTACGAATCAGTATGACATTGACAAGGAGTGAGTGAACCAGGCAGATGTGAATGCTCACCTGGTGCTCTCCCGTGGTGAGAGTACACCTCGATGGCAGCTAATTATGTCCTCACTTCTCTCCTACAGAATGCATTTGAACATCACCAGGATGACAACATGAGTATGCTTCAAATATATCCTATTACATTTTGTGTACTTTTAATTACTGCAAACGAGTCAAACACACTCTAAAACCCAATGTGGCATTTTTCCATTTCATCATGGTCGCAAAGGTATGTTGTACATGCCATTAGACAACATTAACCTCTTTGGACAGTTATAATTCATGGACATTTGCTCTATGATATAATGAATTGATCTCTATCTTGTCGATCTGTCTTTTGCTATGGAAGGAGGGTAAAATGGTGTCTAAAAAGCACATTTCATAGAATGAAATGAAATTCCCAACTTTATCATTTGTGTTAAAATAATACAACAACATAATTATCCTTCCAAAATGCACCAATTGAACTCCATATATATTTATCATATTACTTTATTAAGACGAATTGTTTTGTGTTCCAAAGACAAATGATGCATAAAATGATTATCTGTCATTGAGGAACTGGACAAACTCAGGTACCTGTATTTAACAAATCTAATAGTTTGAACCGTTAAGTTTCTTTGATTTAAAATACAACGTCGGAGTGTTCGCACTCTATCTAGTTTTCATATTTCTGCTGATGCATAATTCCAGCGAAGGGCAACGAACAGTAGGATCATATTTCTGTACTCTCCTTATTCCTCTTAGATATTTTCATGTTCCTTCAGCCTCCTCATATTTTGGGTTCATTACAGAAATTGATCCGGGGTAATACTCTCTCAAGAGTGTTACAGCGAGACAAACATCCTTTAGAGTAAATGAATCGCTCGGCTTGCGGATTATTGCTCCTCATGACGGAGTACTCGACGGGCACAAAACCTAATAATGATCTTACCAAGATGAGGAATTATGGAAAAGACTCCCTCTTCCCCTCTCTCCCCCTCTCTCTTCCTCCCAACAGGCTTAGAGAAAGAGCCCTTACCCGTTTATTGCAAAAACCAATTAACGCCAACATTGGAAGGCCTTCATTTGATCCACGTGGACTCTCGATGACACTGGAGTATACTGATTGCATTTTGTTTCCCATAAAAATATTCCAAAATTTGTTATCTGTTATAGTTTTCTAAATGTTAGATCAATAATAATGTAGTGTAAGTGGTATTTCACCTTATAAAGCAAAACTTATCCTTGTTTCGCTTATTTAGATACATCAACACTCGCCTCTTTTCTCCAATTTGTCTGAGGTCATCTATTCCTAGGTCATTTCCTGTCTCTTCATGAGATAAATTCATAGCCGTAAAGAATAAAAATCAGGAAAGCGGCGTCGAACAATGTAACTTGGTATCAGGTCATATATAAATGTATTTTTAAAAAATCCAACAAAGGTCTAGAACTTCAAACCTGACCTCGTTTTAACTTTGTAAAGGTCAAACTTCATTTCATTCATTCAAAGAGCTCACGTACGCTCAGTTAAGTCAGACGTTAATATGAAACCAAAAAGTTTCTGACCTAAAATCGTATCCTGTAAGACGAACTTGGAAAAAGCTTTCAGTTCCGATAAGCTTTCTCGTCTTTGGATGTAATTTGATGTTGGCGCCTCTATCCTTGTGTCAGGTCCTAAGGCTCTGTGCGTCTGTTTTCTCTGTATCTCATTTTACTATATCAGGCACTAAGTAACGTAGTTGAAGGAGGGGCAAGGGGGCAACCTCCCCCCCCCCCCTCCCCCGACGTATTTCAGATCGGGCCAAAGAAATACAACTTTAATACTGTGAAACCTCTCTATAAAAACAACTCAATGGATACAAGAACAGTGGTCTAGGCTGGTGGTCTTTATGTACATGTTCCTTTAGTACATGTTTCAATGAGAAACCAACTTTTTAAGGGAAACAAAAAATGTGGTCTTTGTAGACAGGTGGCCTTTCTATACAGGTGGTCGCTAAAGCAGGCTTGACTGTAGTAAGCAGGTTGGGAATCATGACCTAAGACATACTTGACTTATACTTCTTCTTCATCAAATAAGTCATGTTTATGACCTCCACCCGTAACGCAATTTAGGGTACTCCATGCTAAAAAGAACATGGATCACATGCAGAAAGATGAAATGTTTTTACCCCTCCCGAGGCCAACGCCTGGATACTCCATTCTTTCTCAAGACCAGGACGTCATCTGTTTTCTCAGCATTTGAGGAGAGTTTGAGGGTTACTGCAAGTTCTGCAACCATGGACCTACTACATGCTGCAACACTGGTAGCCAAACCCATTCGGTGTCTTATTCCTGAAACAGCTTGATGTAAGATCAGATTTAAAAGCTGAAAAGGTCCTGTTGCCTCCTGACCTTGATGTTGACATAGTTAACGACGTTTTATGCATTTCGGTGAATTTCTGTGCATTTTCGTTTCGTTAAGAGTGATACCTATTAGATAATACGAATGAGCAACAAAATATTGACTTCATTACTATATTGCTGCAGTAATGCGATTCTTTGAGTAGAATATCTAGAGAATATCTGGAACAGGAAATCGAATCATTGTAAAGACCTGCACGAAAATTGACTTCATGTGGGAATTTCTTCTTCTTCATTTTCTTATACATGTAATTATTTTCATGTCAATGATAAAAGGGAGAGAAGTACGATTGCCAATTTGAAGAGTGGAAGCTGGGAATCTCTTTTTCTGTGATGGGAAAACATCAAAAGTGTTTTAATTTCAAAACCTCGATCTCCGAAAAGAACAACGATATAAGTGAACATTCGATGCACTGTATAATATCATGTTGTTACTAACGTTCGGCATTGCTTGCGCCTTCAGATATTCTCGATGACGTTTAGTGCTCTTCTGAAACGTCACATAGCATCTTCCTGCCTAAAGCTCGCTTTGCGGTAGATGGGTCAATAACATCTCGGATACGATTCCATGCGGTGTACGACGGTGGAATGATTAGGTTGACACGAAACGAGAGGGCGCTCTACCTGGCTGTTCATGTATGAATCTGTTTTGGGCGCTACCAACATGACCGACAACAACTATCTATGTAGGACCTTACCTCAGTTCTTTGTGGAAAGAACATTTTATAATCATAATATTGGTCTCTTAGATCAATATCTTGCCAAAGGACATTAGTGCCGCAGTGGGACTCGAACTGCAAACCGTGTGATCCACAGTCCGAAGACTATCGACTAGACAGCGACACCTCGTGTTCTTCCTCTTTTTGCGACCTATAGTCAATTTATTACTTTAATAAAGCTGTGCGTGAAAAGCCGTATATGGTTTTACTTTCGATCTAAATTTCTGTCACCTATCTAAAAGCTAAGATTCCACTGCTCATCCCCTATCTTTAATATCTCGATACATGAACAGTGAATTCATCCAGGGAAGGTGAGTCTCACCTCCCCGATTCAGTCGATGCTAAGAAGAAGTGTAGACCCGATTTCAAATGAGCTTTAATAAGGTTGTCGAAATTTAATCCCATTAGTATTCAGGAACCTTCTTTGGTTTGGCGCAGCCTTTTTATGTCCCTTTATCTCTCTCCTGCATCCAGAAACCTACCCCCTAGAACCTCTCTTCTTTCCCCTTCTGGCGTCGAGAAACTAGAGCGGGATGGGCGAGGTTTTTCAAAGAGACTTTGAAGTGGGGAACGAGTCCCGATCGAAAGAGAGAGCATCGAGCAAGCTTCGCTTACAACTCAAGTAGGGAAAGACGATGCCTCACACGTGATCAAAATTTTCATTTTCTTGTCTAATTTCTTCTTTCAACGCATCCTTTGGCCTGGTCCCTGTGGACAGTCCTACAGGGCACTGATGCAGTTGGATGGGTTTTTGAAAACCTTAGAGAAAAGAAGTAAAATTCACCGCATTGGATGTAACTTTGTACTAATGCGACGAGTCCACTGGCAATTTGTACCACCTAATTCCCTACTGATCTGTTCGTTTCAGACCCTCCTTGCAAATTTGATACCATTTCTCCAGGATTTTTTTTTTCTAGATGTAAATAACTGCCAAATAGCCTATCACCTGATATGGCTGATAGTGCTCTATTCTTGTGTTGGTGAATCGAGCAAAGGCAACCACGCAAAAGTAACATTCATGTCTCATATAACTATTGGATAACAAGTGACTGGCGGCTGCTAAATGTACTTAAATTCATCTCTCTTACACTTAAAGCATAAATCTCCCCCTTTTTCAGACACTTGCAAAGCGTATCTTCAGACACGTACCTATGACCTCTTCAGATATCTCTAATTCCGAAAATGATCCGCTCTTTTAAAGTGTTGTTAATACCACATTTCCCCTCTGCAGTCTCCATTATTCAATGTGACCTTTAGAGAGTGCCCCCATGTGACTCAGGCTGGTAAACCCCAAATGATCTTGATGGCGAGAATAATATGCAGCTGCTAAAGGAACTGTCTAGTCTTCCTCTTCCTCGGGATAGCTTTCGCTTGATTGATCATGTTGACATTTTACTTTTCTTTCATTTTTAGTACTGCTAATAAATTATTGTGTATTATAATGAGTTAAAGAATCGGTATCTGTTTGTTTCTGACAACTTGGGAGTAAATGCATGAAACTCCAGAGAAATGCATATAATCTTTAAGCTCCAAACTCGTGCCTTATTTCATATTATGTTTCAAGCGTCAAATTTAATTAGTAAGATAATTGATTATATTCAAAATAGGGTATATAATGTCTGACTGAAGGATAGTTTTTTTTTAAAGTTACATCGAAAACTTAAATTTTGCTTCATGGAGGCTGGTATGGAGGTGACTATTGGGAAATTGTACATAGAGATGGAGAGAGAGAGAGAGAGAGAGAGAGAGAGAGAGAGAAGGGGGTAGGAAGGAGAGATGCGATCTTTGTTTGTTTGTTTGTTTCTTTCTTTCTTGTTTGTCTTTTACAAAAGTTGTGTTATTTCTGAATCAATCATCATTCAGAGGATGTATTTAAGTAAGTTTTATAATTACTATTTAATTGTTTGTGAAGTATTCAATATCATACAGTGCAACAGATCAGATGCATGTATCAGTTTATGATCAAGTTTCTGTAGTATCCCTTATTCTCTTTCTACATCCTGTTGAGCTACAGCAGCTTATTATTCATTAACATGACATTTCGAAGGTTTAAGCATACTATCTTTAGAACGTCTGAAACCATAAGACCTCGCCACAAGAGCCTATGCTCGAAATGATCATCGCCGATGTCTGATATTGAGGAAACTTCACATAAATCGAAATTTCATATCCATCTCAAAACCAGTGAAGATAGACAATATGTTATGATAACAATATATCAGATTTGTAAGGCGCCTAATCTACTTAAAATCAAAATGCTCCAGGCGCTCTTGGGGAAAGAAATAAAATCACATAAAAGCATCTGCATTATAAACAAAAGAACGGCAGTGAGATATATCTATAGAACATTAAAAAAAAGCAGTGAGAACGATAAATTTCAGACCGAATCAAACAAATAAGATTATTTATGATCATGCAAATACATTCTTTGAGGGCGTGGCACGTCACAACGTTTCTCCAGGCGCCACGAGCTACGAAAAACACGCCAATGTTAACAGGCCCTAGGAGGTATCTCAGGTTCAGTACATCACCGAGGATCAACGCTTTCGAGCCCCGCAAGACGAGGATCGTAAAAAGAAGTCTCTTCTATCCGTCTCTTAAATCATCCTCGCTGTCTGAATACATGCTCATCTCCACATAAATCAACGGCAGAGATCAGACGGTATACGACCGGAACTTCCCGCGGAAGGTATTTTCAGGAGGAAAAAGAACTGCCTTGTATGACAGCGATTCTTTGCATTATTGCAACGCATAGTTATATGCATGGTATACCCTTTTGTTTTGTTTTACCTCTTATACTGAGAAGGAGTTTTCTTTGTCCGCGTTAATCATCTCCAAAACAATTATGATTCAAATAATTGCCAATTTGATGATTAGACTCCACTGCCCTTTGTAGCAAGCACGTACAATCATAGTCACCTCAAAGTACCATGTAAAAAGCAACATGGGTCGAATATAAGCGACATGAACGCATTCGGCGGATTCATTCACTTTACCATGAACTCATGAAGCCTAACTGTGAATCCCTCAATCAGCGAAACTCAATTTTATTCTACTTTAATAACATAGTGTTCCTCCGACGCCCCAATCATCATAACAAAATCTGTCCTCATACTAATCACGATAATTCAATTAAGCTGTGCATTTGGAATGTGCAATTTTGAACAGATAAAATTATAAAGAATGTTGTCACATTCTCTTGTGCGAATGCAATGCGTGGGCGGCATATTAAGGGGATATTCCACACTTTGGAGAAATTCATAACATTCCGTCTCGAGAAAGAGCAAAACGAGGTATTCATGCTCATTCATTTATATTCCTACTGCATTATGGGATCAGCAAAAAGTAGACTCAATGATCCAATAGTATACCGAGATGGTGAAGGTTGTTGGGATACTAAAGGCATATCATTTTTACAATAATAACAATGATAATTTTATTTACCTACGGATGCCGCATCAGCATCAACACTATTCTTCCTGACGGCCTTGCAATTATCATTATCCAAGCAATTGCAGGTTCCCATTTACATCATGATGGAGAGTGGCCAATGTCGATTAAATACCCTGTCAGATGACATTTGTGTCATGTAGGAATTCGAACCCTCAACTCGCAGATTGAGAGTCACCTGAATGAACCACTATACCACGATACCTCCACAAGAGAAGGAGTGGTCTATCTTGTAAGCATCTGTTCAAACAAAACCCAGTCTCGAAACGTTCAGTTTCACATTCTACAAAAAGACTTCCCTTTTCATTGGAAAGAGGAAGCGTCGAATTTACAGAAAGCTAGTACTTTATATAATTGTTTTCATTTAACTCATGTTCAACTATTAAAAAGGGCATTTTAATGATTGCTTATTATTATTATTGCTTAATTCATTTGGTTGTTTCCAGTTTTGCTTATGGTTGCGAATACCCATTAATATGCGAATTCGAGCCAAGCCAAAGGTATTTGGTATTTTGGTGTCCTGTACGTCACAGAGTATTGTAGAGTTGTGAACACACATTGACTTGAAATGTGTCTTTTCATTTCGTATTAGGTCTGATAAAACCTCTAGTATGGCTGTTAACTTATTACAATAATCGGATACATGTATATATTGTACTTAAATCTTCATTGTGGATTGCGACATGTGGTACAAAAATTTCGACTTGCCCTTTCAAGAGTATTCTTTTTTGTTTTTGTTTTTGTTTTTGAAGTAAAATAACTGACGGCTTCAAATCTGCTATTTATCTTATTATGACATGGATTGTGTGATAAATACTATATTTCCACTGTTTCCATGAAATGTGAAATTTGTACAGTTCCTTATATTTATTTAAATATGGCCGATATTATATATAGCTTATATCTTTGAAATGATGTAAGAATAAAGTGAAATGTCCATTGATATATTACCTCTAGCAGCATTTAGTAATTTTTATGTATTCAATATAATTTCTAACAAATTGCAAAATTGTGTATAAGCCACAAGTCAAGAGTGTAAAGTGAATACTGCCAAACTTGTCTTGGTGACCAGCCTTCTAAAGAAATGCATCCAGTCTAAAATGGCCATGCATTTTGTCTCCCCTCAGAGAGAATTATGTGTTATATAACCTGTCTAGAAAGGTCACGTATCTACAGTGGCCACTTTTTTCTGTTTCCCTTTGGTTGTCTTAAAGGTACTATGTCCCATTTGCAGGCCCAAAAAATGAAAGATATAAATTCCAACTGCATTTGAAAGATAATACTAATTTAGAACTTCTCTAAAAAAGGTAGGGCTTGAAAATGTCTTCAAGTGGGAAAATAATGACTATTAGTTGTCAAATCGACTTTAGGGCTATAGAGCCCAAAAGTAATAGTCTTGATTTTCAGACAATTGTAGCGAATTGTCATACGTTTTATGCTGCGCAAAGATTCAATCAGTTTAATCTTGGCCATCACAAGAAGTGGGTTATTGATGTAGACAAATGCTCATGTACCCTTTACAACTCTTTTCATGTATGTTATTACCAAAGAAGAAAAAAGGCCAGTCAGTCACTCAATAGTGTCTGACAGTGAAGTCTAGCAAGTAAACAGGTTTCCTTGCATAATTTGAATATGAGGACACTGCTAACGTTTAAATTTCACAGATAGGACATACATGACATATTCATAATTCCTGCAAAGTTCTACAGAATTTGAGGTTGGCTGCAAAAGGGACATAGTACCTTTAATATAGAGGTTTGACTGTAGTTAGAGTAAGGATTGTTGGGAATCTCCGAGTCGTCGATGATAGAGGTTCGGTCGAATGTCATTTCTTTCGGTCCATCATCCTCGGACATGCCGAATCCATGTGTTTACCTTACAGAGGGCATCGCTCAATCAGTGAATTGCTTACACTATTGATTGGTTCTCTGTTCGCTCAATTTATGACGGGGTAAACATCTGTATACTTTGCCCATTCGAGTCCGACAACCATTTTTAGATGGCAGATTTCGTAAGAGGTCTGACCCGTACACAATAAGTACATGATGAGGGACATTGACTTATGAATATTAGAATAGCATTGATTTAATAGAGTGAAATCTCTAGTGCCATGATAGCGCCATGGTAGCGCCATGATGATGACGATGATGAGGAATCACAGCATTTGTATGGCGCCATTTTTTTTTATCTGTTTCAAAAACATTCAAAGGCGCGATAACAAGCTTCCTTTCTTGTGGTTTTGTAACTCACACAAATAAATGACTGATGAACACCTTTTTGTAATCTATAAAAAGCAAACACGAATTAATTCAAAGTAATAGACAATCGGATGCCGTGTAATGGAGATAATCGAGAAAATTGTAAAACAGTTGATTGAAACTGGATTGGAGGATAAGATAAATCATGAATAATGACGATAAGACTTTAAACAAAAACAACAATATAGATATAGGCATATATATATATATTCCATCCATTCCCCCTTTCTCTCTCTCTCTCTCTCTCTCTCCTTCTCTCTCAATTTTATTTCTGTTTCCAACAGAACATTACAAATCAATATTAATATGATCACTTACCAAAATTAAGGAATATATATTGGAGTTTCTCTCTCTCTCTCTCTCTCTCTCTCTCTCTCTCTCCTACCTACATTAAATGTCATCTATAAGTCTATGTTTGCTACACATCTACTTTAATGTGTTTCATTATACATTCTACATCTACCTTATTATTTTCACATTAATCAATACTCCATCTTTTTGTTACAGGAATCTCTTCATCCACTTAGTCCTCTCCTGAAGCCGACAGAAAAATTCTTTTCAGTATCAGGTTTGCTTTTAAGATCTTCAAAAGACCTGACTATCCTTGACGCTAATGGCCAATATATACCTTCTCTGACACCGGTCGTCGGTTGACAAGGCTGATAAGGAAATTACATTTTAAGAACGCCACAGCCTCTAATTCAAAATGGCGGCCTTATTCCGTCCGCAAGTAGTGTTTTTCAAGACTCATTGGTATTTATTGTCGGGTGAAGCATACAGCTTTCACACTATTGTTTGCCAGTTCCCTAAATAAAATCTGCGCATGGGCACATAAAGGTCATTTGTACCAAAATTGTAAAAACCCACCGAGACGAATAATGGATAGGTGCTAATAAAAGTTATGGTGTCATTATTCACTTTGCACCGTCGGTACATTAAATGAACAAGTAATCACATTCTAACATCGCATAGAATGAGGTAAGGAACGTAAGAAGTACATAAATTGGCATTACTCTTACGCTGAAATCAATCGAGCAGTGCCAAAACATATCGTACATAATTTTTTATTTTATTTATTTATTTATTTCTGATCTTTTGACAGGGTAGCCCATTCACCAGCAAGTAGTGGTCTTCCATGGGGCCCTGAATGAACATATTTACATCGTTTATAACATTTATACAGAACAGTTACAAAAATAATACTCGTTTGCAAAATTAACATATATCATTAACCTAGTAAGCAGTAATGTCAATAGGAAAATATTAATTAAGTCGCAATTATGTGAATAAGACATGTAAATATTACAGAACATGCACGTAGTGTATGTACGGCTGGGCCATTCACAAATTACAACTTTGTTTAAACAATCTCTTAAATGAATTGACAGAGGAAGCCGTTCTCAACGAATTATCTAGCTTATTCCATTCAAATATGGAAGAAACAATTGGGCTACACTTATAACAATCAGTGTGAAATCTAGGCACACGTAAACATCCACTGTCTATTTGCCTTGTATGATGCTCATGTACATCATTAGGATTGATTAAGCCTACCTGAAGGTAAGAGGGTGCTAAGTTATGAACGCATTTATATATCATCATAACGCGACTTAACTCAAACCGCTTGTCTAGTGTCATCCATTTAAGACTTGTGAACAAATCAGCCGACGGTGTGTCATATGTCTCGTTCAATATTATTCTTGCGGCCCTCTTTTGAATTTTTTGCAGCTTAGTTGTATGAGAATGAAATCGGTTCGACCATACAACAGAGCAGTAATCTAATCGTGGCAACACTAGACTGTTATAAAGTAACTTTAAGGATTTTTGAGGCAAAAAACTCTTTGCTCTCTTTATCATGCTAATATTTTTCTGGGTAAGTTTACTTACTTTTTCGATTTGTTTAGACCATTTCAATTCTTCATCTATCAAAAGTCCTAAGCATTTGGTGAATTGAACTCTTTTGATCAAATTGCCGTTTAATGAAATGGTGAAAGATTCAATTTTCTTGAGATTAGCAGGAGAGCCTATTAACATGACACAAGTTTTTTCAGTGTTAAGAACAAGACGATTTTCCTTAATCCATGCCATGACTCTGTTTAACGCAACAGTTAATTTTTCTTCCACAACAGTTGCATCATTTGCACTGACGGTAAGTGTCGTATCGTCAGCATACATATCTATGATACCTTCAGGAGTACATTCAGGTAGACTATTAACATATATTGAAAATAAAAGGGGACCAAGAATTGAACCTTGTGGCACACCTAATTTGATGGTTGATGGATGCGACTTGGCTCCTTTGAATTGGGTCACTTGTTGTCGATCCCCTAAATATGATTTGAACCAATAAATAGTCCTATTACTACAACCTATACAAGCTAGTTTATGTAGAAGTAGCTCATGGTCAACAGTATCAAAAGCCTTACGAAGATCTATGAAGGCAACTCCAGAAATTTCTTTGTTATCAATATTCAACGACCATTGATTTACAAGTTTTGCAAGGGCAGTAGCTGTTGAATGTTTAGGTCTAAAACCAGACTGATTAGGGTGTAATAATTTATTCACGTCCAAGAATTCACTGAGTTGTTGGTGGACGGCCCTTTCTATAATTTTACTCACGATAGGTAATATCGAAATGGGACGGTAATTATTCAAAGAAGAAATATCTCCAGATTTGAATATTGGTACTACCCGAGCCTTTTTCCATTCACGTGGAACAACTCCTGTAGACAGGGATTTGTTAATGATATCACAAAGAGACTCTGCGATAACATTCTTCGTCATCTTTAAAAGTTTACAGCTGATGTGATCTTCACCAGTTGCTTTATCTATACTCAGATTATCAATCTGTTTCAATACAAAATCCTCAGTAATCAAATTCAAATTAAATTGCGAATGAGTTGGACCAATATTATTGTCCTCGTCTACTCTCAGTTGAGACTTATTCCTTCGCAGGTCCTTTGTAATCTTAGTAGCATTAGAAATGAAAAAGTCATTAAAAGCTTCAGCAATATTTGCATTGTCTGACACATTAGCACCATCAACATTTATGCTATTGGGAGATATAGGTAATGACTTAGGCACAAGGTTTCTCAAACATCTCCACATTTGCTTACTATTGTTATGATTTTGCGAGATCTGGTCTGCATTATATTCTCTTTTTCTTTTCCTCATGAGATGAATAACTGTATTCTTTAGATATTTGTAGGTGTCCCAAAGATCATCACTTTTGTTAGCTTTAGCAGCTTTGAGAACTTTATCACGTTCCGTCATAAGCTTAACAATCTCGTCAGATATCCATGGACATGCCTTTTTTCTTATCCGTTTTTTACATACTGGTATGTGCTTGTTGATTATATTATTGAATAGAGTCAACCACATATCCCACGCAACATCAACATTATCTATATCTGTTATGACCTGCCAAGGAGTACTTCTCAATTCACTGTAAAATTTCTCCTCGTCAAGATTTTTAAACGAGCGAAATTCTGCGTATTCGGATTTGTTATGGATCTTTGCACTAAAATCGCGAACCGTATACACCAAATAATGATCACTTATGCTAGTTTCAAATATTCCCCATTCATTGTAAAGTTCCTTGTCTGATACAAATATCAAATCAATTAAAGTAGAAGAGGTATTTGTAACTCTTGTGGCAGTATCAATTAGCTGACTTAACCCGTACATATTTGTATAAAACATTAACTTTTCAGCATTCAGATCAAGTTGGTGTGGCATACAATCACAATTGAAATCACCTAAAATAATACAGCTCATATCTTCCGAGAGAGCAGAGTCCAAATTTCCGTCTAATTCTTCAAAGAAATCAACGTGAGAATTTGGAGGTCTGTAAAACTCTCCAACCAGGATGGGAGACTTATTTGGATAATGCAATTCAAACCAAAGGCATTCTAAAGTAGAAGAAATCAAATCATCCCTTCTTTTATAATTGAACCTCTTGGATATATATACAGCCACACCACCACCATGTCTCGTACGGTCTCTACGTAATAAAATATAATCATCTATATACAATTCAGAATCATCAATCATGGAGTCGCAAAATGTTTCCTTTAAACCAATAACATCAAATGATGCATTTCTCAGAAGTAATCTAAGTTCGTCAATCTTAGCAACTAAGCTATGAATATTCAAATGGGCAAATTTTAAGCCCCTGTTTCTAAACGGAGGAACTGAACCACCTTCCAACTGTTTAATGTTACTCTTATTCAGTTCATGAGATTGATCCTGAAGATTATGATGTAGTATGCCAGTACCAGAGACAGAGTAAAAAGGTATAATTAAAAGGTTATACAAAATTTCAAATATAGTTACAATGTCAAAGGTCAAAGGTCTATTACTTCCTTTTTATAACCTAGGAAAGAAAGGTTATTATAGCACTAAAAGGCTGAAAATAAAAGTTGTTAAATGCTTCATTCTTTCAAAAAGCGTCTTTGCAATAATATATTGAAGGCAAATGAAAAGGGGAATATCGTTATTTCATTGATAAGCATCATCTTAAAATTTTCATGTGAAAAGACCGCTGTATTTTAATTTGTAGTTTCAAAGGGTAAGTGCGCAAACCTCTACAGCTCTTCAAGACGGCATCCTATGTAGAATAATCCAAACCGTTCAATTATGGCAGCCATTTTGTTCTGCTTTCGTAAAGGTGAACGAGCCTCTGATTTTGAACATCAGAACAGTAGTCTTAACCATTTACTCAAGTAAATAAAATGGCACGCAGCTCTACTACTCCTTAAAACGGCAACCTTTGCAGGTCAACCCAAAATGTTATATGGCAGCCATTTTGTTTTGCCATGGAAAAGGTGAACGAACCATTGATTGTGTACGTCACAACAGTCGCCGCAGCCATTGACTCAAGTATAACTGAAATGCCACGAATTACTGCCTAAATGAACTCGCACAGAATATTCAAAGCACGTAGACAAAGCCAATATTGGCCAAAGGCCTCGTTTCAATTTAGGTCGTGGATTCCCGATACTTAGGCACTGGGCAGAAAGGTACTTTAGTTCTAGGTGTACTGGGAAGTGTTTCACAAAGACTAACATCGACTTTAAGTTGAACCTAACTATAGCAGGCCGTTCATGCCATATTTTGCTCTTTCCATTTACTGGAATTGGTCTCTAAAGGGACGTACAAAACATGGTCACAAATCTACAGAATTTGCATTTTTTGATAATTCGTTGTTGAAGGAAAGAATATTATCTACAGATCATAATGGTGAGAGCAAACACCAGGATCAACCTATTGGCCCGAATTCACAAAGGAGGTTTGTCGACAAACCTAGGTTTATGTACGTCATATGACGCGTTTTGACGCGTTTTACAAACATCCTTTCTGAATTCGGGCCAGTGTGTTGACGTTATGGACATAATGTTATTTCTAAAAATAGAAGTGTTGTGTAGGCCTACTAATTAGTTGTATATAATCATAATAATAATGGTAAGCGCTTTACAAATATACTAATACCCCGGTCATTGGATTCAGAGCATTCACTTTTATATGAAACATAATTTAATTATGATAAAAAAATACCTTCAAAATATCATACATAATGTCGAGCGTATCGAGAGGGGGAAATAAAATATAATTAACTTCTGTCTTAAAAACGAATCCAGTCCTAAGCAATCTTAACTAAGTAAAATAAAGGAGTATTATTCAGCAGTTAATGTTTTCTTCCATTATCTCGTTTTACGAATGACAAGACACGGAATGTAACCAAAAGCAACAATATCATTACACGCTTCAGCTGTATAACCGATGTATACCCTTGCACCCTGGATGTTTGGTAGCACTTTTTAATCATCATTAGATATGGCATAATCGCCATCCCTACAGGCATAGCCCCAATTGCATGTTAATTAGCATTCTATAATGGACAAATCCACCGAATTAGGTCCTGGTTTTTCGAGGGTAGCGTAATTAAATAATTTATGCAGAATAGTCAAGATAGATCAACGAGTGGCTTTATGCTGGTCGATATATCCATTCACAGATGCATGTATCATGCGTGCGTGGCGTGTGTGTGATACACTGTATGCATAAAGGCGCCATATTGGTGGTCTATAACAAACACTGATATAACTAGATAATTTTGCTGAGATCGTAATGGGGAAAATCCGCTTTCTGATTTAGGTATTTACAACTTGGATTGAAGTATAATATTTTGCTTATATATTCATGTTTTTTGTTTCTACAATTTCCTTTCTTCTGTTCCCCTTTTCAGCACTTATCCGGTCTCTCTTGATCCTGGACTATAATGCATATATTAACTGTGTTTATTTAATTTGCCTCTAATGCCATCTCTCTCTCTCTCTCTCTCTCTCTCTCTCTCTCTCTCTCTCTCTCTCATTCTCCCTCTCCCTCTCCCTCTCTGTCTCTCTCTCCCCCCCCTCTCTCTCTCTCTCTCTCTCTCTCTCTCTATATATATATATATTGAAATATTCCATGACCTAATCTTCTGCTTTCATATATTACATTACATGATGACAAACATTAATTTAAGCTAAAATTGAGACAGCGCAATTCCAAAACGGTATATTTTAGCCCTCTCCCTCTCTGTCCCCTCTCTCTCACATCCCTTCCCTATCCCCACACATTCTCTCTCTCCCTCTCTCTCTCTCTCTCTCCCTCCCCCCCTCTCTCTCTCTCTCCCTCTCCCTCTCCCTCTCCATCTCCATCTCTCCCTCTCTCTCTCTCTCTCTCTCTCTCTCTCTCTCATCTCATCCCGCTGTTTTTCGTATGATTCATCGAATCTGATTGACTCATACCAACGAATACCCCTTCATAGTATTCACCAGTCCGCACAGTACACGTGACCCTATCACGTGACCCTACCAGCTACCTGTCGCTTTAGGGGAAGCGAGGATTTGGGGGTGGGGGGCTTTGTTGTTTATCCAGTCGTAATTTTCATTCCGAATCCAGGATTCCATTTATCATTCTCAACAAGTTATGACGGGTGGCGGTTAATGAATCCGGTTTTATGAGAGTACGCTGAAAGTACACTGTCAACGGGGACTGATTTATCCATCTGAGAATGTCAAGAAACCGGCACACAAAATGATACTCACTGATGTACACGCTGTATACATGTTACTGTAAAGAATCGCTTTTTTAACATAACCAATCGTAAAACAATTCGATGGACATGTTTTAATATTTCCATTCATGAAATATTCCTTGAAAAATATATATGTAAGCAAGTTTAGTAAAACTGCAATTTCTGACAGTGCTCAACTGTAGGAGCAAATGTAGATATAGGTATATCATGTATTTAGTTACTGATGAGCCTTCTGGCGAAACAGTCTGTATAACTCTTACCAATAAAGTTTAACCATACCAACTCCTATATATTATATATATATATATATATATATATATATATATGTATATATGTATACCACTTTAAAGAGAGAAGCGTTTTTTCATAACATAGAACATGGAAGCAATTATGTGATGGATTGACAAAGTTCATTATGTATATCGTATCAAATGTAATCATGACATCGAAATGATAATGAAGATGATAAAGAAAGAGAAACAAATAAATGATTTAATCATCAAGAGAGAAATGTATGAAAAAATACTTTACTTTGTTTGAAAATAAAAGCTATTCTTTCATTGCAAACTTTGCATAAAGTCGTCTCAATTTTTTTCTTGTAAAATATGAACAAAACAAAATAATGTCATCAGCCGCGATGGGAACTCCTTTTTCTACATAGTAAATTGCCAATTCAGTAATGGAAAATTGGCAATTTGTGAAAAAGCAAATGCAATTTATTCTTCACAATTCACTCAACTCAGATTCAATTCATCTCCGTGTAATCACTCTAAAATGCATATTTCATTTGACGAAGAGTCTCAGCTGTCATGTTGCGTTTTTACTCTTCAAGTCTTTATGTATAATTCATTATTGTAAAATGATTGTACGAGGTATTTTTGCCGATAGGGGATAGACAAATGTATTCCTTTTCTGTACTGAAAGCATGAAATATTTATTTATGTACTATACTCTCATGCTTTGTCGTACATGTTTGCATTTAAGGATGCTGGAGATACCATGAAAGCACGTTTGCACGATCGACACTTTTAAAGGAAAAGGTACTCTCTAGCGATTTTTGTTTGTTTTTGTTTTTGTTTTGTTTTGTTTTTTATAGGAAAATATCGTATATGTCTCAGGTTTAATAACAAAATTATTTCTGTACGAATGCCGCTCTATGAAGTCATTGGGTAAACATGAAATGAAATTGTTTTTGCAACAATGATCAGTTTCCCAACTCTATATTTTGTAACGGATTCGTGTATGTAAATGATATCAATGTAGCATTTTCGCTCAATATTATTACTATTTTAACTTATTAATTGTTGTACATGTCTGTCGGGGTCCCTAATGGAAATAAGCTCTCGAGCTTTCGTAGGTTATCCTGTTCAAGCTGACTTAATTTTGATATGTTATTCTTGTATATTGTATGTTGGAAGCTTGGCAAAAAAAAAAATAATAATTAATCAATCAGAAGCCCTTGTTTCGAATATAACACAAAACTGGCCATTCATCATTCATGATAATAGACTGAACCCTATCTGACGTGGAATACTCTTCCTGTATGGCATCTCCATACCATCTGTATTTGACGACTGTCTATTACAATAATGATATGCCGAACCACATATACCTGTAACTTAACAGAATCGGAAACAGACGTATAGTAGTCTTTTTATATATGATAGAGACCTTTAGAAATACGGATAATAGAATACAGACGTTACCATGGTAACCTGAACAGTTAAAGCCACTAAGTCATTTCGGCTCGCTCATCAATATTCTTTTGGCGTGAGTGCATTATCCCATGCCGTGCACGTGTACGTCATTAGTATTAGAGTAATACCTGGCCCAATTTTATACAACTCTTCTCTGTAGCAATTAGTTGCAATTTCGTGTTTTATTCCTTCTTTTATTTCTTATTTAATTTGTAAGCAAGACAGCTAAAATAATCTAAATTGGCTCAAAATCATGCTTAAATGTTATGTTTTGGATAATAGTTGCTCTTTCGCATTTCTGTAATTGGTCATCATTTTGTATGTACATGTAATTTACATTTGGCAATCACCATTTCCTTAAATCAGCATGATCATTTAGTTACTTGTAATCATTTTCACGAACATTTATATCAAAATGTCCAAGGATATATGTACATAGGTATGTATATATATCCATTTCCTTTTTATTCAATATTCAATAAGGTCGTGGGAATGGAAGCATACAATAATTGTTTTGATTTCGCGGGTTGAAATAAGAATGTATATTTCTTTTTACATGAGACAGAAATTCATGTCAATTCTCCACTCATGCCATACACATTGACTCTCTGTCGCCAAATTCTATTTGGTACACTAACATTCCCTCCTGCACTCCCATTCCCGCAGACGGTCAAATGCATATATTGACTATTTGCCTTTGAAATCAGATGTGAGCCCCAGTGCAGTAAATGGATATGCAAATGCTGACACGGCCTGTATGACCTGGAAGCCAAACGTTCACGAGAACGTCTCTGCATTCATCCTGCAGCTCAGTGGATAGCACAGGCTCCAGCGGTGATATATAAATAATGTTCCTCTTTTGCGTTCGGCATTTGTCCTTCGTAGATAATGTTGTTATCTATATACTCCATGTCGACAAGGAGAAATCCTGTAGGATATTTTACGTCGAAATGCATACGCGGGACTAAGGGTGGTATTTTTTTCTTCATTTTTGTATTATTCAAGTCCACGGCGCTCGATTTGTAGGCCAGTATAGCAAGTATGATCAGCCATTGATGTTGAACTGATCAAAGACATTTCTGAATGACTTTTTCTAAAGATATACCAAATTGTGTTTGGTTTGGAAACCGAAACAAAATTCGTTAAAAGAACAATTACAGCTATACAAATAATGCTCTTGTTTACACAGACGCGTTGGCGTTCTCCTTAGACTCCTTCATATTTCGATAGCAAAGTTTCAGTTTCAAGTGCAAATAAAGATATTTTTATCTGTTATGGTGATAATACACTGTTGTTTAACATGTATCTCATAAAGCAATCAAGCATAAAGCATGTAGTGCAAACATGAAAAAGTCTAGGAAATGTGATTTTTTTTTTCCTTCCTATTTTGAGAATAATATTAATTAATATTCTTTGTTTTGTGATGATGTTTTTGTATCGGTTTTTGTTTGCTCTCCTTCTTTTTTTGTGTGTGTTATTGCTCTTATTAAAAAAATAAAAAACCTATGTGTTATGTGCGTAGAAACTGAACATAATAATAACTCGCATGCCACTTCTCAATTCTTTTTCTGTTAAAATAAAAGAATTACCTGACTACCCTGCATTCGTTTTAAATATCAAAGCATCTGCCATTGCGCGTATGTGAACATTTTTAATTGTGTGAAAAGTGTTGAGGTGTTGTGGTCATGTGGACTACTGTCCGGACTGTGAATCGCAAGGTACGGAGTTCGAATCCATATGGTAACACTAAGATCCTTTGGCAAGACATTAATCTACACTTGCCACACTCCACCCAGGTGAGGTAAATAGGTACCCGGCAGGAATTAATTCCTCACAAAAATGGTTGAGTGCTGTCATGGCAGCCGTGATGATGAAGCTCGAGGAGTGGCAATGTGCCAGACATGAGCGCTAAAGACTCCACTATTATCATTATTATCATCTTGTCAAGTGTTAATGACCTCATTCATTAAATATAATAAACCAAAAGCGACAATGAGCCCTTTCCCTCACTCTTGGGAGCCATTTCCAATGAGACGATGAAATTAAATGCATGTTAAAGCATTTTTCCACCATGTTTAAATTTCAGTCGGTCATATTCCTATGCAAACAGCATATTAAATTTGACTATACAAGCCCAGGATGTGAGTAACACGCTATTTGTTAAATTCAACAAAGCTAATGCTTCTTTTAGCTAAAAGAGTTAGACGATGAAACACCAATTACATCATTCACTTCAAATTGATGACTTTTGTACCATAAAAAATTCGATATTATTTTAGAGAAATACATGCTCACCCGAAGTGTCAAAGAAAACAATGAACATTTCGAGAACTATTCAGATAGGTTATGAGTCACGCGTTTTGTTCACGGTATTTTCTTTGCTGGACGATCTATGCAAACAACATTGGTGACTTTTTTTTAAATATTTATCATTATTATATCAGGATGAGACATTGTATGTGTATATCGGGTAGTATCTCAGCTAAATATAGAAACATCCAATGTTCATATTACACTTAGTATAATGTATTTGCGCGCACGAATGAATCAAACATACAAAGCAAACAAACATCTTAGGATTCTATGGACGCATTCACATGTATCCCCCACATTAATGATAATCATATATGGATGAGACAATATGGCACGATAATATTTATATCCCCATTGCCATTAACGTATTCTCATGCATGAATTATGAGGGTTCTATGAACGATGTACATGTATTTCATAGACTCATTTATAATAGCTTTGTCTTTATATAGCATAGCTTACCATGATAGCGTTATGTTTATATCCTCATTGGTGCTATTGTGTTTTGCAGGCATAAGTGACATAATGATGATGATATACAAGATTAACTACAAAATACCATAACATAGATGAGGGAGTATAAAAGGTTCTATTATCTTACCTTAGTGTGGTGATGTGAACGATGCCTCTTAGGGCGCGCCTCTACCGAACACGTAAGCACCATGGCTATCAGCACTCCAACAGACAAAATCCTCATCTTCGTTCAGATGCTTTCCTATCGAATCCTTGGAAGAAAAATCACAAGCTTCTGTCGACACCAAACCGAGATACAAGCACCTTTTTGATCACTCGACAATTATCCGTGCAATTATCATCCGTTTAGGATATGAAAGTGGGGTTTTGTTGGTGGATTTATCTTCCTCTTGGTGAGGAGAAAGCAAACACACCGTATGCTCTACGGATGGCCAGTTGGTGTGCTCAGAAAGCGATTGAAAGGGAGGAGGACATCGAAGCGCGCGCGCGCTCTGCGGATGATGATGATTGTGTTGTCTACCGTGCGTGATGATTCGGAGCGCGCGCAGCGGGAGTTTTTCTATGTATAGATGACTGTATTATGTATGGAAAGCATCTCGTGCAGTGCACGCATCAGGCTTGCCAACCAATCACAGTATTCTAAAAGCAAGAAGGCGCCATTTTTATGTTTTATTGTTTGTTTGTTTGTCGTCGTGTTTTTAAATGTTGGAGTCCCCCATAAGAATTGCTGGATTGATATTGAAGAGACGTGAATATACCCAATTATTTTAATGCTTTTAATCGCTATTAGTTATGCTGTTTCTCTCTCTCTCTCTCTCTCTCTCTCTCTCTCTTACACTCTAAAATGAATCAGGAACATAATCTAAAACTATGAGTTGCTTGCTTCCTTACAGGAGGCGCGATGGCTCAGTGGTCGAAACCATGTCGATGCCCAAGGCATTATTGTAAGGCATAAAATCATTACCAAGCCTCTCGGAGAGGACTTAAAGCCGTCAGTTCCCTGGTTGCTGGCTTACATGCATACACATGCTTTCTTAGCAGCGAGGCTTAAAAAACCAACCTCGGGCGGTATAATCAATTATTCCATTCAATCAACTGCTCATGCAGTTGAAGGATACGAAAGTAAAACAAAGAGACATTAAACAACGAAATACTTCCTCGTCTAAAAGCGACCATCTGGTACGGTGGTTGATTTGTAATACATACGATCATTAACCTGTCTACTTCTAATATTTCATATTTTCCATATGTTTTAATACAGGAACCATCAGTTCCAGAAGGGGTAACCGTTAGGAATATAAACATCATCCAGTATAATGGATATGCTATTCTATGCGTGAATATAATATTCAATGTTTGGATTCTTAATGCAATGTATGAATATAATTATTTTTCGAAGTACGTATATATGATTCACTGCATGGATATTTCTTTCAATATATGGATATATATAACTCATGTATTATGCCTCGTTTAGAAGCGGCCATCTGGTGCGGTGGTTGATTTGTCATATATACGAATCTTTAACCTGTTGACTTCTCATATCTCATATTTCCCATTGGTTTTAATACAGGAAACACCAGTTCCAGGAGGCAAAAGGGTAACCATCATCCAGTATATGATATATTAGTGAATGCATGGATATAGTATTCATTGCATGGATATGTGTGGATATAGTTTTCGATGAAGGAATATGTTATTCAATGTGTGGATATTCTATTCAATTAATGGTTATAGTATTCATTGCGTAGAAATGTTATTCAATGTATGTAAATGTTATTCATTGTATGGATATAATATTCAATACAGGGGTATGCTATTCAATGTATATGGATATTTTATTCAATGCAGGGATATGTTATTCAAAGTATGGATATATAACTATATTTTATTCAATGTATGCAATTTTTATTCAATATATGGATCATTATTCAGTGTATGAATACGTAGTTCAATGTATATATTATGTTAATGCAGTGTGTTTGCTTGATCGTGCGAACAAACTTGTGACCTCTATAATTTTCTCTCTAATACAAAATAATTTCATCATGATCCTGAGACACTTATTCAATTCCGTTTGCACTATGATCACATGTCATTTCATTATGACATTTCTTATGATTTTGCTCCATAGTATTCCTAACGCCAATGCACAATGTACTGTGAACGCCATATTCCATTGTTTGAAGTTCATATATATTTTCCACATTAACATAAAATCAAGTATGATTCATACCCGCTGATGAGTCAGTTACAAACAATAAAGGTATAGTACAATCATGATAATGTACCGTAAATGAGTATTAAATTTCGAGAGATATACACTTAACAACTAAATTATTCATACACCTTTGGTATTTGATGTTATTTGTGTTTTCTTAACTTGGAAGGGAGGTGGACTGGTTGAATTAGGCCTTTGTTGAATACTGTTAGATATAAACTTCAATATGTCACATTGTCAAAAAATATAAATCGGGACAAATTAATTTTTCTCATACTTAAACAAATTACAAAACCTGGAAAGGGTATGCATAATGAAGTTGTCAACTGTAGAAGCGACATGCGAATATTCCATATTGTCCACATTCTCTATTTCAAATCGTAGATAGATGATTGAACGTTCAACTAATTTATGACTAAATAATTAATTACAAAATAATTATGATTAATATAATTGGTTCGACCCTGTCCTTCTAAAGTACTACTACACACATCATACGTTGATGCATCACATAAAAGGAGGGAGGCCTTGAGCTATGAAAAAGCGCGCGCTTGTGTATTACGCATAGAATGGAAGTCGTCTGCTAGCTGAGATGGATATGCAAATGAGGGGGTGCGTCATACTTACTGAGCCAGGGAGTATTTTGCATAGATGTTTAATCATGTCGAGAATGAGTCACTGAGATGACTTTGACATGTCGGTTTGCCAGCTGAACAATGAAGTTGCACGGTTAATTTGTGAATCATGTGCTACAAGGTCTCTCTTGCTTTCAATGTTTTCGTTTTTGTTTTCTACTCCAGACCTGGAGATGATAGGGGAATAAGAAAAATACGAACATCCAGCCTTTTTGTATGACTGAAGATGTAATCAAATTAGATGTCTTGCTGGGTTTTTGTTGGTAGAAATGCACTATACCATACATAATACAGCACGATAAGCATAGGCGAACCAGTGTGTTGTCACCCCCCCCCCCTATAGATCTCTCTATATATCTCTCTCTGTCCGTCTGTCTGCCTATCTCTCTCTCTCTCTCTCTCTCTCTCTCTCTCTCTCTCTCTCTCTCTCTCTCTCTCTCTCTAGACCCCCTCTCCCTCCATCATAATTATTAACTTTCCCTCTTCCCTCCAATCGCCCTTGCTCTATGTGTCTCTTTCCCAGGTGACTGCGTATCTTCGCCACGATTCGATCTGTATTTTACGACTGAATTGACAAACCCCTGATGAATCACCACATTTAACATTTCACTTGCTTGACACACGTGTAAGTTGTGAAAGTTTGTATAATCAGTGTTTAAAAGAAGAAAAAGAAGCGTTGTCTTTATTATACGCCTTAATGATTCGTCCAATGCTACGGTTTAAGCGTGAAAACTCACAAAAACGTGTCTTTAATGCAAGCTTTGGTAAGTATACCATTAACGAACTGTACTTTATTCTGTGTTGTGTAAAAAGACTCTGTCTCTCTCTGTCTCTCTCTGTCTCTCTCTGTCTCTCTTTCTCTCCTTCCCTCCCTCTCTCCTTCCCCTCCCTCTCTCTAGCTCTACCTATTTATCCATCTATCTATATATCTATCAATCTACATGACTTGTGTGTATATCCTTTCCTATTCCTATATCTCTTATTCGTCTACTGTTTAAGTGCCCCTCCCCCTCCCCCATTTTGTCCTCTTCCTCTTACATTTCAGGGTAGTCTCTTCCTACATCCTTGAATGATTCTGATGATGACAAGAAGCAGTCACCTTCAACACGGCCGTCACATTTCACTATCATCGAATGTCTCTCTGGAAACACATGAAGCACATTCAACACCGAGTTCAATGTGCTTTCTTCCAATCTCTGGTATCAGCCCAAGTAGGGGCAGACTCAGGATTTTGTGATGGGGGGGGGGGGGGTGAGGGGATACACAATATTAACAAAGATGTCTGACTAGTAAAGAAAGAGGTCAAACTTCTCAGATGCTTCATGGGTTCATTCTTTTTTTTTTTTTTTGCATTTGTACGTGAGATATGCCGTTAGACGTGGACCCCTCTCCCTGTCGATGCTTCCCCTCCCCTCTCTCTCTCTCTCTTCCTCTCTTTCTCTGTCTGTCTCTATCTATCTCTCTCTCTTTCTTTCTTTCTCTCTTCCTCTCTCTCTCTCTCTGTCTGGCTCTTTTTCTCTGTCTTTCTGTCTGTCTCTCTCTCTCTCTCCCTTTCTCCCTTCCTCTCTGTGTGTGTCTGTCTCTCTGTCTGTGTGTGTGTGTCTCTCTCTCTCTTTCTCTCTCTCTTTCTCCCTCTCTTTCTCTCTTTCTCTCTTTCTCTATGTCTCTGCGTCCCTCTCTCTCTGTCTCTCCCTCTCTCTCTCTCTCTCTCTCTCTCTCTCTCTCTCCCTCCCTCACTCCCTTCCTCCCACCAATTCCCTCTTTCGACCTCTCCCTCGGCATCCTTTCCATCGTTCGCTCGTCCGCGACATTGCTATTTACCTCGCCAGTTTGAAGAGATCTTATTTCATAATGGGTGTTTACTCAGCCAAAATAATGAAGCAGCAAGCGGTATCTGGTGTTAGGCTACTCAGCATCATGTCTCAGAGGGCAGGCGATAACAGGGAATACTAATGACAAATGAACACATTTAAGGTATACATAGTAGTATCCCTGTAAAAAAAAAGAATGAGGTACAAGAAAATGCTCGAAAATGCAGCTAGGTATAACATGAATAAGGAGAATAATTATCTGTGTCGGCCACACTATGTTAATATAAAAAGAAGAGGCTGTTTTGATTTGTTGGCAGTTGTTTTGTTTTCTTTTTCTTTTAGGGGAATGGGTTGTGTGCTTGTTTTGTTGGTTGGTTAGTTTGTTGGTTTGCTGTTATTATTACGCGTAAGTAAACAGGTTCCGAGCTCTATTTTTGTCCCTCACCAAAACAGACTCATTCCCGTGATGAAGAACTCACTGTCTAATTTATATCTGATTGATATTGGGGAAATTTTTTCGACCATCCGCGGTTTGACACTACATGAATTATGAACGAAATATAAATGGGGCTTTTCTCATAATTTTACAAATAGAACAAGTGAATATACAGACATGAAAGGTTACATTTCCAAGACTCAATGTAATCCGGATGCATGGCGTTGTAGGTCACAATAATTATTGTGACGTAATAATGCCACGTGCTCATATGGTCCGAGAGTGCTCTTCTCTGATTGGTCCAAAGTTTTCTACTATGGTAACTACAAATTGATTGGTATAGGTGCGCGCTGGCTAATCTTTGCTAAACAAACGTAACTTAGATCGCCCGTTACATGTTGCTTATTCCTATGATTTTGAAAGTTTTTGAATGAATTATTTATCGAATCACGGATAGCAACAGTTGTGCTATTTAAAGCAGGCGTATGCTACAAAATAGATCTATATGCTCCATAGCAAAGACCGGGATTAGAGAATCATAACACCTCTTGAATCAGTTGGGGAAAGGGGAGGGGGCTTTGTCAGTCTTCTTGAAAGTTGCAGTGTTGTGCATGTCCCTAAGTATTATCCCTTCTCGTTTGACTTTCGTCGCCTACCAATTATATACACTGCCATTTCACCTACTAGCAATCTGTTGTCTTCTGTATATACTATTGCGCCCCATTCCTTGCCCCCTCCTCGTCCCTTGTTCACCCTACGTCTCGCTCATAATGATTGATTAGCATGTCATCAACATCACACATCACGTGATCGTCGATCACGCTCAGACAACGGCACGATGGGGACACAAGCAAAACACGATCACAGACCCCGCTATCAATGTCGACAAGCATTCCAAAGATGTGTTGTTGAGGATGTTGTTGTTGATGATGATGATGATGATGATGATGATGATGCATCATAATACTTAGACGATTCTTATGTACTCGTTGTGATCTTGAAATGTTTTTTTTTTTCTTACCTGACTGTCAAGAAAACATTATAATATATGCTTTTAAGTATGCAACTAGGGGATCGACGGCTTTAAGTCCTCTTCGAGGAACTTGGTAACCATTAGTAATGCCTAAACAAAGGGCACTGCTCTACTAATGAGACCCAATCCAATCCTCCCCGCTCTCGCTCTCTCTCTCTATCTCTATCTCTCTCTCTCTCTCTCTCTCTCTCTCTCTCTCTCTCTTTCTCTCCCACTCTCCTTTTTCATCTCTCCTGTCTTTCATAAAAATTCGATTCACCTATGTAGCTGACTCCTGATGATGTCATGTTATGTAGCCTGAAGCTGATGAGTGACTGCATGGAATGGAATGTAGGCATACTATTTCATGTTGTAAAATCTCATATACAGTCGTGAAACTGAGGAGTGGATCGTGTACAGGGTATCCGATTCTGGAATTCTATAACGTTTCATACAACTCAGCATCATTTAAAATACAGCTATGTACAGGGTATGTTTAATTTAAGTAATGACCCCCCCCCCCCCAGGGGCGGATCTAGGTGGGGGGGGGGGGGTCGGTGGGTCAAACCCCCCCCCCCCCTTGGCAAAAAGCTAGATCCACCCCTCCCCCACTCTCTCCTCTCCCACTCTATCCCTCTTTCCTCTCTACCCCTGCCCCCTCTCTCTCTCTCTCTCTCTCTCTCTCTCTCTCTCTCTCTCTGATCTCTCCATCCTATCTTCCCTCACTTTTCTATATTTACAGTGTTTTATGTCAGTCAATCTCTTTCTCTCTCTCTCTCTCTCGCTGACACTCTCTCTTTCTCTCTTTTTTTTCTCTCCCCCTCTCTCTCTCTCTCTCTCTCTCTCTCTTTCTCTCTGCCTCTGTTTATCTATGTCTACATGTTTATATCTCTCTTCTTCTCCACTTATCTATGTATTCAACATATCCAAACAGTGAAGGCTCGACCTCCTCTCCTCCGCCATACCCAGTGCTATAGCTGGATTTGTCAGAGATACTTAGTCACTGTTGAATGAAACGAAATTACCTCACATAGCAGGGATACCTCGTACAAGATCCATTCATCGTGTTCATATGACTGTATGTAATGAATATGATAATCATAATACGATACAGTAGCTCTAGCTAATATGACATGAATAGGTAAATAGCAGAATCGACTTTTGATGAAAGACTTAAGATAAGAAGGAGAGAGGGAGACAGAGAGAGAGACAGACAGACAGACAGAAAGAGAGTGTCAGAGACAGAGAGAGAGAGATAGAGAGAGAGAGAGAGAAACAGAAAGAGAGACAAAGGGAGACAGAAAAAGAAAAAGACGCACACAGAGGGGGAGGGGCTTAAAACAGTCGGAATGACAGACGACAGATAAACGAACAAACAAACAGTCATAACAGAAAAAAGAAAGAAAGAGAGAGAGAGAGAGAGAGAGAGAGAGAGAGATAGAAGAGAGAGAGAGAGAGAGAGAGAGAAAGAGAGAAAGAGACAGACAGAGAGAGAGAGAGAGAGAGAGAGAGAGTGAGTGAGTGACATAAAGAGTCATCTACTCACATAACTGAGATACCTCCAACGAGACCCATGCATCATGTTCACATGATTGTATGTGATGAATATCATAAAATAACATGATACGGTTCATCACATTCTATGCAGTCACTCCATGTAGCTCAATGTCTCTATGCAATGTTGCGTTAGAGGGAGTCAAGTATAGGTAAATCAACATTTGACAAGAGAGAGAGGGAGAGAGAGACAGAGAGAGAGAGAGAGACAGACAGACAGAGAGAGAGAGAGAGAGAGAGAGAGAGAGAGAGAGAGAGAGAGAGAGAGAGAGAGGGGAGACAGAGACAGACAGAGAGAAAAAAGGGGAAATGGGACAGACGCAGATATAAAACCTAGAATCTAGGCCAAGTTAATTTCCATATTAATATTTTCTATTTTTCAATTTGAGAATTGGATTATTCGATAATACTTTATCCATATTTCTCGTTTATGTCTTCATATTTGTCTCCTTCATATTTTAGATCAATCATGTTATCATAATAAACAGGACAATATTGACTATCAAATAGTTTGATCGTTCTTCTGGGTAAAGTAAATGTTCATTGTATACCACAAGCATTTCTCTCCCATCTCCATCAAGTTAATCGTATTGTTTACGGGAAAATGATGATTGTGATCCTATCTTTCAGTGAATAAAATGCTGGGGTTTGCTTCCTTTCGAACAAGCCGTTTGGAAGAATGTCGCGAAAGGCTACGGTTTTTTTGCAACAATTATTGTAGTCATTATCTTTCATTCGCAAACGCGAACAATGTATGCTGAACAATTTCCTTAACATTTACCGATGAGGGGGTAGTTTAACGAAGTCTGCTCTGAGCCAAGCAGACTAATATTGTGCGCATGTTATCGCGTGAAGACATCTTTAAAACAAATAATACAATCATAATTACACATATTATTTGGAAGCATAGATTATATCTTATTAAATGAACAGTTGAATAATCATATAAAATAACTCTCAGCAGTAATGATAGTATGCATACTCATGTATTAAGAAGAATGGGAAAAGGGTATGGAACGAATTTGATGGCGAAGCTCTTTTTTTCCTCTCTTCATTCTATCTAAAAATATCTTCCTATCTTGACGAGACAGCGGATGAATCCTCATCGAAGGTCACGGTCGAGGTCATACGATTCCATGCTTGAGATGATGATGTGAAGTGGGGAGTATGATGAGGACGGGTGAGTCATACTACCATCATCTTCATCTTCCTCCTCCCAGGTATCCCAAGGATGAATGTTCTTCATCCTCTTCCATTTGCAATATTAAAACAGGGACGTCCCTGATTAAAGGTATAGACCAGTTTTGGAAAAGCCCCCTCTCACCAAATGAAATGGAAGCTCTTATCACCAATAATGTGAAAGAATATGTTTTGACTAATACGTGAGGATACAAATTTTGCCGGGAAACCGCCTACTAATTGATATATTTGGTAAATTATTATATCTATCCGGACTGGATATAGAAATCGCGTAGTCCCATATACATCTTTCTGTGTACATTGTGATTATGATGACTCCAGAACCTTGCAGTGTACACCACTACTTACATGCTACATGATCAACTTTTCTGATCCATTCCACACCTTTTCCTTCACAATGTAATCGCATTACGAGAACTCACCTTTATCTTTAAAGGGGTTGGATATGTTTGTCTCAGATTCTGAAACAAAATCCTTGATTTAGCTCATGCTGCAATAATATGTAAAACCTTTAGGTCAGTCAAGAACCCAAAGACTTTTACAAGCCGATCGCCTGTCTAATTATCAAGATATTTATGATTCGAAAATCGAAATTTCAAAAAAAAAAAAAAAAAAAAAAAAAAAAAAAAAAAAAAAAAAAAAAAAAAAAAAAAAAAAAAAAAAAAAAAAAAAAAATCGTTTTTCTAACGGTTTTTATAACACTACAGTCTAATGGGGGGGATGAGTAAGGTAAAACCGGTCACTCCAAGATTTGAAATTTATTGAAAGCGCTTAATGATCATTTTGAGGCGCAATTTCTGTAGGGCTTCAATATTACACCATATCATAGACACTGATAACACGTAGGGCCATGCATCTCAGATTTAACATTGTTAAACGATGCCTTTAAAGAGAAGATTGAGCTCTGGTATGGGAATCGGATGTCGAGAGGAATTGGCTATTATTCATTCTAGAATAAAAAATAAAATCACAAAAAGTTGCTGGAAATCATCTTCAATAAAAACCACAACTCTCATTTGAACAAATTGACCTGTGTTAAGCACATGGTGGCGGGCCTACTTACGTACCTTAATTTCCTTACCATTACTAAGCCCCTATATATTTTCTACCAAGATTGTTCTGCACATGTCGTTTATTTGTAATCTTGAACATTCAGTGTAAGTTTTGTTTGAGTCTGTAAGAATTTATGTTCTATCATTACCAGGACTCAGGCTTATTTTTAACATTCCTACTCTCTAAAAAAATCGAGTGATCACGGACGTCACTCGTCTGGAGAGTGAAAATGTAGTGAAAATAGAGTGAACATTCACTCTTTTCTTCTTAGAGAGCACTCTAAAATCAATCGATTTTCACTCCTAAACAAGTGATCACGGACGTCACTCCCAAGAAAGTGAAAATAGAGTGAAAATTCACTTTTTTTTTTAAAGAGAGTAACTTACAGTGTTCGCTCGGCCGAAATTCTAATTGTCAGATCATCATGCAATAATCCATATCATTGATCGACAAACATGGGTATCGATCCCTCTCCTGTCTTTCTTTTTTCAAGGGGGAGTGGTTGGTGAGGGCCAAACTGTTAATAAGATTGTAATGCTCCATATATATATATAAGGCTACTTAACACTTCAGTTGCTTTCTTTGACTCTCTGCAAGGTTGCTCGTTCTCCACAAGTGCAATCTTGCACAAAAAAGTAGGCACACATTATTGACTAAAGGACTGCTTTGTTTTACACTGTACAGTGGATTACAAAATTACCCATGTCCGGTCTTGGTTAACCCCATGGCAAATGGAAAAGGTTAAATTAGCTTGAAGTCATTGTTATAATTATATATTCCATAACAAATATAACTGTGGCACAAGGAGATTATTTGTGCTAACGGGGAGAGGACGACTACACCATCTACCATCGATATTGACTCCCTTGCCTCAAAAGACAGAAGAATGGTTGGACGTCTTTAATGAATCAAATGCAGATAAAGAAATTAATATAATGTTATACGCCTGTTATGCTTTATAATTCATTGATATTACCGTATATTACATAATATTTCAATTTAGTATGGGCCACCAGCGCCAAAACCAAGTCAACTCTATTTATGTATTGAAAAAGAGAGCCCTTCGTATATGTACTGGTTCACCATATTTTGTCTCACACAGTGCAATATTTTTACAAACTAAAAAAAACCTAACAGTATTCGATATAAATTCGGTACAAAGTTTACTGTTCATGTTTAAGTATTTAAATAATAATGCTCCCTCTTTCATTTCAGAACTTTTACACTATGAATAAAGCCATTCACTCTTACCCTACCCGTAATTCTTCAAACTTTCATCTAGTAAACCCGAAATTACGTATTGCCCATGGATCCATAAGACACCATGGTCCTGACCAATGGAACTCTCTCCAAGAATCGGTTAAATCATATTGCTCCCTCTACTCATTTAAGGCAAAAGTTAAAACGATGTTATTATCAGAATATTCAAGGTAAATTTTCTGTGTCAACTCTTCAGTCTTTATCATAATGTCATCTCTTCTTTCATTCGAATCATTATCATCATCGTCACCATCATCATCATCATCATCATCATCATCATCTTCATCATCATCCTCATCTGCATTGTCAATATCATCAAAATTTGTATTTTCAATTACCTATCTGTTTCTGCTTAATAAATGTGTTAATCTATTTCATGAGTTTTTCTCTGGGGCTGTCGTATTATCAAGCAATCTGCTTACAATGACAGTCCTTCTTCCGCAAATAATTTTATAATGTTTTATAAGGTTTGAGGAAATTTAGTATTTGTGACAGTTTATCATTTTGTTTTTGAAAATAACAATTTATATATGTATTTCCTTATTTATGATTCATTGTCAGAAAAACACTTATTATTATCGAAAAACTGTGTACTTACATAAATGCAGAAGAAAATAAAATCTAAATCGAAACAACATCTTGGTGATTTTTTAATGTAAAGTGCAATGACATTTCTCTCTATTTCGAATATTCTTCCAATTCAACTACATGCGATTTTAAGACATGCGATGAGGAATACGTGCATGTAGCCAGCATGGTCGCCCGAGCAAAACAATTAATGTATGTAACGTGAGAGCCTGATAAAGAGAGAGAGAGAGAGAGAGAGAGAGAGAGAGTGAGAGAGTGAGAGAGAGTGAGAGAGTGAGAGAGAGAGAGAGAGAGAGAGAGAGAGAGAGAGAAATGTTAGGCAAAATTGTTACACATAATAAAAAAATAAAAAAAATTGAGCATAGGCTTGAAGGAATTTAGCGAGGGTGATACCGTGATTCGATTATTTTTATATCCAAACTTTTGGATGACATGCGAATTAAAAAAAAAAAAATCCATTTGATTCGTGAGGGGGGTCAAGAATGGGTTCATATCATCTTCTTTTCATGTTCTTATTCTTCTCTTGCCCATTCCATTAAAAAGAAATCAACAGTCATGTCAGACGTGGTCCATAAGATTATACTGCCACCTATGGGTGATTTCAGTACAGGTTTTCCTGTCAGAGAGGTCCACCTGTAGTAGTTCCAGAGACCTTGGGTAGAAATTATAGTGGCGATATGATTTAATATATACATTTTTTAATTGGTGTAGTGCTGTTTATTAATGTATTTTGAAGATGCTTTCATATAATATGTGCTTATTAAAGACTTCGAGATTATCTTTATTATTATATTGTCATTGATGCACATTAATTTCACAGTTTATGTAGATTAATATCTTTATTGTAAACCAACAGTTTACTGCCTGGTTACCTCGCCTATATTGTTAGTTGTCTCAAATATATGTGATGTGCCTGCAAAACCAACTGTTCGTACATGTTGATGAGAATTTGCACTTGTATTTATGTTTGTCATTTCTTGATTGATTTGCAGGGTTTTCTATTACTGCTGATGTATAGATGATCAACAAATAAATGGGCTCATCACCCATTTTTAATACAATTAAGCTGCTTGGTCGAGTGTTTTGTGTTTTTTACTACTCTAATCTTACTTACTCCGTATTTCGACATACATGTATGATTAACCATGGACCTACTAGTCCATGGTGAGCGGTTCAATGACAAAGCACTTTTGAAGGTATTCTTATTATGCTCATTACATCATACTCCAAGGGTTAGTACTAGAGTCCTGTACATTTTGTTCGGTGTTTACGGTCGGGCTGGATTTCTGTCTCAAAAAGAGTCGTGATTGGTTTACTTACTTATTCAAATTGTTTGCATACTCTTTAAACAAAGGTTGCTGTCGACAAACTGAAAGCTTTCCCGGGCCTTGCCTGTCATTGGGGGGGGGGGGGGGGGGGGGGGGGGGGGGGGGGGGGGGGGGGGGGGGTAAGCGGACACTTTTTTTTTTTTTTTTGGTCTCAAAATTTCAAAATTTGACATTTTTTTACGTATGGGGGGGGGGTAAGGTCACCTTATTTAGGTTAGCCGTGGGTATAATTTTTTTTTTTTTTTTTTTTTTTTTAAATAAAAAAAAAAAAAAAAAAAAAAGCCAAAGGGGGGGGGGGGGGGGTTTTAGGTTTTTTTTAGGGGGGGTTTACATACATGAAAATACCAAAGGGGGGGGGTTTGAACCCCCAAAACACCCCCCCTGCGTACGCCCCTGCAACCATTACATAAGTGATTTAATGACAAAGCACTTTTTAAGGTATTCTTATTATGCTCATTACATCATACTACTAGGGTTAAGCCAATATTCCAGTCACATCGCCGAACCGACTGATAACTTGGCTATATCGGAGTCCTGTAAATATAATTTTTGTTCGGTGTATTGTCGGACTGTGCTCCGGTCTTAAAAAGAGTTGTGATTGATCTCAATAGACAGGTTTACTAACTTATTCCAAATTTTGTTGCATACTTTTTAAAACATTATGTTGTTATTGGCAACCTGAAATCTTGCCCGAGGTTTGCTGAACTTAGCAACAAGTAATGTATACAGACTGGATTATCAAGTATAGTAATCCATTCATTAATAACACGTAGACGGAAGACCTCGTCATTTGGTCCCCAGGATAAAAACATCTATACGAATTGAATATATTAGTACACTGGTCTATTGATCGCAACTGCATGAGCTGGTAACATCACGACTCTCTATATTTGAGTTTAAGATCGCACCAATAGACCATTTTCGTAATGTGACTAAAATCTAAAGCATACACGTCTTTGTGAAGTGCCAAGAAACGAATTAGTTCATTCATCTATTACGAATAATTGTATTTCAATAGTCAGAATGCGAGTTGCGTACATTCGTTGATGCCAGGTAGGAGAAACATTATGGCTTGCCTTACCTAACAACGCATATTATATGCATTACAGGTCAATGACATGTATGTTTGTACGGCCGATATATTAATGTATGACAAACATACTTAATGTAACTATATTTTTAAAAGTTTTTTATTGTTTATATAAGTATAATCAAGGAACACTGTGGAAGGGTAAAATATGTAAGGAAAATATGTATACTAGTGTCTATCTCCTTCTAAGAGGTTGCTATCCTCACATAAAGGATTCGGTTCTAGGACACCTACCGCCTGGAGAACCACCCCCGGATAACCACCCTCTATAGGACAACCACCCTCTAGGAAAACTACCCCTAGGACAACTATCCCCTAGGACAACCACCCTCCAGGACAACTATCACCCAGACAACTACCCCCAAACAACTATCCCCTAGGACAACCACCCTCCAGGACAACTATCACCCAGACATCTACCCCCAAACAACTACCTCCTAGGACAACCACCCTCTAGGACAACTACACCCCGGACAACTACCCCCAGACAACTATCCCAGGGGTAGTTGTCTGGGGGTAGTTGCTTGATATCTATTTTATATCAACGTGTTAATATTTTGACTTTAATCTCACCATGCGTTCGTTTAATACTCACAGCAATCGAACGACCAACATGACTACAAGCATGCGTTAATCTGTTGATTCAATATTTACTTTGACATGTCAAACATTGATTTGTAGGAATGGTAGAGAATTTAAACAGAGCGCTTGGGATTGTAAAAAGGCTTGTCATTATTAGGGTTCCTAAATCCTACCAATGTTTTCACTATTATAGGATCATCAATAGGATAGGGTTTGTTGCGTTCGCTATTTCTGACTTTTGAGTGAAATTTAAAAGTTGACGTATTGCCTATTTCCGAGTGAAGAGCTTATTTCTATTTAATACGAGCTTATTTCCAATTAGAAATAGCTCCAATGAGTCATCATTGTCAGTCCATTTTTTTTTTGGTCTAAAGTACATTTCACAATTCAAATGCACATTATGTACTTTAAGAATAAAATCCTACCAATCAACCAATCACCCTGAATTATATTCCATTTAATTAAACATTAACCGCTTTGATTTTGTTATCAAATATTTGAATCAAGTTTTAAAATGAATTGAATCTTTTTCATTGCAACGGGGCAATGTAAATCGTATTGCCACGTCATCAGTGTATTTTATCAAAGTGAATCATCGTTGCCTGTAAGCATACTTATCAGGCGATGATGAAACACTGTTATCTCAAGGATTGAGCTTACAGTAATTGTAACCCGTATTTCATTGATTTCTTATCGACTGATATGATATAAATAGTTCCACAATAATGGATATTATTTGTGATTTCTATTCTAAATAAATGATAATCAATTATCAAAGTCATTGGCGTTGACCTTTTAGGTACTCACATGAAAGAGAGGGGCGATGGAGGGGCTTAATAGATAGAGAAAACAAGAGATAGGGGGTGGAGAGAGAGAGAGAGAGAGAGAGAGAGGGGGTGAGAGAGAGAGAGAGAGAGAGAGAGAGAGTGTGTGTGTGTTGTGGGGTGGGAGGGAGAAAGCAGTGGTTAAACCTGAGTCCCTGCAGGTATTGAAAGGGCATTGTTGCCAAAGGGGGCGGGCGGTTTTACAAGGAGTATGAAATGCGCTTAAAAAGGAAGGCCCTTTTTTTCACCATTTCAAAATTGGGCACGCACTCCCCGTATCCTCCCCCCCCCCCCGCCCCCTCCCCCGTTCGATATCTTCGCCACTGGTTGCCCAAGCCCTTCCTACACGTTTTTCCAAGTTGTAAGGCAAACAAAACCAAAGTCTATACTGAACTAGACAAATAAAGGCAAATCACACGCCCCTTTCTTACCTCTTTGGCCGCTACCATTCACCAAGCGCATATCAGCGTACACTCACAGACTACACACTACAACTCCCGACATCATCGTCGACATCATACACCGTCATCATGCCTGCCAAGTACAAGCTCATCTATTTTAACGTCCGTGCTCGTGCCGAGTGCTCTCGACTTCTCCTCGCCCAAGCCGGAGTCGAGTACGAAGATTGTCGTCTGACTTCAGACGAGTTCAAAGCCATCAAAGATGATGTAACGAGTAAGTATAAAGCCTTTTTCAAATGAGGCGTCATTTGCCTGACGTAGGGACTGCGTCAGTACCTGCCACATGATTTTGACGCCCCATGTGAGGGTGCACTCTTCGTACACAAATTTAAAGTAAAAATGAATAGTACAATCTGACTGACATGAGCGCTATACAAGAACCCACTATTATTATTATTGAATTACATCGCCGTGCATAGTACTGTTCACTTAAAAACTTGAATGCCTTTTGCACACCAGGCGTCATTTGCATAACGTAACACTGCGTCAGTGAATTGCATGATATTACACAATGTGCTTGGAAAATGAACAGTGCCAACAAACATTAATTGCCTTAAATCAATAGTATATGCCAAAGGGTTGCTTACAACAGGTTAAACCGCAGTCTAAATAGCATATACACACTAAGAAAAAAAAGGTGCAACTATGCACCTTTAGGGGTTCAAACCGATGCAACAATAGCAGCACCTTTAGGGGTTAAATCCTGCACCCTTTTGAAAGGTGCAATCCTGCACCCTTTAAAAGGGTGCCAGATTGAACCTTTTAGAGGACATGGGTACCCTTAATGGTTCAATCCTGCTCCTTTAGGGGGTGCAAACCGATACAATAGCAGCACCTTAAGGGGTTTAACCCTGCACCCTTTAAAAGTTGCAATCCTGCATCCATCATCGAGGAACACTCGTGACATTTGCTCGTACACAAATACATATTAAACATGCATGATGTTTCTTGGTTAGTAATCATATAATCAATATATATATTGCTAAAATGTGAATGTAATTGTAACATGATCAGACAAAATAATCTATTGGTTAATGATTGCCGAAGGAAAATACAAATCACAAAATTGATGTGCATTGTCATAATTTGCTTAACAAATCATATGATAAATGTATTTTTAAGTGAACACGTGGACAGTAATCATGAATATGCATGCAATATGCAAACTTTTATTATTTTTTTGCAAAATCTTATATTGCACCCTTTTTTGAACCCCTTTTCCTTCAATAGGGTTCATTTTTATGTAAAGGGTGCAAACTCTTACTTTGCACCCTTTTTGCAGAGCAAATGACGTGCATAAATATTTGTATAAATACCAAAATTCATCATGATCATTTTTAAATAAGAACATTTTTTTTAAGTTGAGTATACCCGTCAACCCTTTGTAGACTCCATGTACAGTGTCTAGTCACTTGATCAACATGAGAGATAGAAATTCTGTTTGCTTTGAGTCAGGGCCTTGCAATCGTCCATTTTACACTCTTACCTATGTTATCGCAAAGTTTGCCTATTTGTACAAAGCGAGCAATGTTTCGTTTTATTGTGCAAGAAGCATGGTACTCGACTTTTAATTGTAAGTCACGTACGATTTAGAGTTCAAATAATATTTAACAGTTCATTCTTGAATTCGACTTTGATTTCTTCATTCTTTTTCTCGCTGCCTGAATAATGAGGTGACGATTGCCGAATATTGGTTATTTCATATCTCTCGGGGCAACAGCCACTTCCGTGCCCCTCCCCCTCTACGTCTTCTGCATCCGTGTAAATATCGACTAAAGATCCCAGATAAGGGCGTGATTAAAAATGTTGCCTCATCTGTCTGATAGACAGGTCTTGGCAAAATCCTCAATCAAATCTGTAAACTATGATATATAATGATTATATTCTTCTCCCCAACAGTCAAACCTGTGTTTAATAGTGAATTCTTTATAATACCATGAATACGCCCATTCTAACTTCAGTTTCACAGTGTTTCTATATCACATGTGTATAAATACTACCAGTCTACTAATGTCCTTTGGGAAGATTGACATTTGCCACTCTCCACCCAGGTGTTAAATCGATCCCGGTAGGAAGGAACTCCTTGAATGATGTGAGCACCGATATCGGCAGTCTTGCAGAGCCGGGGTAATATTGGAGCGCCTTGAGCACCTTGCGTGGTGGATAATGTGCGCTATAAACATATCCGTTAGAAGTTTATTATTATTAAGTTGTCTTTAAAAAAAGATTTCACTGTAATTTTCTCATCATTCTTTTTAATTTTGCAGAGGTCCCTCTCGGTCAGCTACCAGTCTTACAAATCGATGATCACCCAGCGCTCCCACAGAGCCATGCTATTGAGAGACATCTTGCCAGGAGTCTGGGTAATTATATTTACTCCTCTTTCGTGTCTTTTGGGGTAGCAGTTTCACTTATGTTAACAAATAAACATATCCCAGTCGAGACATTGTGATCAATATTTCAGGAAATGTTGCTCCATTTCTTTTCGCTTGCCTCCTGTAAAGGGAAGCACTGTGTACTGCTCGTATTATCAGACGAATGGTAGCGAAAAGTAATTATCATTACAAAAGCATATTTACCTTTGAAAGTGGCCCGTTAGTTTGCAGCTATAGGCAGGAATCTTTTGTCTACGTATCTGCAAGGAAGATGCAGTTAAGCACATGCCAGGCATATTTTCTTCTGGCGGCATCGAAGATGGTACAAAGGGAATGAGCTAGATATGACTTCAGCTCTTCAAACATATCAGACTTTTTCAATCTCTACTTTTAAGAACAATTACCTCCTGTCCCGTTAAAAATGCACCTGCATCATTACTCAATATGTTGATCTTGGTTACTTTTTGAGAGCTGTGATTTTGATATGGATAACCTATATGGATATCTTTCAGGTCTGTATGGTAAGAACGAAGTAGAAGCCACACGCATCGACGTCGCTTGCGAATGCATCCAGGACCTCGTCACCCCTCTCATGAAGATGTACTTCGAGAAAGACGAAGCTAAGAAGGTAAACGAACTTCTTCACATTGTAACACGGAAAATTAGGGCAGTTGGAAAGTACACCGGTTTTTCCTTTATACGACCCAGCCAGGATCTGGCTACGATCACATTTCGGAAAAAATAAAATAGCTTGAAGATGTTATAATGTAGATACCTTCTCGTTGGCTCAATCAGTAGAGCGTCCGCCTCACAACCGGGAGGTCGTGGGTTCGAACCCCGGCCGCGTCATACCAAAAGACGTTAAAAGATGGGAGTTGTTGCTACCTTGTTTGGCGTTCAACAATAAGGGATAGAGCAACGTCGATCTGGCGCTGCTCAGTGGCTGCCGGGCTCACGATCAATTGGGCAAAAAGAATTTCCGTTTCGGTTTAATAAAATTTGGAGTGGACTATTAGGCTATTATTATTATTATTATTATTATATTAAATAGTCTAATAAATAGGGATGTCGAAATAACGGCTGATTTTCGACCTTCTGTCAAAGAAAAGACTAGATCGGCTGCGAATCGTAGAAATGTCGTACGATTCGCACGACTTCTGAACGGCTGAAGGCCGACTTAAAAAAAAATTCTCCGATGGGAAAACGGGAGGATAACTCGCATTTTGTTTTCTATTAAGATCCACATAAACATTCGGCAAGTTAGGGAGCTCATTTAGAAATACCGTACATTTTTCTCTAGTTTCACACCATTTTGCGGTCAAAATATATATCCTTTGGCAAAATATTAATTATCGTTTATCTCTATCCACCCAGGTGATGTAAATGGGTACCCGGTAGAAAGAAATTCATCAAACGCTTGAACCCTTGTTACGGCGGCTCAGCTCCAGCCGGGGTAAACAAAATATGATACCTTGTATTAAGTGCAGTGTAGCATATAGAAGCTGCGCTATAATTATTAATGAAGTTATTACTATCATTATCGTTTTTCTTGCTGATAAACCAGGCTGAGATGGGCAAGGCTTTTGTTGAGAAAGACTCAGTCGCCATTCTTACGGCTATGTCTAACTCCCTGATGAAGAACAGCGAAGGAAAGGGATACTTCGTTGGAGATTCGGTAAGTAACCACGAACGACCAAGAATGGGTCGGGTTGTAATCGTGTGATGGGTGTATCGACCGATTCTAGATACATTAAACGAACCGTCCTGAGGACGAGTTAGTTTAGTTTTGGTGTTGAAGAATGAAGCTCAAAATGAAGATCAGCCCTTGAAATCTAACCACTTTGTGTTGTGTAATCTGTTGTTGTGGAACAAATGACCTGGGGACAACGGGTAGAGGAAACCGCTTGTAACGATCGGCTTGAGGGTGGGGGGGGGGGGGGAGGGGGGTGACTGAGGTATTCAGGCTAAATACAGGCCTGTATTTAGTGTCGTTGAAGGATAATGAAGTGCATGATGATAACATCGAATACACCAAACTAACAGTGTTAAATCCAGCGAGGCGTGGGATACCGCCTGCTAAACCCCCAAAACGTCGAGAATATAAATATTGTGCCCCACCCCCGTCTGTTTCCCCCACCCCGCGAACAATTTAGTCAATTTAGCCCCACCCCCGTACTTTAAGATTTGATAATCCTGTTTGTTTGTGTGTTTGTGTGCTTGCCTAATAATTGTCAGAACAACATAAAACTTTGGTTGATATTTTTTTTTTTTTTTTTTTTGGGGGGGGGGGGGTTCACGGGACAGAATCAAAATATTATAAATTGTAAAATTCTTGTTAGATTGTTAGAGAATATGACCAAATACAATACGTTTTATTTCTTGATCCAGATGACACTTGCTGATATTGCCATCTTTAATCTCTTCGATGGACTCTTCAAACACATGCCTCCTCTGGCCGAGAAGTATCCAACTCTGAAGGAGTTCGACGAACGCATGAGAGCTGAACCCAAGATAGCTGCATGGCTTGCGAAAAGGCCAGAGACTGCTATGTAAAATGGTTGTCGAGGGACATTTGTTCGTCTTCCTTTTGAGGGAAGAGAGAGAGAGGGGGGGGGGGCAAAAACCTTCCTAAATTTTCAGAACAGTTCAGAGAAAATTGCTCAATAGCTTGTAACTAGTGGCTGCAGTGATGAAAACAATATTCTTTCCTACTTATTGAGGTGATATGCGCACTTTAAATGCCCTTTCTACCATTTTGGCCGGCGCCCCCGAAAAAATAGAGGGAAAAGTAGAATTCCACATATCATAAATTTTACGTGAGTTGCTTTCCGACGAGTGCAAGTTACACTACATGTAGTCTGAGTAACACCAGAGCCATGGATTAAGAGAGTTTGGCCAACCCGGCCATAGAAAGAGCTACGATTTGATTGGAAACACGCTCGAACATTGTACTTTTTTTTGGGGGGGGGGGGCAATAGTGGAAACAAAATTGCATTCAAATCACGAGTTGTCAAAGCTCTTCTATAAAGGGACAATACGTCACGCTCTACACAAAATATGTCAATAAAATCCGTAGTGCTTGCAATATAAAAACAAACTTATGGAGTGAATACAATTCATATTAATATAATCAACTGTATAAATTAGTTTAGATGTATTGTTTGTGTAAAATATTTTAGCAATTAAAAATAAAGTTTTATTATCACGAGAAAACTAGTCGTATCTTATACTTTATTCGGTGTGAATAGTGATTTTTTAATTTAAAAAAAAAATAATTTTAAACTCAATTTTATTTTAATGTATCGCGATTGGAAAAACTTTCAAGAAATCGATTCAAGTGCACTTCGAAAGACCCTACACTAAATCACTTATAAATCACGTTCGTATGTTACGTAATACCACAACGTAATGTTTCCGCTTTTCAATAGGTAAAGTATAAGGCTAATGAGGTTGATTTTCGAAAGTCTTCACGATCACGTTTAACCCTAATAAGGCCTCCACGATTGTTCTGATTGTTCGGGAACGCATACGGATGGCGCCCCGCCGCTCGCAGACTTTTTTCTTTCGATTCTTGCGCATCTTTTAAAACAATTTTTTTGAAAATTGGACCTACAGTTACAAAGTCACGCGACCTTTTGTTTTTGCATGTCAGCCCGAAAATCGCTCATTTTTCGGAAATGTCATTTTTTCCTAAAAAGAGATAAAACATTGATTATTGGGTCTTGTTCAAAGTTTAGGTGTTTGTTCTAGGAGTCGAAATAGATGAATTGTAGTAAGAAATGAAATAAAACAACAAAAACAACAAACACAATGAAATACATAAGTTAAAAAACAATAAAATACATACTAAATTATCAAAACAAGAGATATCATATTAAAGGGGAAGTCCACCCTGAAATTAAGTTAGTTTTAATAGGAGTAGAAAAATTAGAGAAACAAGTCAGTGAAAGTTTGAGCAAATTCCGATTAAAAATAAGGAAGTTAGGATTTTTGAAGTTTTGATCAATCAAACACAAATTGGCAACTCTATGACGTATCATGCGAGCTCAACTTCCATTTGCTCAGTACTAAAAAAATCTAAAATTTTCATTTTCCCTCAAGAAAAATTTCAACCATACATGCACCCTAAATATAATAATTGCAAATATGTTTCTATACTCCCCCTGCAAGGAACAAATATATATTCCGTCATCAATAACGAAGAAAACATGATTTTATGGAATATTATGCACAAAGCAAATGAAGGAGAGCTCGTATAATAAGTCACAGAGTTGCCAATTTGTATTTGATTGATCACAACTTCAATAATTCATAACTTTCTTATTTTCATTCAGAATTTGCTCAAACTTTCACTCACCTGATTTTCTTATTATTCTGCCTCTATCGAAACAAACTTATTTTGGGGGTGGACTTTCCCTTTAAGGAATAACCTAACTCTTCCACATTGTTTGTCGTATTATTGTTTCAAATGGTCTAACAAGTACATGTATCGAAAAAGAATGCTTAAATTTAAAGAATATATGATTTATGGGTAAAGAGGTGAATTATATGACCTTATTTGCATAAATTACCATAAATATGCAAATGAGGGAATTTTTCAAAAAATTAAATTTACCATAGTATTCTATACACTTCACTTGACATGCGTGTACATTTTCGCGGCGATCGGCCGTTTCACGGCTGAGATCTTAGGGGGGGCATATGCCCCCCCCCCCCTGCCGTGTTAAGACCTCAAATAGCCCGGCCTTTTTAGGGTTAAGTGACTCGGTAATATTGTTGAAGGTTGATCATAATTTTTTGAATGAAATGTACTTAATTTTTCCTTCTACTGTACTAACCCTCTAACATGCTTAAAATCCTGACAAAATTCTCAAACCACAAAGATATCTATGGTTTTCTTTGAAGACGTTACCGTGCGACATGCACCCATTAACAGTAAATTCTCCCAACAATTTTTGAATTTTCCAAACCGTCTTCCATGAAAATAAGACACAAGACAGGCTTTTAAGAATCTTTTAACACTTAAATTTCTGGAATGGTATATATAGCCAATTCATTGTTTTGTGACGATTTACATTCACCTAAAATTTCGTAAGAATAATCTATATGTCCCTTTTAGATTTACAATCGTGCTCGTTTTCAATGCTGTACAATCAGTATCGTACGCAGACAAATTTGAAATTTGGCTTCATTTACCCTCGGAATATTAATTGATGTCACATATGTATGGTGTCTATTACGTAATCTACCTTACAATGCATTACGTAATATTCCAAGGTGACATATTGTGCCTGTGTATGTATATTGACTTTTTAGGTATCTCCATTCTTCACGTTTTGCCTAGTCATGGTGTAAGGTAGTTTTTTCCTTCATCATTGGACTTATTTTCAATTACGAAATTATGATGCAATTTTTCTACATTTGGGAGAAAGATAGAGAGAGAGAGGGGGAGAGAGAGAGAGAGAGAGAGAAAGAGAGAGATTATGTGGAGGGGGAGAGAATGGGGTCTGGGAATTTGTAATAATAGTGTGTGCAAAATCAATGATATTGTATGCTCAGATTTGTGTGGAATTTAAAGGATCGTCAGTGGTTACGAAACACTTTGGAATGACCGACTTCGTCCATACATAATATGCCGAGGTCCCTGCCAAGAGACCACACCTTTACAATGCATAGGACAAACAGGACCAAACAACAACGCTAATCGCATGAGCAAACGGTGAATTCAAAGCATATAAAAACGCCCCACTCCCCTCTCTCCTCACTCCCGTCGCAATCCTCCGTCCAGCTAGCACCGCACTCACACCGCTCCGCGCATCCGACATCGTCGAAACCATACTTCGTCATCATCATCATCAAAATCATAGACCGTCATCATGCCTACTTACAAGCTCATGTATTTCGATGCCCGTGGTCGTGCGGAGGTCGCCCGACTTCTCTTCGCTCAAGCCGGAGTCGAGTACGAGGATTGCCGTCTGAGTGGAGAGGAATTCGGAGCCATCAAGGGTGACACAGCGAGTAAGTATAGTTATTACGACATTCATGGGAAAATAATACTCATATTTTTAATCTTAAACAAACACTTGAGGAAGAATCCTGTTGGTTAACATTTATACAGTTATGGCAAAATATGCAAGACTGCAAAAGTTGTCTTTCTTTTTCTTCCATCTTTAAGTTATTAAAATGGGTAACCGGTAGCCACGGTATATGAGACCACTAAAACACGTGGCGTAGAAATCGGGCCTCATTTTTAAGCCGTTACTTGTCTTATTTAGAACATGGAGGCATTTGAAGAGCTATGCTTTTCAGGGAACATTTTTTCTCTGATGTTCTTCCACTTTCATAATTACAATGATAAATCTCACAAATAATTGTTCACCTCTTCCCAGAACTCAAACTTCTCTTTGCGAAACCCTTACCTAAGAAGAACACCAATTTATTTATGTAATGTGCGCTCTGGCAGTTGTATAGACGTAGTATACAAAGGATTATAGCAGGTGAATGAAATGTTTCATCTCTACACACATCTGAGCAGGAAGCGTCCATAAATTTCAATACATTTACTTGAAATGAGTTTGCATAGTACTGTACGTCACGGTATCAAGAAAATGGCGATGCCCATATCGTGCTGAGAAAGTGTATATTATATTATTCTTGCCTTATAATTATTATGCCTCTCTCATATGTGGGGAACCTTGTAGATGGGCAAGAATTCGAGTAATCCCTCATAATACCTTACGTAATTTCTTGGGGTGAGGTTTCCTTTAAATGCTGTACTCAGTATTGAAAGAATTCATTATGCTACGACGGCCTTTTATTATGTAATATTTACCAGTTGAAGTAAAAACAAACATGGGCTTTGGGACCAATACAACACTTGATTCATTCAAAACCCGTCCCAAGAAAATTGTCTATGCTCGTATTGCAAAGACAGTTTTAGTTTAACTTTTAATTGCAATTACTTGAAATTCAATTATAGATATGTTTTATTTCACTCTCTGATTTTTGTTTGTTAATGTTTGATTTGATTGCACGGTTCTTTTTCTAAATTTACTCCTTGGATTCCATGGGAGACCAAATTTTGTTGAATGGACTTCCCTGTTAATGAAATGAATTAATGAATAAATGAATTAATTAGGGTGCATAAATGCATAAATAAATAATTAAATATATGCATAAATAAATAACATGTTTGTTCCCCCTGTCAGAGTTACCTCTTGGTCAGCTACCAGTTCTAATTGAAGATGGCGGCCGATCAATCCCACAGAGTGCAACCATCGCCAGACATCTAGCAAGGGTCTTTGGTAATTATCTTGTCTTTTATTTAAGTAATAAGAATGTTAATAGAAATATAGAAATCGAAGAAGTGTTGTGGTCCCGTGGATACGCCACCAGAATGCAGGTAGATCACAAGATACGGGTTCGAATCTGAGCCCAGCACCAACGTCATTTTGCAAGACATTAATCTGCATTTACCACTCTCCAATCTTTACCCAGGTGTATATGAGTGATCTTTAGTCACTGTCTTTGTCAGCTCGGCTATAACTGAGATAATAGGGACTTTTAGATTTGCACAACGGAGAACGTGGACTGCCCTTTTAAGGCAATGTGACGTCCTTTTAAGGCACTGGCAGTGACGTCACATTGCCTTAAAAGGGCAGTCCACGTTCTCCGCCGTGCACATCTAAAAGTCCCTATTGATATCTAAGTCTGACAGGTCGACATGAGTGCTTTATACAAGAACCCGTGTCTATCATGAAGGGTTTCCTTGTTTCGATAACATCGCAAGCCTCTTGAAAAATTCAATCGAAGCCCTTTCAGTAGCTTTGTGCTAGCAATACCGTACCGTATTACGTAACCCGAATGCGATATATTTGGAATATACAATAGGGTATTTAGATTGCCTTTAAATGGGTTTCTCCGAAATCTTTGCAATCGTGTTAGGACTAAACACGTAACAATTTGAAGTGCTAACATTTCGTTTTAGCGTATGAATTCATAAGCGCTTTATGTTGTTTAGGCACTGCATGCTTTAATAGTAAGTGTTTTGTTGTTAATACTTAAGGGATTCGGTAACTTTGTCTCAGATTCTGAAACAAAATCCTGGATTTAGCTCATGCTGCAATGATAATTATAAACCATTATGTTATACATGAATCCCATGAATTTTACAAGCCAATCGCCTGTCTGATTATCAAGATATCTATGATTGGAATTAGACATTTCAGAATTCGTTTTCCTAAAGGTTTTTATAACAATACACTATATTGGGAAAAATGAGTATGGTAAAACCAGTCACTAAAAGATTTTTACTTTTTTGAGGCGCTTCATGGTCATTTTGAAGCGCAATTATTTTAGGGTTTTAATATTTCACAATATCACAGACAATGATAACACGTATAATTTAACATTGTTAAACTATGCCTTTAATAGTAAGTCCTTTAAAGACTATAGAGCTTTAAACGTTATAGTGTTTCTTCTTTCCGAGTACCTATTTGGTTTACCACACCTGGGTCGAGGGAGGCAACTCCATATGAATACCTATAATATTGCTCATGTAAGTCAAATATATTTCACAACAACATTCTGACACGGGAAAGTCGTATCATTACGGAAAAAATAGGCATACACATTTTAAGCCTAACATAAGCATTTCGAATTCCTTTTAGGTTCTAAAATAATAATCATTTCTGGTGTTCAATTTTTCAGGGCTGTACGGGAAGGACGAGACCGAGACCACACGCATCGATGTCGTGTGCGATTGCGTCGACGACCTCTTTACTAAGATAGTCAAGTTTTACTTCGAGAAAGACGAGACCAAGAAGGTAAGAGAACAAATCGTACTAGTATAGTAATAGTCGGACTAAACCGATCTGTCCAGGCAATAACCCAGATTAAACTCAGTGGCCCTCTAGGACATGCAGCAGTTTTTTGTTAAAGGTAAAGATCAGTATTGGAAACGCCCCAATTTCAAAAAATGAAATGGAAGCTCTCATTACCAATCATGTGAAAGAATATGTTTTGACTAATACATGATGATAAAAAACTTGCCGGGAAACCGCCTTCTAATTCATATATTTGGTAAATTTGTTTCTCTCATGGTCTGTGAGAGATATAGGGTAGTCCCATATACATCTTTCTGTGTATAGTGCTTGTAACTTTACGAAGAATGGGCCAAATTTCTTATCACTTTGATGATTCCAGAACCTTGCAGATGCTAGATGCTAGATGATCAACCTTTTTTGATCGATTCCACAACGTTTCTTTCACAATGCAATCGCATGACCATAACTGGTCTTTACCTTTAAGAAAATTTATTTAACCTTTAATGGAAACTCAGATTGGTTTGGACAGGGATGTGTGGCTTCAATACTCCAAATCCAACACCCATTTCAAGGGCCATTTTTGAGAGAAAAGGGGTACTTATTTATTAGGACTTGGTAGTTCAGAATCAGGCCGGTTCCTATTTCTATCTCAAATCCCTACTAAACTGTCTTGCTGCAAGCAGCAAACTGCGGCTTGATCAACGAATTCCATAGACATTGAATCTCTATGACAAATTCATACCATCAGACTAAGATTATTGTTGCCCAGTGTACGTTTTCGGGATCTACGCCATGTTCGGCTGGTAGCAGACAGGGGGAGATCCCCTGAGATTTACATTAATTTAAAATCGGCCTGAATCGGGCCTATAGTACTAAGGATGATTTTAGTTGTTTTTGCATTTGCTGTTTGCAGTTTTATACGAGTATATGGGTTAAGTATTATTCTGAAGAATATATAGTAAGCCATGTCCAAGGCCAGGATCTAAAAGTGGGGCCATTATTTGTGTTAATTTTCCAACACGAAATCTTAGCTTATAACAGTTGTTATTGATAATAACTTTTATAAAACAGGGGCCCTGCATGGGCAGCGTTTCATGAGATCGTCGTAAGTACAAGTTCACCGACATCCCATTGAAACGCTTGTAAGGTTTCACCTGATTCACGGAGAAGAAGAAGAGAAAAGAAAAAAATGTAGAAGAAAAAGAGAAGAATCAGAAGCAGAAGAAAGAAAGAAAAAGGAAAACAAAAGAAGAAGAACCAGAAGAACAAGAGTGTGTTTATAAGGAAAAGGAAAATGATTAGTATATATTAGCACGCGCTTCATGCCCGTCGTCTTATATGTTCAATTGAACTGAACTGATCTAACTCATTAATTATTGTTCATTATTACAGGCTGAGATGCAAAAGGAGTTCGCGGAAAAGGGCTCTGTCGCCATCCTTACCGCCATGTGTAACGGCTTACAAAAGAACAGCGAAGGAAAGGGATACTGTGTTGGAACTACGGTAAGTTCTTGTAAAATCAAAATGATAATAATAACAATATGAATAAGAATTATTATTAAAGCCCCACTGTCCTACTTGTAGCTACTTGCTCCCTCTTTAAAGAAAACTTCCCCAATCGGTGCCTGTTGGTCCCCCATGATCCTCTTTTTCTGATGATAGTTGAGAGCTGAGTTAATGAGATAGCCACCTGTCGATGACCTCGCTGTGTGGTCTAATCCCTTCTGGCCCGATAGTATTGACGGTCTTTAACAAAAAAGAATAACAATAATAATAACAATAATTAAAAAAAAAATAATATTCCTCAAGGCGATCATTATAATCCAAGAAATTGCCAGATACCCATTTTCATCCGTATAGAGAGTGACAAAGTATGATTTATGTCTTGCCTAAGGACGTTGGTTCCCGTCTGGGATTCGAACCCCTCTACCATCAGATTGGTAGTCAAGTGAATGAACCACTATACCACGACACCTCCAATCAAAAGAGTAGTGAGTTCGTAAAGCAACAACATAATCCAACGATCTCAAATCCTTTGAAAATTTGCCAAATGGAATGTACCCTTTGTCATGGTTATGTTACAAATAACCATGCTTATGAGTTTATTTTGCCCTATGCCCAAAGCATTACAGAGTATAAGTATCATTCATATACACTTATATAACCATGCTTACAATTTTATTTTGTCAAGCGCTACGGAGTACAGTTATAATTCATATGCACTTATGTAACCGTGCTTACAATTTTATTTTACCCTATGCTTAAATCAATATAGAGTATTTTTAATCAATATAGTTTACACTAATATGTAACTACGCGACCTTGATTACTCGAGCCCCTTCAAATCAAAAACCTTTTTAATTGTCAGTATTAAACTTACTAACATGCTAAGGAATGGTCAAACCATTCCTTTGTTTGGGAGGAAAATCTCGTTGTTTTTGTTTAACAAATACTTCTTAGCAGTTGAACAAATTATGTTTATATATTTATTTGAAAAAAAAATTATATCTTGATCCAGATGACCCTTGCTGATATTGCAGTATTCAACTTGACCGGAATGCTGTGCAAAGAAATGCCCGCCTTTGCTGAGAAGTACCCCACCTTGAAAGAGTTTGATGCCCGCATGAGGGCTGAATCTAAGATCGCTGCATGGCTCGCTAAAAGACCAGAGACGCCATTTTAAACTATAGCTGGGGTAGGAATGCACGTAGTCGGGAGTCTTTCCAGTTATGTTTGTTTGTAAAATGTAATGGTAGATAGAAAGAAGTACGTTCTTGTTATGAACGTTTACATTTTTTTTATTTGAGGTTAATGCAAAACGTTAGGCCCAATCCGATTTCCGTAGAACGGAACACCGTTGAAGAATATTTATTCAGAAAAATATTTTCTGCTTCATACAACTAGGGATAGTGTTATCCCTGAAACAACGTTAGTTAAGTCTGTACAACCTTATAGCCGGTATACAGAAGGGACTCTCAGTTATCTTACGAACAAAAAGTTGTATAGACAATTCAGTGTGTTTTAACATGTTTCAGTAGAATCTAGACCTGTGTTCAAATAGCTTACAGTCTATTCCTTCTTAGCTATATTCAAGTGAAAGAAAATTCATACATTTTAAAAAAGATTGTAAGACTCGTCAAAAATATATTATCAGATTGTGTGATTGAATTCTTTATACAAAATAAAATACCGCTGTTTCATTACTTTTCATATTTAAAGTTGCATGTAAATTTTGTCTATGATGATTGACAATTACAATTTCTTTTCTAATCACGTGACACAAGAATTGTCGTCTTACAGATTTTTAAGTGTCGGTTGTGAAATGGCGAAATGATCAGAGTGATGAGTAAAAGTGGCTATGTATATTCGATTTCAGATGACACTGAGTTATGGTCGAGTGTCGTCGATATGACTAATAATTGTACTTGGAGCAACTCACTGCCTAGTCCAGATTCAGTCCGTTCGTTCTTTTTATCGCGCAATCCCCAAATTTCCGTCCACACGTATTCGAGGTCCAGATTTAGAGGAATGGCTAGGTCTACTTTCAACGTTGAGGGTGTGTTATTTTATCAGCTGATTGGGTGCGCTAAACGAAAACGGTACAGAGGCTGGACTACTCACTGCCCGAATATGAGGTGTCGTAGTCTATAGTGGATACGTCATCAGACTGTGGATCACATGGTTCGCGGTTCGAGTCCCGCCGCGGCACTAATGTCCTTTGGCAAGATATTCATCTACTTTTGCCACTCTCCACTCGGGTGAAGTAAAATGGGTACCCGGTACTGGGTAGCATTCTTTTTCCTCCGAACTAGAACACCTGGCGCAGATGAATGCTGATAATGGCGGCTCAGTTAATAATATAATTTTGTTATCATGAGCGCAGTAGAGTAAATTCATATGGTAGCTGCGCTATATAATATAAATGGACCTATTATTATCATCTGATCAACTCGTTAGTTGAATAGTATGAGGTTATTTGGAAACATCGTTGCCCAAATTATGACGCAACGGCTATATACGCATTCGGATCAAATTGGGACAAAAAGTTCTCGACGATAAGATAACGCATGGAAAAGTATGATTATAATTACATTTGTGGTATTCTGTAAAATTGCTTCGCCCTGCTTCCAGGTTTGTATTTGTAGTAAACTGAACCACGTCGTGTGCAGAGGCATAAAGGCCAGGGCTTTCGTGAGAGTAGTGTTCCCGTCCAAGTGTATGCATGGCCTTCAGACTTTATATATCATTGACTTATTATTGCGTGTTTGCAAATGCAGGGTAAAGTCCATTCTTCACGTTTTGCTTCGTCATACTTTCAAGTTTGTATTTCATTGACTAATAGGAGATGACATGGAACGATGACATCGCATAAAAACGATATGAAAAATGAATATCTATTTCTCTCAGCCACACGTGAAAATAGAGGATGTTTCCAGAACGAAAGAAATGGGGTGGAACAAGGAACAGAGAGAGAAAGAGAGAGAGAAGGGGGGGGGGGGGTAGGAAAGTGAAATAATAGAGAGAGAGAGAGAGAGAGAGAGAGAGAGAGAGAGAGAGAGAGAGAGGGGGGGATCGAGAGAGAAGGACGGTAAGACAGGGAAATAACAGAGAGAGAGAGAGAGGAGAGTAATAAAGGGAAATAACAGAGAGAGAGAGAGAGAGAGAGGAGAGTAATAAAGGGAAATAACAGAGAGAGAGAGAAAGAAGGAGAGTAATAACGGGAAATAACAGAGAGAGAGAGAGAAAGAGAGCATGGGGGAGGAGAGGGGGGGGGCTCTTTAAAAAGGGCGCAAGTGCCCTGTAGCGGTCTCTTGTTTCCTTAGCCCCTTCAAGCGCTAAATTTTAGTAATTTTTGATTAATGTTATTAAGGATATATTTAATCTATCTTTTGTTTATTCAATGGTAACTTGGCAACCATACGATCGCGCCTGAGTATTCCACTCGATCGGCGTGATAGCATGCTACTTTCTCTAGAATCTTTCTTTTCATTCCCTCTCTCCCTCTCTCCCTCTCTCTCTCTCTCTCTCTCTCTCTCCGTATCTCTTTCTCTGTCTCCCTTACACCCGCTCTCCCTCTGTCTGTCTCTCTATCTTCCCTTTGCTCGCTCTTTCCTCCAGGCGCGGATCAAGGAGTTCTTAGGGGTGGGGGCACTATTTTTTTTCTCCCGAAAATTTGAAAATCGCGCCGAAAATGCGCTCAGTGGGAGGGGGTGGGGGGTAGTGAGAAATTTTTTTTTTGGCCCTCGACAATTTGAAAATGTGCACCCCCCCCCCCCCCCCCTTGAGCGCCAGGGGGGGGGCATCCCTGGATCCGCCACTGCTTTCCGCTCATGCCTCACCTCTTTTCCGTCTAGATTTAACAAAAGGAAAAGCTCGAGCTCTATAGTCACAGCCCCCAATCTCTAATAACGTAAATGCAAACAAGTCAGCTAGAGCAGGCCTTCTCAACTGGCGGCGCGCGCGCCACTTGTGGCGCTTGCGGTTAGTCGGAGTGGCGCGCGACTGTTGCAACAACAAAACAAAAAACAGAAAAAAAAAGAGAATCCCTGTTTTATTAACAAAAAGGAAGAAAGGGGGAATTTATCGTTTTTCATCATTTTATACGAATCTAAAAGGTCTGAACAACAATTAGCTTACGATGAGATATTTCAACATTGCCAATATCTGGAAACCTCTCGTTTTTGTTTGTTTAATTTCACTTTATTTTGACATTTCCCGTGTTTATTGCACACAAAAAAAGAACTACATATAAATATACCTCCAGTGTAATTGTACTCAGGAATTTTACTAATTTTTTCACATCAATATGAAATTATGAGTGATTATATTGTGGAATGAAATGGTGCTAAAAATGCCCCATTTGGGCCTTTAGAAAGCCCTAAATCTACCAGCTTCAGGTGGCTCAGCCCCTGCTACCCCTGTTAGGGCTTCGCCCCTGGACCCCACCCATTTTCGGCCCGGTCACTACGCTCCCTCGCAGCACAGTCGACCTTACAGGGTGGCACTTCAACTACAAATTCTTTTCGTTTTGGCACTTCTAATAAACTAGTTGAGAAGGCCTGCCCTAAATCTACCAGCTTCAGGTGGCTCAGCCCCCTGCTACCCCTGTTAGGGCTTCGCCCCTGGACCCCACCCATTTTCGGCCCGGTCACTACGCTCCCTCGCAGCACAGTCGACCTTACAGGGTGGCACTTCAACTACAAATTCTTTTCGTTTTGGCACTTCTAATAAACTAGTTGAGAAGGCCTGAGCTAGAGCATACATGCACAACGAACTGTTTTCACTCCCGCTTCAGCCAGCCATCCAGGTAACAGGGTCCTCTCAACGCTCCGCACCTACACGACATCATCTAGTCCCTCGTCATGCCGACGTACGAGCTCGTGTATTTCAACGCCCGCGGTCGCGGCGAGATCGCCCGTCTTCTCCTCGCCCAAGCCGGGGTCGATTACGAAGATACTCGTCTGACTCAAGACGAGTTCAAAGCCATCAAGGGTGACGTCACAAGTAAGTGCATTCAAACCTGTTTCTGTGCTCACCTCCGGGGGTCACCTGTGTAGATAGACCAACCTCCTTTATAAAGACTATACTTTTTCGTTCTCTTGAATGTTATGTTGTATCAATATCAAAGAGATTTCTTATTGAAACCTTTGATTTATAAAAAGATCAACTGCCTGTAAAGACTATTTCCTTGACTCCTTTAGCGGTCTTTGTATACAGGTTCACTGTATCATACTTGGAAGTGCAACGACTGGACCAGTTCACGGTTAGCACATTGCTACACTGACCCCAACCCCCCCCCCCCCACTCAGTGTTATTTAGGGTACGCATATGCTCGTTCCCTCTTTTTGAAATCACCCCCTATCTGAGGACTGCCAACATTTCCGAACCCCCCTATATCGCGGGCTTTTCGCGGGCTTTTCCTGCCTTAGAGACCCCCCTAAATACGGAAAAATGCTCAATGTACCCCCTAAATTCGGAATAATTTCTAAGAAGTCCAAAGAGATGAGAGAAAAAAAGGAAAACACCCCCTTTTTAAAGAAATCTCCGGGTGAAAAGTCAAATACACCCCTTTTTCTACAATTCTCGGGCTGGACTTTGTCGCACGAAAAGTACCCCTTTACCGGACATTTTGGTAACACGCATGCGGTCATTTCGACCCCGGAGTGGGGGGGGGGGGGGGCCAGGCCCCAAACATCCACATGAAGAGATTCATTTCGTTCATTTTGAAATAATCTCTCCTACAGCGATGGAGGTGCTACATAAATAGAATACTTCCACCGCTTGTGTATCAATGAATAATGATAATTATTCATTACGTTCATGATATTTCGTCTCCGGGTATTTTACAATTTGTTCTGCAATGGCCTATATCTGCTCATGCTCAGACTTCAACCGTGATTTAATTCCCTTTAATGCAAATTTCAATTGGCATTGTACTTGAATCTGTATAATTGATGATCAGTAACCTTTACTCCGACCGTTCCGACTTGGCATTTCCGGAGGGCAAAGTTTGTGAGGAGGATATGAAAGGCTGGAAGGGGGGGGGGGCCGAGGGTTGGGAAATCCATTATCTATCATCTCATGTTCGAGCGGGAATGCGGTACGTAAAAGACATAGAGCTATAAAATAAGACTTATTATACACTCTTGGTCATAATGGTGGAATAATTATTTTTACCCAATTTATTGAATGATTTTGACAATGATTTATTTCTAATAGATCTAGATAATAGTATACATTCTCAGATTTATTGACTGATAATTGGGGAGTGTTTGTTTTGCGTGACTGCTAAAGCATGTGTGTGCTACTATGCTAATCAACTAGGGGACCTACGTCCTTTAGTCATAACTGACAGTAATGGGGATTAATACCTCATAAAAGGGCACTAATATAGCACATGGACACGGTTTTGATGTGGCCCCCAGGATCAAAACCGTGTCGATGTGCTATATTAGTGCCCTTTTATGAGGCACTACAACCCATTACTGTCAGTTATGACTTAAGGACGTAGGTCTCCTCGTTGATTAGCATAGTAGCACACACATGCTTTAGCAGTCACGCAAAACAAACACTCCCCCAATTGTCATTCAATAAAATCTGAGAATGTATACTATTATCTAGATCTATTAGGAATAAATCATTGTCAAAATTATTTAATAAATTGGGGTAAAAATAATTATTCCACCATTATGACCAACAGTGTATCTTATTATATATATAGCTCTATGGTAAAAAGTGATATAAAATGACATGTTAGGAGTGAATGAAATAAGACAGATTCCAAATAATCTATGTTAATCAAAACAAAATGCATCACCAAGGGCTATATGCACAAGATAACTATTTCAAGATGCTCGTTAAAATTGGATATTCCTTAAAATCATTGGGGGTGGAAGGGGGGTATAGGATACAAAAGTTTTTCCCGAAACAGTATTTGTTTTCCCGCAGGAGTCCCGGTGTCCCTGCCATGGTCCCGTATTAGCCCCTTTTCTTATTTTCATAGTGGGGGCATTTTCTGCCCCCCCCCCTCCCCCCCCCCCCCCCCCCCAAGTACAGTCACTCACTGACCACAGACACACACGTGGATAATTTGCTATGTCAATCATATTTTCTGCCAGTCATGTCTGCGTGTTCTTTGATTAACCAGAGTGATGGCGTATGCTATGTGTACTCGGGGACAATGGTCCATTTTTCGCGTTGTTTGTCATGCGTGATGGATCACGACCGTCTATTTGTTCAAATACAGGGCAAATACAGGGTAAGGTTTCTAATAATTTGAGACAATTTTACACGAGAAGGACACAATAGGTATTGCACAGGGGGATATTGCCATTTGGTCGAATCTCACTCGGCCCAATAGCCATGCAGTACGTCTAATGTCGTTTCTAGTGACTAATTTATTCTACATGGTGTAGTAATCAACACCATTTCGTATGATCACCATGTAGTCTAATGAACTGTCAAACCGATAGCCATTTATCTAGAGAACCATCTGGCCTAATGGCCACTTCGTTCGATCAATATGTTTTGGCATTTGGTCTAATATATTTTGCGTCATTTCCGATTTTCCATTTAGTCCAACAGCTATTTGGTAAAATATCAAGTGGTCTCAACCAATTAGTCCAATACCCATTCGGTCCAGGAATTTAGAGTCGACCTAGCAACCACAAAATTGGGCTTGCAGGGGGTAATAAACTCTTTTTTTAGGCCTGATTATGTATATTGACATCATGGAACAAGTATATTGGCTGTCTCTATTGATAGAGCACATAATTATGTACATGCATGTCGACATTGTGACGTAGACGCAGTTTACATACTAGAAATGGGGAGGTGAGACATGGTTTTCTCTCCTCCCTGCTAGTAACAACTGTCGAAGACTGCGCCCTATTCAAACTTTATGAAATATATAATATCTATATTTTCATAACATAATTAGGAGGCAAGAACAGTTATGAGAAATGAAAATGTAGAGCAGGGAAAGAAAGATAGAAAGATAGGGAGAGAATAGAAAGGGAGGGAAGAAGAAGAAGAAGAAGAAAAAGAAGAAGAAAAGAAGAAGATGATGATGATGAAAGAAGAAAAATAAATAGAAAAGAAGATGATGAATAAAGAGAAGAAAATAAAACAATGAGAAGAAATGAAAAAAGAGACCATTGAAGAGAGGGGTACGTATAGACTGGAATCGTGTGTCATGAGTAAGAAGGAACACAAAATACGGAATAAGCTAAAAATGAAGGATTAAGGAATAATAATAGAGTGTAAAGAAGAACAATTGTACTGGACTAGATATATATATAAGCAAGACTGACTGGGAAAAAATGTGAGAGGGTGTGCGCGTGTGTGTTTGAGAGAGAAAGAGAGAGAGAGAGAGAGAGAGTCAAACAGAGAGGGGTGATATAAAATTAAGAAAAGGAGTATGGCGTGCTAATTGAACAGACTCACAATAGAATATCAATAGTTCAATATATGTTAAATAAATATTAAATTATATAACAATGTAATAGTTCACTATGTACACAAAAAAAGATGAATTAATATATTTAATATAATAGATTCATATTTTGTCGAATACAGACTATTTTCTCTTTAGTTAATACTGTGTCTTTATCTTTGTTGAATTTGACATACCATACAGTGCTTTTATTTATTTATTTTTTTTACTGCAGAAGCCCCTCTTGGTCAGTTACCTGTGCTGGTCGTAAAAGGCACTGCTACACCATTTCCACCAATCCCACAGAGCCACGCCATCGAGAGATACCTTGCAAGAGCATTCGGTAAGAGCATCACATCATGTCTTAAATAATTGATGATAATAATTTAAATGATGATGATAATAATTTATTCAGCCATCTTAAAGATAATGTTTAAACTTTGTGGAAGCGATTGGAAACGTTGATCATGTACTACATACACTGTGGGGTTTGAGAATCATACAAAATTTGATCAGTCTTGCTCAGAGTTACGTGCACTGTACACGGAAATGGCTATATATGGGACTACACAAATATGTGACCAGTGACCTGAAAGTTCTGCTCCATAATTAACCTTTGGCTGGTATTTGCAAATCTTCGAAAATTTGAAGAGCGATCCCTTACAGGGACATTTTTACTATGATACTATTTCGCAATAACATTAAAAAGAATGAAAAAGCTCACAAATTATTGTGCAGATTTCCCAGAACTCAAAGTTCTCTTCAACTTCGAAGCCCACGATTGGCTAAAACTTATCAACTTTAATTTTATAATATGTTTATATTTTGATTAAAAACGAATAAAGTTGAATTTTTAAATTCCATTATCATTTACCGCAACTCGGTCTAGAGAGACAATTGCAGGAAAATTACTCGAATAAGGATCAATTACACTGGAAATTATCTCTCTTATCGAGAACATCGATTGTCCTCCAATAACGGGTGTCTTCATGACTGCCAAATAATAATGTCTGATTATTGATCCTTTAGACATGTACGGCAAGAACATAGAAGAAGCTACACGTATTGATGTCGTGTGTGAATGCGTCGGAGATATCTTTACTCATATCATGAAGATGTTCTTCGAGAAAGACGATGCAAAGAAGGTAAGTGCTCACAATCACATTGTTAATTAATTACCTTTGCAATTCTGTTAAGCCCCTCTGCGCTACTTATAGCTACTTGCGCCATCTATATAGCAAACAATGCCTAATCGGTGACCATTTGTCCCCCGTGATCCTCTTTTTCTTATGTAAATTGAGAGCTAATTTGATGGAAAAAACACCTGTCAGTGACCGTGCAGGGAGGTTTCATCCCTCCTGGCCAAACTTGTGCAGTGGGGCTTTAAGACGCATATTGGCCTTTGCACACGAGGCGTCAGTTGATTGGCGTAGGACTGCGTCAACGAGTAGCGCGTTTTTTTAAGGGTCGTGCGAAAGAGACACGTACAACGTATATGAATGCAAAATGAACATTGCAAACATCACTTTGAAGTACTGACGTTTGTGATATTTCCTTTACAGACTTGAGAAGCGCGGGTAATAACGCAATCAAAAGGACACCGTGTGTGCAATCGTGCTTTGACAAATGTCACTTTGAAAATGTTGTAAAGATTCTTTTATGAGCAGTTCAATATATATTAAAGGAGTTTGTAAATACCTCGACCAGGCGGGCCAGAAATTCACATTAAGTTACGTTTCGTGCTTCTAATCTTTTGAGATAGGCCTACATAATGGAAACCTCTGACAATTTGACAATAATTCCTAAAAATGAACGTGTGCATACATTAGTCTTTCGATGGAAAATGGCATCTCTCTGCTCGGAAGAGATTTCACAGATCTATCCATTCTCTTTAGATCTCGCCAATAACTCCAACGGGGACAAATATTATTAGACACCTTGGCATCGTCTTATAAACAGTTGTGATTAATCTTAATTATGAACATAAGAGATAAGAGACGGCAAACTTGCGATTGATTGAAGGACTTGCGATTGATTTGAATCAATCGCAACTCTTTATAATTCGGGGCCCAGGTTATGAATACGATTTCTACAGACGAAAATAATGTGAAGTTCACCTGAATGATAGCAATAAAGTGATATCCTGTGTAAATAGTCCCTTGGACTCATAGGACTTTCGGAAGTGGTTTGATATAATCTGTAGATTGTTCAAACACTAGTTCCTATGGTGCCTAGGAATTTTTTAAATAGAAAGAAGATTGTATAGTGAGGTTAACCAACTTTTAGTGACGTTTTTGCATTATCTTTTGGTCCAGATTTGCTAGTAATTATACTTTATACGTGATCAGAAAGAGCGAAAATCACAACAATAGATTTCTTCTTCCAAATCCAATGTAGTAGATTGTGCCGTTCTCGAATAAGAGCGATTTTATTGTAACGAATCATCTCTAAATTGGCAACGCGGTGTGGAATATAAAATCACAATTTTCGTTAACAAATTTGCAATTTTCTTTCACATCGGATAAACAATTTCCTAAATTAATTTTTACAAACTATGAAGGAGTGGACAAAACATTAACCGTTGCCAAGTTAAAGAGCGAAAATTGATTAATTTATAAAATAAGAAAATAAAAAAACTCTCTTCTATGGAGGATGTTAAGCCCTATAGGATCTTTTAAAGATAAACATCAAAATATTATTACAAATGGAGAAGTACGAAAAGTAAAGATTAAATACGTACCATTCTAATTTAAAAGAATTCTAGTATAGTGGTTTTTGACATATGCCGATCATGACAAAATCAATACTTGTGAGTCTTGCAAGACGAATAATAACATTTAGTAATTCATGTTTCTATTTCTACTTTTACTGAAGAAACGACTTAAAACTGGATTTGATTTTGTTGATGTTGTTTTTGTTGTTGACTAGAGAAAGAAAACGAAGTAAGAAAATAAGTGTAAAATTTCGTATACCCTGTATTCACGCAGAGTAATGATGGAATAATCATGCTTTTTAATAACGTTTATATTTCCATCATTTATCAATATTCAGGCTGAGCTAGGAAAGAGTTTTGTTGAGAAGGACTCTAAAACCATCCTGACCGCTATGTGCGATGCTCTGAAGAAGAACAGTGGTGGAAAGGGCTTCTTCGTCGGCGACAAGGTTGGTTCAGGAGTCCTCATTCTTTCATCATGTCTAGTTATAGTGATAAATGACATTATTTACCTCTCTTTAGTATGTTGAATAAGTCTAATCATCTGATTGGTCAAAATTGGAGTCGTGATTTTAGCCATTCCAGCCTATCGGTCAATAGTTTTTTTTTTCAGATGCCCGTTGCCCCCAATGGTTTACGTGTAAAACGTTTCTTTTGGCGAGCGCGGATACCATATAGTGCTTTTTGTCTGCGATTCCCGAATAATCGTAACATTCAGGCAACTTTCCAGCAAAGATTTACAGACAGTACTTGTCTCAGATATTCTGTCAGGTTTTAACCAGTCTTTACTCAAGAAATGGATAAGGTAAGAATTCTTTGTAGATTTTGTTGTGAATTCGGTTTATAAAAGATATATCGACTGCTTTAAAGGTAATATAAAGTTTTGGAAATTTGAAAATTGGGTGGATAGTGATTTTTTGCAATTTTGATATATTTGGATGCCCCTGTGGATGTATTATAAGCACTAGAAAATTTAGCCCCTAAAACACTTCTGCTATAGAGAAAATTGAACATAAAAATGTACTGGTGCTCCCGGTAAATTTTGATGAATTTCAAATCGCGCCTACGGTCGCTGCGACCATGAAAATCTCAGGATATGTAGTTGTGATATATAAATTCCAAACGGGAATAGCTAATCGGTTGATTTTAGTCAAGAAACATTGTTTTATAGCTTTATTAATATCTTGACCTTGAGAGGGAGCTTTACAACATAAATAGTCTATTATTTACAATTTAATAACTTTAGACTCGATTGCAACCGCGACAACGATCACTGAATACTGTAGGATCGCATATGTATCCAATATGTTCATTTGAACCAAATTCATGATCCAATACCAAAACTTGTATTACCTTTAATATTCGAAGCATAGCTGTTTCTGTACTGGCTCTCTGGGCAGTCCGACGCGCCTCGGGGTCATATCAGGATGCAAGGTCCCCTTGAGCCAATAGAAACAGCGATGCCTCTCATAGCAGTCAAAGATATGTCCTGTACACAGAAATGTGTATACCGTATAGGGCTTCACAAATATGTGACATGAGAGTTGTGCAGGTCCCCAACCTAAAGCTATTAATTGTCATGTTTTGAATAATTATGGAGGCATACTTTTCAGTGGACCTGTTTTCTGATATACACTTCCACAATAACAATCATAATTATAAAGAATGTAAAAAGCACACACATTTTTGTTTAGCTTTCACCTCTCCCAGAACTCAATCGTCAATGTTATATCTGAGATGCACGGCCCTACGTGCTATCATTGTCTGTGATATAATATAATATTGTAACCCTATTGATCCAAATGATCATGAAATGCCTCAAAAAAGTAAAAATCCTGGAGTGACCGGTTTTACCATACTCATTTTCCCCGATAGACTGTAGTGTTATAAAACCGTTAGGAAAACGAAAAATAGAATTTCGATTTCCAATCATAAATATCTTGATAATCAGACAGGCGGTCGGCTTGTAAAAGTCATGATTTCTGACTGACCTAAAGGTTTAAAATTATGATTGCAGCATGAGCTAAATCCAGAATTTTGTTTCAGAATCTGAGGCAATATATTACCGAGTCAATTTAAGGTTGGTTTTCTCTTTAATCGTTTTCACTTCTACCCGATTTCTATCTCGATCCAGATGACCATTGCTGATATCACGGTCTTTAACATGGCGGAGACAATTTTCGGAAGCATGCCACCCCTAGCAGCCATGTATCCAGCTTTGAAGGAGTTCTCTGACCGCATGAAAGCTGAACCAAAGATCGCTGCATGGCTCAAGAAAAGGCCAGAGACTGCTATGTAAAATCACTTACGCTGTGGCTTTACCGGGAGTCTTTCTTTCCATTATTTGTGGTGTTTTTTTAAATGAAAACTACATGTAGTCCAATAAGATTTCCTAAATAATTGTTCCCTAGATGAAGTTGTGTGCTAACTTAACACTAAAAGGCATTTAGACCAATAACATGTTGGATTAATTAGTGACATGTACAAGCAGGAAAAACAAATTTAATAAGAGCCAGCCCCCCCCCCCCCCCCTCCCACCAAAATAAGTCCACATGTTTGCCGAGTTGGGTGAAACAAAGGACCCTTTATTTGGAATTTGTCGATTGCAGTCGTGGATTTGCTAATAGGTATACAATGTAATTATTTCTGCAACGACAACCGCTACATCGTCCTTCAGGCACCCCCCCCCCCCCCCCAGGGAACTCGTAGCAAGAAAGTTCTCTGCCTTCATTCATTACAAACGTCTTATTATCGTACCGGTTATGATAGGTTTTAGACATTAAAACGGCACTCTGACAATGGACCTACTACGAAACTAAGGGGCTACGGGCCGTGTGTCCCCCCCCCCTCACCGAATTGTGAGAAATCAATGAGAAAATAAAATAAAATACAATGAACAAGGTAGGGGTAAAGTGAAAGGAGATCATCCAATCCGCTCCCATATACCCCACCCCATCGCTATAGGTATTCTTTTTTTTTTAACCTTTCATCTACCTGTTTATACCCATGCCTCTAACATTCTTCGTCATTCATGCACTTCTTCACGTCATTCTCCTTCACATGAACTCTTAAACAATATTGATTGATGTAATACGAAAAGATTTGAAATTCATAGTGTATTCTTTTGCAGTTGAATTTTTGTATCAGTGACGAACGAGTCTTTCCATTATAGAAGATAATGACGTCATCAAGTAGAGTTCCTTCAGCCAGTTTAAAGTCGTCTTCAGAATTTCATTGTTAACACAAGAAACAACGACCACGTTTCAATTTCGTGTACCCCTTCTGTGAATTAACGTTTGGAAAAAGAAAATAAAGTTAGTTCTACCTTTCGACTTGTTATAACATTGTGCATTTCGTTTAAATATCTGAAAGTGAGTGTGTGCAGGCGCGGATCCAGGATTTCTTAGGGGGGGGGGCCCAAATGTGAAATTATGGGAACCAAATATTGGTACGTAATGGCGACCAACAGTGACGTAATGCGGGGGGGGGGGGTCGGTGCAGGGAGGGGCGAGTTTCTCCCTCCCTCCTCCGCGAACGCGGAAGTTTTGACGTTTCATTAAATTATTAGAGAAGGAAGACGATTCGTTGTACCCTTCTCAAAACTAATTCTCGTCTGAATTTAGTTTTTCCCCTCCCGCGCAAAGCGCGGAAAATTTTACGATTTATTAAATTATTACGATTCTTTGGAGAGTTCTCGACTCTTAATCCTCGTCTGAATTTAGTTTTTTCCCCTCCCGCGCGAAGCGCGGAAAATGTTACGATTTATTAATTTATTACGATTCTTTGGAGAGTTCTCGACTCTTAATCCTCGTCTGAGTTCAGGTTCCCCCCCCCTCCCGCGCTTCGCGCGGAAGCTTTTTAAGTTTCCTTTAATCATTAGAGAAAGAAGACGATTCGTTGTACCGTTTTCGACACTAATCCTCGTCTGAAATCAGTTTTCCCCCTTCCGCGCGAAGCGTGGAAGCTTTTACGATTCATTAAATCATTAGAGAAAGAAGACGATTCGTTATACCGTTCTCGAAAATATTCCTCGTCGGAATTTAGTTCCCCCTACATCCCGCGCGAAGCGCGGAAGGTAACATTAAAGATTCGTATTACCGTTCTCGCCTCTGAATCCTCGTCTGAATTCAGGTCCCCCCCCCCCCCCCCCCTCTCGCGCGAAGCGCGGAAGCTTTTGCGTTTCATTAAATCATTAGAGAAAGAACACGATTCGTTGTACTGTTCTCGACTCTTAATCCTTGTCCGAATTCAGGTCCTCCCCCCCCCCCCACCCTTCCCGCGCGAAGCGCGGAAGCTTTTAAGTTTCATAATGTTATGAGAGAAAGAAGACGATTGGCTGTACAGTTCTCGACTCTTAATCCTCGTCTGAATTCAGGTTCCCCCCTGGAAGTTTTTAATTTTCATTAAATCATTAGAGAAAGAAGACGATTTGTTGTATCGTTCTCGAAAATAATCATCGTCGGAATTTAGTTTCCCCTCCATCCCGCGCGAAGCGCGGAAGCTTTGACGTTTCATTAAATCATTCGAAAGAAGACGATTCGTTGTACAGTTCTCGACTCTTAATCCTTGTCCGAATTCAGGTCCCCCCCCCCCAAGCTTTTAAGTTTCATAATGTTATGAGAGAAAGAAGACGATTGGCTGTACAGTTCTCGATTCAATCCTCGTCTGAATTCAGGTTCCCCCCTGTCGCGCGAAGCGCGGAAGTTTTTTATTTTCATTAAATCATTAGAGAAAGAAGACGATTTGTTGTATCGTTCTCGAAAATAATCCTCGTCGGAATTTAGTTTCCCCTCCATCCCGCGCGAAGCGCGGAAGCTTTTACGTTTCATTAAATCATTAAAGATTCGTATTACCGTTCTCGCCTCTGAATCCTCGTCTCAATTCAGGTTCGCCACTCCCGCGCTTTGCGCGGAAGCTTTGAAGTTTCACAAGATTATGAGAGAAAGAGTCGATTCGCTGTACCGTTCTCGATTCTTAATCCTTGTCTGAATTCAGTTTGCCCCCCCCCCCTCCCCTCCTGAGCGAAGCTTTGACGTTTCTTTAAATTATTAGAGAAAGAAGACGATGCGTTGTACCGTTCTCTATACTCTTAATCCTTTTCAAAGGTGTTCTTTGTCTGCTCCTTTTTCTTCCTATGTCCTCTTCCGATTTGGGGGGACCGCCCCCCCCCCCCCTGGCTACGCGCCTGCGGTCAGATAAACACATTTGATACCTTGTCCGACCCCGCAAGCTCAGGGGTTTAAGGCAATAAATTGCGGTCAGATAAGCATTCAGGGGCCCGCCTTAGGGCGCCTTAGGGCCCCTGGTGGGGTCGAGGCGGCTGAGCCGGCCTCGGAAGCTCAGGGGTTTTAGGCGTTTAATTAAGGTCAGATGAGCATTTTTTTTGTATACCTTATTATTTTATGACACTGGCAGGTCACTATTTGGCTTGGGTTCTTTGGGGCAGAGCCCAAAAAAATCACGGGTTTTAGGCATTAAATTACCGTCAGATGAGCATCAAAGGGCCCGCCGTAGGGTCCTAGGTGGAATCCAGGGGCAGAGCCCCCGGAGCTTAGGGGTTTTAGGCATTTAATCACGGTCAGATGAGCATATTTAGATGCCTCATTAATTTTTAACACTGGCAGTTAACTATTCTTTCTTTCTTGCTCTCATTCTATTTTGTTTCTCTTTAATATACTTTTTCAAAAAAGTGGGGGGGGGGGGGAGGGAGCTCGAGGCTCCCAATCCCCGCCCCACCTCGGGCCTGACATGTAGGAATATCAAGAATCATATTTCTTGCCTGGCTGTAAATTTAGTAATTTGTCATTCTCCAACAAACACATACAAACGTATTTACTAAAAAGTGAGGAAAAATCTCGGAAATTATGTCATTTCTTTCCCTTTCCTTCCTTCTCTCTTATTTTTTTGATTGGGGGGGGGGGGGGGTCAACAGCCTGGGGGCAAGGCCCTTTCGGCCCCCCGATCTCCTTCTTCCCCCTTTTCTTTTTTTCTTCCTCTTCTTTCTTTCCCTTCTCTCCTCTTTCCCTTTCCCTTCTTTTCCTTTCTTCTCTCTTTTTTTTTTTTTTTTTTGCGGGGGGGGGGGCAAGGCCCGCTCGGCCCCCCCTGGATCCGCGCCTGAGTGTGTGTATGTGTGTGTGTGTAATAAGCAATACAAGAGAGAACGATAAAAAGAAAGAGAGAGGGAGAGACAGAGAGAAAGACAGATAGACGGGATAAAGAGAGAGCTGTTGTGCAGTGTTTCTAACAAACAATTGTTGACTAAATATGTAATTTTTGAACTTTTTGTCAGTTCAAACAAGAAATTGTATGCTGCTATTGATTTCATTTTGAAGCTGATTTTAGGCATCTGTATTCAATGGAATGACAACGCTCAGTTTCACAAAGGAAACAGAGGTTATCATTACAACTCCGTAAAGGTAAAGTCCAACCTGATATTAAGTTGATGAGAGAAACAGGTCAGTGAAATTTTGAGAAAAACTGATTGAAAATAAGAAGGTTGTGAATTTTTGAAGGTGCGTTCAATCAAACACAAATTGGCAACTCTGTAAAGTATCTCGCGAGGTCCCCTACCATTTCCCCTGTACTAAAAAATTTCCGAATAAGCACATTTCCCTTAAGAAAATTTTCAATCATACATTCAGCCTATATATATGCTTTTTATACAACCCCTGCATGAAAAAAAATATTTCTAAGGAAATTTAAGTTCTGGAAATGGTTTGTACAAAGTAAATTGGATAGAAGCTTGCAAGATACGTCACAGTTTTGCCAATTCTAATTCCACTTATGACAGCTTCGAAAATTCATAACTTTCCTATTTTTAATCGGAAATTGCTCAACTTTCGCTAATTTGTTTGTCTCTTTTATTTTGCTTTTATTAAAACCAACTTGAAATCAGCATGGACTTACCCTTTTGTATTTGGTAACGATCTATATGCAAGTCAGAAAATTGTTTCACACAATATTAGGATAACTTATATCATTGTAATGATTTGTTAAAGATATGATGAACAATGGACAACTTTTAAAATCACTCGAGAGAGAGAGATGTGAAGGGAGAGTGGATGGGCTAACATGATATCATCCCTCTCGCACCCTCCCTACATAACATGACTATCTTGCTCTCTCGCATTTATCCGCCTATTATGACCAAAGCCCCCACCAACAAACAGACAAAAATGCTGTACATTTTGGCTATCGGTATTGATGCTGGCCTTGCGGGGAACTGACTAGATACAATCGGGCTGTGTACGTGGTCAGTTTGGGATCCTCGGTTTGTTGTCGGTTGGTATTCTCGGTTTATAAACCAATACCGGTAAATAAGCTTTTCCTCGCTCTCACCTTTCACCCCACTTAAAAAGAAAATCATTAAAAAAGAACACTAAAAATGTTAACACCAAAACAAAAAAATAAAATCGGGAAATTCTCAGGCGTGGTAATACCCTTTTTCTTTCTTCCCTCCTCTCTTACTCTTTCATTTCCCTACCGAGGTATAAACCGAGAAACTAATTTGTTAAAAAGCTTGAAAATGCAACAAAATCGCCCTATCATCAATTTTCCTCGCTCTCCGGCCCTTTCACCCCCTCCCCCCTCCAAGTCGTACCGTTTCACTTTCATCCCTCTTAAGTTCTTAATCTTCCGTCTGTTTACTGCTTTCAATACTTTTAAGTCACAGGCTCCACTGTACTCACATTTTCAAGTTAAAGTGTTTTACATATTTAAAATTGTAAATACATTTTGTAATGCAATAAAAGGCCATAATTTCTTTTGTATCTCTTTCTCCCCCCCCCCCCCCTCCAATCTCCCCTCCTCTCTACTAATCGCTCTTATTCACTCCCTATCTCTAGCTCTCTCTTCTATTCTCTCAACTCTCCACTTTTCCCAAATTCATCCCGTAAACACCAACAAACACAAATGAAAATGGGTTTAGCACATAAAGGAAGTAATTTTGAGCTGGTTTTTAATATTTACATCAAAACTATCTTTCAATCCATTGCACAGATAATTTTACAACAATTCATTTACAAATTATTCTTCAAGGAATTGTTTATACATTATAAAGAATGAATCATTCTTGCAAAGGTATACTGATTTTTGTCATCTTTTATGCTCTATCATGTTTCATGCTTACCATTTCGTAGCAAATTAGTGTGTCCATTTTTATACAATCTAATGACAATTAGAGGGGTATCAGGACAATTACCCCCTGGACAATCACCCCCCCCCCCCCTCCGAGGCCAATAACCCCATGGAAAATTATCCCGTAAGACAAATGCCAAAAAACAAGACATAATAAGTGACCCCCCCCCCGAACCACACACACCTGGGTGATTGTCCTAGACTGTAATTGTCCTAGAACCAATTATAGGAATACATTTTTTTTTACAAAGATAATTCTACCTAGAACATCATTCTGGATTAAAAATGATATTCATTAGAAATCCCAAACAAATTTCCATTCACAAGAAGTTACTCAATACAAATGTTAAATTGATATAAACTACTTTCAAAAGGGTAAAAAATATGTTGTTTTTTTTCATTTCAATTCTGCATATTCACTGACACACTATACATAATTACAAGGAAACATACACATTTTGATTACCAAAACAACTCCAGTTCTAATCTCTATATCTTACTTTGAACTCGTTCATGCAGCTATCCCCTGAATTCAATTGATATTACAAAATCATCTAAGCACATAACATATAGTAATGAATGCATTAAAAAAAAAAGCCAATTCATTATATAAAGCAAAATGAGGATATGCCAAAGAGAAATGAAAGGAATTATAAACCATACGAGTTATTAAAGACAAAAAAGAGGGAAAATTATGTAGTGGTATGCTGATTTGGGCAAAACATTGACCTAAAGGGGGCGCTATAGCAATAGAAGAGTTGGTTAACTTGATCATTTGGATGGTTATTAATTTAGTCTCAACTTGTAAATTTATTACGAGGTACTGGCTTTTGAATAGAACTAATTATGTTTCTGACAGTATGCCAGGAATGGGTAAACAACCCCTGGACTTGAATTTCTGCACTTGATTTACAGGAGTTTATTACCGATAGAATGTCATAGTCACGCTACTGTTTTTCCAGCGATCTAACATTCTTGCGGGGCTGTAGGCTCCCCCTACTTTCTCCTGTAGGCCTACACAGTCAGAACCATTCTATAAATTGTGCCTTGTCTTTGGTTATATTTAATTGAACTTATAACTTCTCTCTTGATTGGTAGATTGAACTAATCTCGAGGTCGGGTGGCTTACAAATCATTCTAAATATCCTATTTTGTAATTGGTTGTATTCGTAAGGGCCCTTCCGATTGGCTAGTAATATCATGTAATATTGAAAAATATATGAAAAATGAACATCTATTTCTCTCAGCCACACGTGAAAATAGAGAATGTTTCCATAACGACGGAAATGGGGTGGAGCAAGGAAGAGAGAGAGAGAGAGAGAGACGGGAGGAGAGTAAGAAAATGAAAGAACAGAGAGAGAGAGAGAGGGGGGAGTGTGATGGGTGTATCTACCGAATCTAGATACATTGTACGGACCGTCCTCAGGACGAGTTAGTCTAGTATTTGGAGTTGAAGAACGAAGCTCAATAATGAAGATCAGCCCTTGAAATCTAACCACTTTGTGTTGTGTAATCTGTTGTTGTGGAACAAAGGACCCAGGGACAACGGGTAGAGGAAACCTCACGTAACAAATGGGGGCTCGGCCAGGTATATAAAGTGGAAAGTATGATTTTCAGGTGATTTTTGTGATCATATTAGCGCTGGCATGTTGCATTACATTGCGTGCGACGAGTTACATACACGTTCCTTATGAGCGGACTGTTCGGTGTGTACTGTGTGTGTGTTGTCGATGTCGGTTCGTTAAGATGATATCGTCGGGCACCGCTGGGGTAGCCGTTTCAGGTTCGAACATTCGTGGTGTGTGTGGTGAGAAAAACATTGTTGTCTTCTCATGTTTCTGCATGGATTTGCAGGGTTTGACTGAGGGTTATAACAGTCAGGTTGTCTAGATTTCTCGGATATTGTAGAATCTAGATGTTGTAAGGTTGGCTGGGGATTATAACAGCCAGGCTCTAGCTCTTTCTAGGATATTTAGGAGGCTACGTTTTTTGCATGATGGCTAGCGAGTTCTCGTTGGGAGAGTTTGTTAGGGATCCGTCTGCGGAGCGATTAAGCTCGTTGACTAAAGTTGAATTATTAGATGTAGCAGCTCATTATGAGGTTGTTGGCATTAAACGTTACATGCTGAAGTCGGACATTTTGAACAGGATTGTCGAGTTTCTGGTTTCTGAAGAGGTTTTGTCTTCAGAGGCGGCGGACGGTATCAGTGCGACTCCTCCCGGGTCTAGGTCTCGGTCTCCTGAATTAAATTCCCAGGCTAGGTCTTCAGTTTCGGATGAAGTGAGGATAAAGGAGTTGGAATTAGAGAGGGCGAGAGTAGAGTTGGAGAGGGAGAAACTTGTTGCCCTAAACAGAAAAGAAAGCAGAAATGCTGATAGACATTTTGACGTAGCAAAGCATGTCAGAATGGTCCCTCCGTTCGAAGAGGAAGGGGTGGAAAAGTATTTTCCACACTTTGAGAAATTAGCTCAAAGCATGGGGTGGCCTAGGGAAATGTGGGCTCACCTGATTCAGAGTAAGTTTAGCGGTAAGGCTAGGGATGCTTATTTAGCAATGACGATGGCTGACGTGTCGGATTACGATAAAGTAAAATTGAGCGTGCTAAAAGCTTACGAACTTGTACCCGAAGCGTACAGGCAGCGATTTCGCAAAGCGCGAAAGGAAGAATCGCAAACTCATATGGAGTTTTCAAGACAAAAAGAGCAATTGTTTGACAGATGGAGCTCATCTCTCCATATAGATCATGATTATGATAAATTGCGTGAAATTCTTCTACTTGAGGAATTCAAGCGCAGCGTGCGACTGGATGTTCGTATACATCTCGAGGAGCAGCGCGTCGATTCGCTGGATGAAGCAGCAAGAATCGCGGATGATTACGTGCTCACGCACAAAATCTCACACAAAGTGAGTGTAGAACCTAAGAAAAATGGAAACTGGAGCAAAAGCCAGAAAACTAGTTCATCACAAGAAAAGGATGAAATAAAACCGCAGTCCCAGCAGGGACAGGTAACAGGGGAAAGAATGTGCTATGCTTGCAGACAGTATGGGCACATAAAGTCAAAGTGTCCTTCACTTCAGGCTAAGAAACAGAAATCTAGTGCACATCCTAATGCATTCGTACAAACTAAGTCAAACTCACAAAGTAGAATTGTACCAGCGAACATGGAAAAAATTCAGAAAGAGTATGAACCGTTTGTGTCTGTAGGATATGTATCTGTAGCAGAGAGTGATGTAGCAAGAAAAGTGAAAGTCTTGCGGGATACTGGTGCTTCTCAGTCTTTGATTTTGGAAAGTGCGTTGCCCTTTTGTGATAGTTCTTCTGTTGGTGCTAGTGTTTTGCTCAAAGGCATTGGAGACGGCTTTGTGGAGGCACCGCTTCATGTGGTAGACTTGAAGTCAGACCTTGTTTCTGGTATGGTGAAGATGGCAGTTAGACCATCACTTCCTGTGGAAGAGGTATCCATCATATTAGGTAATGATCTCGCCGGTGATAGAGTCGTGTCATGTCCAGTAGTGAGTTCGAGTCCTTGTGAAAGTTCTGAGACAGATGAGTTGGTTGCAGAATTTCCTGTTGTGTTCCCAGCATGTGCTGTAACTCGTTCAATGGCAAAGAAAGTTGAGTCGGAGAAGACGTCTAATGACGTAGATGTTGACTTGGGAGATTCTTTCTTTTGTCGTTTGGTTGAAGATGAGTCTGATTCCAATGTGGATGAGAGTGCGAGAAAGGATCGTAGTGTAGGAAATAGTGAAACATCTGAACCACTATCTTTGAAAAAGAGTAAGTTGCTAAAGGAGCAACAGACAGATCCTCAGTTGATTTCTTTGAATGAGAGAGCTGTTTCTGAGGAGGAGGCATTGACTGTGCCTGTTTGTTATTACAAGAAAGCAGGTGTGCTAATGAGAAAGTGGAGGCCAGCAGATGTCCCTGCAGATGAGGTGTGGAAAGAAGTCCACCAAATTGTAGTCCCTTCTACATACAGGCAGGACATAATGAGCCTTGCTCATGAAGCTCCACTTGCAGGTCACTTAGGGGTTCACAAAACCCAGGAGAAAATTCTTTCTCATTTCTTTTGGCCAGGTGTGCAAAAAGATGTTGCAAATTTTTGCAGAAGTTGCCATGCATGTCAAGTTGTAGGTAAACTGAATCAGAAAATACCGGCGGCACCATTGAAGCCAATACCGGCGTTCGATGAGCCATTTTCTAGGATCATAGTAGATTGTGTAGGTCCTCTGCCAAAGACTAAGGCAGGTAATGAATACTTATTGACGATAATGTGCGCTGCGACGAGATATACCGAAGCGATACCACTGCGGCGCATTACAGCGAATAATGTGACAAAGGCGTTAGTGAAATTTTTCACTACTGTAGGGCTACCAAAAACTGTACAATCTGATCAAGGGTCAAATTTCATGTCTAGGGTGTTCAATCAGGTGTTGAAGGAACTGGGCGTAAAACATGTAGTTTCGAGTGCATACCACCCTGAGTCCCAGGGAGCGCTGGAGAGATTCCACCAGACTTTGAAGAATATGTTGAAAACTTATTGTATGGAGTCAGAGAAACAATGGGATGAGGGAGTTCCCTTGTTATTGTTTGCTGTGCGGGATGCTGTTCAAGAGTCGCTTGGTTTCAGTTCTTTTGAGTTGGTATACGGTCACTCAGTACGTGGACCATTGAAGTTGCTGAAAGAGAGACTGTTGTGTGATGATTCACAAACAAATGTGTTGGAGTATGTGAGTACTTTCCGTGAGAGAATGCATAAGGCGTGGGAGGTTGCCAGACAGAATTTGTCAGATTCTCAGGAGAAGATGAAGTCATGGTATGACAGGAAATCCAAAGAGAGGAATTTCGAGGTAGGAGATGAAGTCTTGGTCTTACTGCCGATAGTTGGTCATTCTCTGCAGGCTAGATTTTCTGGGCCGTACACTATTGCTAAGAGAGTTGGTGATGTCGACTACGTTGTCAATACTCCAGATAGGCAGAAGAAGAGACGTGTGTGTCATGTGAATATGCTTAAGCCATATATCCGAAGAAATGACGAGAGTAAAGCACAACCAGTGTTGAGTGCTGTTGAATGTGACTCAAAGTGTGAAGTTGAGAAAGAAGTGTGCAAGATTGAGAGAGAGAACCCATGTGTGAAATTGAAAAATTCAGAGGTTCTAGCACACATCGATAACAAACTAACACACTTATCTGTGAAGGAGAGGAGCGACGTGAAAGAGCTGTTGAGTGAATATCCACAGTTATTTGCTGATGTTCCCTCTCGAACTGATGTTGTTGAGCATGATGTTGATGTGGGAGATACAACCCCAATCAAACAGGCACCATATCGTGCAAACCCGACAAAACTGAAAAATCTTGAAAAGGAAATCGAATACATGCTACAGAACGGCATTGTCGAGCCAAGTAGTAGTGCATGGTCTTCTCCTTGCATCCTCGTTCCAAAACCGGATAAATCTAATCGTTTCTGTACGGATTACAGAAAAGTAAACGCGTGCACGAAGACAGATTCTTTTCCGATTCCGCGAATAGATGATTGCATAGACCGTATAGGCAAAGCAAAGTATGTGAGCAAATTTGATCTCTTAAAGGGATACTGGCAAATCCCTTTGACAAAAAGAGCACAAGAGATCTCTGCGTTTTCTACTCCGCAAGGCCTTTTCCAATACACAGTGATGCCTTTTGGCATGAAAAATGCGCCTGCGACATTCCAAAGACTTGTGAATAATCTTGTAGCGAATATGGCAGGTTGCGAAGCATACATAGATGACATAATCGTGTATAGTGAAGAGTGGGATGAGCACGTACAGAGAATCAGAGAGTTGTTTGAAAGGTTGTCCATTGCTAAAATGACAGTCAACTTGGCAAAGAGCGAGTTTGCAGGGGCAACTGTCCTTTTCCTTGGGCATGTTGTTGGTTCGGGTCATGTACGGCCAATCTCGGCGAAGGTCGATTCCATCCTGGCTTTCCCGATTCCAACCAACCGGAAGGAATTGATGCGGTTCCTGGGCATGGCAGGCTATTATAGAAGATTCTGCCATAACTTCTCCGATGTTGTAACTCCCCTAACCAATCTGCTGCGCAAACAGGTGACGTTTGTATGGTCTGACGACTGCGAGAGTGCTTTCAACCAGGCGAAAGCCCTCTTATCTACCAATCCGGTACTGATGGCTCCGGATTTCAACCAGCCGTTCAGCATGATGGTGGACGCGAGTGATGTGGGTGCTGGTGCAGTTCTTACTCAAGCAGACGCTGAAGGTATCGACAGACCCATATCATTCTTCTCAAAGAAATTCAGTGCAAGTCAGAAGAACTATTCTACTGTCGAAAAAGAAACATTGGCTTTGATACTTGCACTTGAACATTTTGACGTTTATGTCAGTGGATCTCAACATCCAGTCAGGGTACTAACTGATCATAACCCCCTGACATTCCTCAACAGAATGAAAAACAAGAACCAAAGACTGACGCGATGGAGTTTGCTGCTCCAAGAATACAACTTGGACATTCTACATGTGCCAGGAAAGGACAATGTTATTGCGGACGCTTTATCTCGTGTGTGATAATGGACAAAAGTGAGCAACCCTTGTTTGAACCATATTTCGTGAACAGTTGAACACTTACAGTGAAGCATCATACTTGAACAGTTGAACTTTGGTGAATTCATTGGAATACTATGTGAGAAAGGGAACCAGAACTTTTAACTTTGATGGTTTCTTTAATAATCACAAAGCATTGTGAACATAGACTGATTGGACTCATTGAAACTGTTTATTGGACTCACAGAAAAATGTATTTTTCTTATGTTTGCTTTCCAGATGTCTGTAAACCAGTGTATATATGTATGTGATATGCTTATCGTATTCGTTGACGAATTTGAACATGCATGATAATATTATTGTGTTAAAACTCTTTTGGTACAAACACAAGAAACTAGAAAGCCTAGTGAGTCATCATTTTGTCTGTGCATGTTTATATATGAAAATAGAAACAGTAAATTGATTTATATGTTTTATCCAAAGCAGGATAAATATATTAAAAGAAGGAACTTTGGAACAAAAAGTATTTTGGTGGCTTACCATATTTTTGGTTATGGATATAAAGTAATCAAAGTTATTCTTGAAAATATTCAATACTCGACCAACACAGATATGGTTTTACACTACAATGCAAAATTTCAGATTAATAGTAACATGTTTTTACAACTGACGTGAAGGCTATATTATATTATCTTTCAGACAGGTTTAATGTTGCTGGAGTTTGTTTAGTATTATTTTTATGCAAAGAAATATGTTTAGATTCAAACTTGCGAAGAAGCATGAAGACATATTAATATTGATAGGTCATTTAAGGTGAACTTCTCTGCGATTTGAATTGTATTTTGTTTTATGTTAAGTACAAATGACTTCTGATATATGCAAAAGTCAGCGATGAAGATGATAGAGCAGGATGATAAAAGAATGGTTTATGTTTTTACTTATACATGTAGCTGTTCATACTCAATTTTATTGTATGAACGGAAACCACTAGACAACGCTGTGATACCATTTGCATGCTGGTACTGTATAGTTTTACAAGCTGACTTGTTTATCAGATTTCTAAATCTACAAAGACCTCATACTTATAAATACTTTCAGGTTTTTGTATTCTTACAGCAGTTGCTGAAACAACATTGAAAAAGAAATGTTTTTATAGCACTTCTCCTACTGGTATGAGTGCTAATTTATGAGGGGGAGTGTGATGGGTGTATCTACCGAATCTAGATACATTGTACGGACCGTCCTCAGGACGAGTTAGTCTAGTATTTGGAGTTGAAGAACGAAGCTCAATAATGAAGATCAGCCCTTGAAATCTAACCACTTTGTGTTGTGTAATCTGTTGTTGTGGAACAAAGGACCCAGGGACAACGGGTAGAGGAAACCTCACGTAACAGGGAGTAAAAAAGGGGAAAGAACAGAGAGAGAGGGAGAGAGAGAAAGAGAGTAAGAGAGGGAAAGAACAGAGAGAGAGAGAGAGACGGGAGGAGAGTAAGAAAATGAAAGAACAGAGAGAGAGAGAGAGGGGGGAGTAAAAAAGGGGAAAGAACAGAGAGAGAGGGAGAGAGAGAGAGAGAGGAGAGTAAGAAAGGGGAAGAATAGAGAGAGAGAGAGAGAGAGAGAGAGAGAGAGAAGAGAAAGAAAGGGAAAGAACAGAGAAAGGGAGAGAGAGAGAGAGAGAGAGAGAGAGAGAAGGAGAGTAAGAAAGGGAAAGAACAAAGAAAGAGAGAGAGAGAAAGAACATGTGGGAGGGGGCACGTGCCCCCAAAAAATTTCCAAGATCGGTTGAACTTTTTAAGACCCCTTTTTTGACCTCGATCGATTACATGTATTCCCCCCCCCCCCCCTAAAAAAAACAACATCAAACTCTGGCCAGTAGAGTATATTAATATAGTAGCTGCGCTATATAAATGGACCTATCATTATTATTATCTGATCAACTCGTTAGTTGAATAGTATGAGGTTATTTGGAAACATCATTGCCCAAATTATGACGCAACGGCTATACGCCTTCGGATGATTTTGGACAAACAATTCTCGACGATAAGATAACGCATGGAAAAAGTATGATTATAATTAAAGTTGTAGTAAACTGTAAAATTGCTTCGCGATGCTTTCAGGTTTGTATTTGTAGTATACTGTACACGGTCGTGTGCAGAGCCATAAAGGCCGCTTTCATGAGAGTAGTGTTTGCATGTAGGGTAAAGTCCATTCTTCACGTTTTGCTTCGTCATGCTTTCAAGTTTGTATTTCAATTGACTCATAGGAGAGATGACATGGAACGATGACATTGCATAAAAATGATATGAAAATTGAACATATATTTCTCTCAGCCACACGTGAAAATAGAGAATGTTTCCAGAACGAAAGAAATGGGGTGGAGCAAGGAAGAGAGAGAGAGAGAGAGAGAGAGAGAGGAGAGTAAGAAAGGGAAAGAACAGAGAGAGAGAGGAGAGTAAGAAAATGAAAGAACAGAGAGAGAGAGAGAGAGAGAGTAAAAAGGGGAAAGAACAGAGAAAGGGAGAGAGAGAGAGAGAGAGGAGAGTAAGAAAGGGGAAGAATAGATAGAGAGAGAAGAGCAAGAAAAGGAAAGAACAGAGAGAGAGAGAGAGAACATGGGGGAGGGGGGCTTTAAAAAGGGCGCAAGTAGTTGTCTTTTGTTTCCCTAGCCCCTTCAAGCGCTAAATTATAGTACTTATTCGAATTATATTATTAAGAATGTATTTAATCTATCTTTTTTATATTCAACGGTAGCTTAGAAACCATACTCGCGCCTGAATATTCTACTCGATCAGCGTGATAACATGCTACTTTCTCTATCCTCTTTCTTTTCCTTTTCTCCCCACCTTCTCTTATCTCTCCGTCTCTCTTCCTATGTATCTCTATGTGTGTATGTGTGTGTGTCTCTCTCTCGCTCTTCCCCCTATCCCCATCCTCTCTCTCTATCTCTCTCTCTCTCTCTCTCTATCTTCTCTTTGCTCGCTCTTTCCCCATACCTCACCTGTTTCCCGTCTAGATTTAACAAAAGGAAAAGCTCGAGCTCTACAGTGTGCGTCAAAAAAAGTTTACACCTAGAAAATTGCTAATTATTTAAAAAGAAATCATCTATGGACAGTAAATTATTATATCTTATGAAAGAGTGTTTTATCCCAAATCATTTGGTATCATTTTTGTGTGGTATGTGTTCACGCTTGGATGAACAGGAGGCATTGTTTGCGAGAGCGCAAAAATCGACTTGCGCCAAAGTTGCTGATGTGATATTTTAATAAAACAATTGAGATTGGGGTATTAATTCGGCCTTTGCAGATTCAAAGAACATCCCTAACAAAATTAATCATGCCACACATATCAAATATCGAATATCAAATATCAACGAACATATGTGCGCGTGTGTGTGTGAATTTGCTTCTGCAAAAAGCATATGAATTGCATTTCATTTGATACATTCATTTCCTTCTCTCACTCCGCTAATCCCAACATAATACATGCCGTAGGCATCACTTTGGCGCAAGTCGATTTTTGCACTCTTTCATAAGATGTATAATAATTTACTAATCACAGATGATTTTTTAAATAAATAGCAATTTTCTAGGTGTAAACTTTTTGTTGACTCACACGGTAGAGCCACAGCCCCCAATCTCTAACAACGTAAATGCAAACAAGTCAGCTAGAGCATACACGCACACCGGACTCTTTTCACTCCCGCTTCAGCCAGCCGTCAAGGTAGCAAGGTCCTCTCAACGCTCCGCACCTATACGACATCATCTAGTCCCTCATCATGCCTACGCAGCCTACGTATGAGCTTATCTATTTCACCGCCCGTGGTGGTGGCGAGATTTCCCGTCTTCTCTTCGCCCAAGCTGGGGTCGAGTTCAAAGATACTCGTCTGACTCAAGACGAGTTCAAAGCCGTGAAGGGTGACGTCACAAGTAAGTGCATTCAAACCTGTTTCTGTGCTCATCTCCGGGGGTCACCTGTGTAGATAGACCAACCTCTTTATAAAGACTACTTTTTCGTTCTCTTGAACGTTGTATCAATATCAAAGAGATTTCTTATTGAAACCTTTACAGAAAGATCATCCTGCCTGTAAAGACTATTTCCTTGACTCCCTTCAGCGGTCTTTGTATACAGGTTCACTGTATCATATTTGGAAGTGCAACTCATTTAATTCCCTTTAAAGCAAATATAAATGTCCATTATACAAAGCTGAATGGGTTTTCCAGCCATTCACTATACTATTGATTTTACTATATAAATGCATTTTCTATATTGTTTTTAATATTGCGATATGGAAAATAAATACCAATAAGAATATGTATTGATGATCAGCAAAACATTACAAATAACATTTATAAATGATGTAAAGTGCATCACCAAGGGCTTTAGGCATATATTTCAAGATACTCGTTAAATATGGATATTCAATTCAATTCAATTCGTTTTATTAAACCATTTAAAATTTAAAAAAATCAATATACAAATCATGCATGTATGAAAATTATTAATAAAGTATAAACAGTATAAATGGTCAGGGCGCCTCTAAAAACCAAGGCTTGATTAATGAGGTGCCCAATACATAAACAAATATACATACAATAAACATGAGATAGAAAACAAACTTAATAAAAAAAAAACTAAAAAAACATTAAACACTAAACATACAGGCAAAGGGAGATAGGAAAAGGAAAAGTAAGAAAACGTAGGGAGGAAAAATGAAATTACATGTTTAATTGACATAGGTAATTATTATTGAACGTTTGAGTTTGGTTTTAAAGGAAGTAACATTACTGCTAGAGGTTATATCAGAAGGGAGGGAATTCCATATTCGAGGACCAATAGATTTAAATGCATTAAGAGTTGACTGATTGAGTGCTAATGGATAATGGAATTTAGAGTGGGAACGGGTATTATACTGATGGTAATCTTTATTATACTGAAATAAATTCATTATATTCAGAGGTGCTATGTTTCACGTAATACATCAGGATCGCAATTTGGATTTTATGAATATCAACAATTGTCAAAGTGTTTAACCTTGCAAATATTGGGCTTGACGGAGCTAAGTAAGGGGAGTTCGAACATATGCGTAAGGCCTTTTTTGTAGTCTGTGTATAGGGTTTAATTTAGTAGTGCCACAACTTGCCGAAGTAATATTACCATAATAAATATAGGGAAGTAATAAAGAATTATAAAGCATAAATAGGTGCTTTTCAGTAAGGGTACTACGTGATTTAGATAATATACCTATGTTCTTTGACATCTTATTACTTATATAGAAACGGTGTTCCTTAAATGACAGAATATCATCAACTATAAATCCTAGGAATTTGACAGAGTTAACCAAATTTAAAGTAACATCGTTCATTTTTACATGAAACTCTAAACAATTTTGTGATACATGAGGTTTTCGAAAATACATAACATTAGTTTTCTCATAATTAACAATCAATTTGTTAGCATCGAACCAATCGGCTATTTTACATAATTCATTATTGGTTTTTTCTAACAAAAACATAAAGTTGCTATGGGTTGAAATAATAGTTGTATCGTCTGCAAATAAGACATAATAAAAAAAAAATGAACATGCTGTACATAAATCAGTAATATAAATTAGGAAGAGGAGCGGGCCCAGTATGGAGCATTGAGGGACCCCATACTGGGCTGTCGAGTATTGGGAATTATAATTATTAAATGAAGTATAGTTACGTCGATCAAGTAAGTAGCTCTGAAACCATTCCAATACTGCTCCTCTGCATATAAAAGTATGTTATGGTCTGTGTGGTCGAAGGCTTTTGACAAGTCTAAAAATATACCCAATGAGTGATAATTGTTATTGATATTAGTTAAAAGAGTGTTATTTAAATCAATTAGTGCATGTTCACAGGAATGTCTCGCCCTGAAGCCATACTGACAATTATTTAATATTTTATTTCTATCCAAATAAGAAATGAGTCTTTTATGAACAATTTTTTCCAGGATTTTTGAAAAACATGGTAATAATGTAATTGGTCGATGATTGGAAAATAGGTGTTTATCGCCTTTTTAAAATATAGGAATGATCTTTCCAATTTTCAGATTATTAGGTACTCCTCCTGAACATAAAGATAAATTAAAAATATGGACTACAGGGGTTAATATTGAATGGATTACTTTTCTTACAACAAAAGTACTGATATCATCAAAGCCAGTGCTATAACTTATTTTTATTTCTTTAACAATTTCGATGATTTCTAATTCATTAGTTGGATAAAAAAAATACATTGATGTTTGACTTGGATTCTTAGGGTAGTGTCTAAATTGTTTTCTAGAATTATGATGAATTTTGTTTAAGGTATTTGCAGCAATGTTTGAAAAGAAATTGTTAAATTCATTAACTACATCTTCATTTTTATACACTTTTACATTATTTTTCATAAAATATAATGGAAAGTTGTTTTTATTTTTCTTACACAATAAATCATTTATAATTTGCCAAACTTTTCTAAGATTGTGCTTATTCTTGGTCAACAAGTCACAATAATACTTTTTACGAGCCGTTCTTAGGATTTCATTTAATTTGTTTCGATATTTCTTATATTTAATTTCAATGGATTTAATACGTTTTTGGCAAAATAATTTATGTAGACGATTCTTTCTATTAATACATTTTAACAATCCTTGAGTTACCCAAGATTTTTTAGCTGATGACCTTGTCTTTTTCTTCTTTACCATTTTACAGTTACCATTAAACATCAGTTTGAATACTTCAAGGAAATTATTATATGCATCGTCAATATTGTGTACTGATAATATATCAATCCAATCAAATGAGAGTAACTCTTTATTAAAACTATCAATATTTTCTTGGCTAAAACATCTTTCAGTAAAATTCATATTATAATCAGCTTTAGGATAGGACCTTGTATTACGGGTAATATAAAATATAGGTAAAATGGTCAGTTGTATCATTATATAATATTCCAGAGGAAAATTTTTTTTCACAGACATTTGTAAATATATTGTCAATAAGAGTTGTTGAGCCTTGTGTTATTCTCGTCGGTCTGTTAATTAAGGGTCGAAAAGAATGATTATACATAATATTAACGAAGTCATTAACATTTGCAATTGATGAGGTGTTAAGTAAGTTTATATACCAGTCACCCATAATATATATGTCCTTCTTTTCATTTAACATTTTATCAAGGCACGTATTTATATCATCATTAAAATCAGCTATATTTGAACTAGGATCACGATAAATTATTCCGACAATTACATTTTTTCGATTACATATTTCAATTTCTAGAAAGAGAGACTCACATAAATTATGCGCCAAAGTTATGTCCGCCCTTTCTTTTACATTCAATGAATCATGAATTAAAATGGCCACTCTACCACCTCTACTCTTTGTTCTGTCACGATGAAAAAAATATAATTTTCTAAATGAAATAATTCTTTTGGTGTCAATAGGTGTATCCATGTTTCACTGAATCCATTTATTGAAAAATTTGTATGTTTATGTTCTGTAATAAAATCATGTTTATTATCAAAAATCTTGTTTAGGCTTCTTGTGTTAAAATGGAGTAAACTACAGGAATCATTATCAAAGTGCATTTCAGAATTGAAGTCAGCTGGTAGCCAGTATTTATTCGGATCATCAAGTACAGGGCAGTTAACATCAGGGTCAATATCTGATAAATTATCCTCTTCGGTCGGGTTCATATTCGTACCATACATGTTGTTTATGTTACTATTATCAAACTCATTTTGCGAATCTTGGAATAAACAGTCAAATTCTAAGTCGGATAGGTTACTAAAAGGGAAAAGGGAGTCGTCACAAACTACCATAAGTTAACTATATACGTATACAAAATAAAGTAAGGTAAACAGGAATAAGGTTAAAATGTGTAAAAATGATTTTACATACAGGGGTGCAATTGAAGTACGCAACTATATTTTCATACATTCAACTCTATTAAAGAGCTCAGTTAAAGCGTTGAAAGTTCATCTTTTGATCGTATTTGTCTTTTGATTGTTCTGTTCCCTTTTGTGGCGAGCAGTGCTATGATCCGGCCATCAGAGGCCCAGCCTCTTTGACTCTTTCATGTTTCTTGGTAGCAAAAAGCAGGTCTTGATGGACAGAGGTCAGCGACTCATCGATGCCAATCCCAGAACCTTTTAATTTCCTGCGGGATCGGAGAACTTCTCTTCTTCTTAAAATCCTTAAAATCATTGGGGTGGAAGGTGGTAGGATAGAAGAGATTTCCCCGAAATAGTATCTGTTTTCCCGCAGGAGGCCCGGCAGCCCTCCCATGGTCCCGAAATACGCCCCTTTTCATATTTTCTCAACAGCGGGGGCATTTTCTGCCCCCTTCGTGTATTCACTCACTCTCTCTCACCCCCCCCCCCCCCACACACACTTTTTTTTAAAACAATTTTGTTTTATAACATACAATTGAATAAAATAAACGTGTTCAATATTGATGCTTTTACATAAAAATAATTAAACACAAACTTATTTGCAGTATAACTTAGCAACAAAGTAAACGTATAAGTACCTAAACATAATATGTCAATTGTAAATGTTATTCACTTATATAAAATTTTAAAAAACTTAAACAAATCTGGAGGTAATTTTACTGGAACAATCTTGTCCTTCCCTGCCCCCCTCCATCACACGCACACACGCACACATACACACACACACATGTATAATTTGCTATGGGAATCATATTTTCTGCTTGTCATGTCTACGTCATACCAGAGTGATGGCGTATGGTATGTGTACTCGGGGACAATGGTCCATTTTTCGCAGTGTTTGTCCAAAGAGATCTTTAGTTTGTCAAGCGTGATGGATCACGACCGTCTATTTGTTCAAATACAGGACAAAATACAGGGGCAAGGATTTAATAATTTGAGAAAGAGAACGACACAGTGTTTTTACTAGGTGTTGCACAGGGGGGTATTGTCATTTGGTCGAATCTTACTTGGCCCAATAGTCAGTACGTCTAATGTAGTTTAGTGACTTTAGTCTACACGGTATAGTAATCAACATTTCGTATAATCACCACGTCTAATGACCTGTCAAATCGATAGCCATCTGTCTGTAGAACCATTTGGACTAATGGCCACTTCGTTCGATCAATATGTTTTGCCATTTGGTCTCATGTATGTTGGTCCTTTTCCATTTGGTCCAACTGCTATTTTGTCAAATATTAAGTGGTCTAAACCAATTAGTCCAATACCCATTCGGTCCAAGAATTTAGAGTCGACCTAGCAACCACAAATTTGGGCTTGCAGGGGTAATAAACTTCATTTTTAGGCCTGATTATGTATATTGACATCACAGGTTCACTGTTTCATATTAGGAAGTGCGACTCATTTAATGTCCATTGGCATAATACTTGAATCTGTATAAATTGATGATACGTAACCTTCACTCCTATCTGCAGTTACAAGCTGACATTTTGTTCCGACTTGGCATTTCCGAAGGTAAAAGTTTGTGTAGACGGTAGGAAAGGCTGGAAGGGGGCGGGACGAGGGCGGGGCACTCCATTATTTACCATCTCATATTCGGGCGGGAATGCGGTACGTAATGGGTGATATAAAAGGACATGCATGTTAGGAGTAATTGAAATAATAATGATTCCAAATCACCTATGTAAATCAAAACATTACAAATAACATTTATAAATGATGCAAAATACATCACCAAGGGCTATATGCATAAGATAATTATTTTAAGATGCTCGTTAAAATCGGATGTTTCTTAAAATCATTTAGGCGGAAGGGGGTAGGATAGAAAAGTTTTTCCCGAAATAGTATCTGTTTTTCCCCGCAGGAGTCCCGGCAGCTCTCCCATGGTCCCGAATAAGCCCCTTTTCATATTTTCTCCATAGTGGGGGCATTTTCTGCCCCCCCCCCCCCGTGTAGTCACTCGCTCTTCTTAAAGGCCGTTTGTACTAGTTTGGCTAGGAGGGATTAGACCAGCCAGGAAGGTCACTGACAGGTGGCTATCTCATCAACTCAGCTCTCATATAACATAAGACAAAGCGGATCATGGGGGACCAATGGTCACCGATTAGGCATTGTTTTCTATATAGAGGGAGCAAGTAGCTACAAGTAGTACAGTGGGCCTTTAAGACCCCCCCCCCCTCCCAACCACAGACACACACATAGATAATTTGCTATGTCAATCATATTTTCTGCCAGTCATGCCTACGTGTTCTTTGAATAACCAGAGTGATGGCGTCCCAATAAACAAAACACTAAAAAGTAACCTCTTTTGGGAGTGTATTTTAAGTGATTTTAAAGTATGGTGCCTTTTGAACTAAATTTAAACGTTATCGACACGTGCTTTCATTTAAACAAAAAAGGTATTCCTGTTCACGTTTTCATCTAACCTAAAAACCACCAATTTATCACGCGACTGGAGTAACGTGATTCCCCTTACCTCTGTAAATCACGTGTTTATGACCAAATAACCACTTGACCAAGCAACGAGTTTTTTGTCCGTTAACCGATGGTGGTGATAAATAAGTAATTATTTGGTCTTGTAAGCACCTTAATCGATTGGTTTCACAGGTTATCCAAGGTTGATGGTAATAATCACGTTACTTACACCGGCTAATCGTCTCATTGTTCTGTCCCTGAATCTCTGGTTATATTAAATTAGTAATTCTGAGGTGTCTTACACACTTCTTTAACTGGTTTCAAAGTTACCATAACTTTCTTGGTTATGATCACGTAGCTAAAACTGAGTGAATCCGTGATATTTAGGTGTGAAAAATTAGTAATTATTAGGTGTCTTAAAACACCTATTTAAATGGTAGTCAAAGTTGCCAGCAGTTCCGCGGTGATGATCTCGTGACTCAAACGGATTATTAATCTAAGCTGGGCATAAGTGACTTTTAGGTGTGAAAAATTAGTAATTATTAGGTGTCTTAAAACACCTTTTTAATTGGTTTCAAAGTTACCATAACTTTATTGGTGATGATCACGTAGCTAAACTGATTACTAATCTAAGCTGTGAGTTCGTGATATTTAGGTGTGAAAAATTAGTAATTATTAGGTGTCTTAAAACACCTATGTAAATGGTAGTCAAAGTTGCCAGCAGTTCCGCGGTGATAATCTCGTGACTCAAACGGATTATTAATCTAAGCTGGGTATTCCATGATTTCCAGGTGTGAAAAATGAGTTATTCTTGGGTGTCTTGATGGTTTCACAGTTACCATTTAAGTTCCGTGGTGATAATCCCGTGTCTGTTGGCATATTTCAATTTTCACCAGTTGATAACTGACTGTTGGCATCTTTTCATTGCACCAGTTGATAACCGGTCTGTGTGCATATTTCCAGTTGCACCAGTTAATGACTGCTGGCTGACTGTTGGCATGTTTCCAGTTGAACCAGCTGACACAAATTAATTTGCATATTGAATATGGGGTGCGTGCAGATCTGTGTTTTTTAAACAGTTTATCTGAATTTAAAGCATATTTCTTAATTACTGATGATTTAGTTATATGCAATTCATTTCGAAAATACTACAAATATAAATTACCAGTTATTAGACATTTCGCTACTTCGTATAAATTACATTTAATTAAACATGAATAAGGAAAACATTAACTAGAACTAAAATAATTTCAATAAAATACAAGTATATGAAAAAATTTCGATTAATTAATTATGTAAGTCTACTTATTACCAATGCCTTTACATTGGAAATACAGACGTACCAGTATTGAAGTGTTGTTGCCGTTCAACTGGTTGGAAGTTTTACCAAATTGTTCTAATGGCTCAGCTAGACCAGTTGAATTCTAACTGGTCTGGATCAACTGGATCATTTAGCCCATTTCAATTTCCGGGGTTACCAGTTGGCATTAACTGGTTCATCAACTGGACCAGTTGCAACTAGCTTTCTCCTCTGGGATGTTTGCAACCACCCCCCCCCCCCCCCCCCACCCCTCTAATCCCAAACTGCTTCCAGCGCGCCTGGACGTAATTATGGAAGATCCAAAACACGATGTTCAGAAACGGGATGAGAACGTCATTATTTTGGTTTATTTATTGTGTAACATTTGCGTAATTATCGGGTTGAACGCGGGTTACAGTAATATATTTCCTCTTCGACGTAATATTTACGTGAATTTCACGCAGATATTTTGACTAAAACAATCACCAACGCTTCACGTGTTTTTGTGACGCGATAATTTCGTTTATGAAGATGTAATTTCATAACCAAAAAAAACACGGGAGTATTAGGTTTCCAAACCATGGTCTCCAAGGTAGGAATAATCACGTTATTATAATGGTGATATTGCAGTGACAATTGCGTGATTTAGTGTACGTGTGTTTTAAGTGACCTAGTGCAATAAACGTATTAACACATTTACGTAAATGTCCGGTGTTTGAAGAACGTAACTCTCCTCAAGTCGATACCTTGATATTGACGTGATTTTCACGTGATTTTGTTTATTGGGGTATGCTATGTGTACTCAGGGACAATGGTCCATTTTTCGCGTTGTTTGTCATGCGTGATGGATCACGACCGTCTATTTGTTCAAATACAGGGCAAATACAGGGTAAGGTTTTAATAATTTGAGACAATTTTACACGAGAAGGACACACAAGGTATTGCACAGGGGGATATTGCCATTTCAATGTATGGTATCCGCGCTCGCTCAGAGCATATTTTAACACATGAACCAATGGGTATTTCAACAAGACTGAACTATTTTCCCGGTAACTGGAATTTTGCCGGGATTTTACTGATTTACTTTAAAACTATTACATGGGTTTGGCATTTTTCGTTTATTAACGGGAATGGCTAAAACCACGACTGCAATTTCGACCAATCAGATGGCTGGATTTAGGTATATAATAAATTATATAACAATGTAATAGTTCACTATGTAAACAAAAAATGAAATAATATATCTAATATAATAGATTGATATTATGTCGAATACAGACTATTTTTCTCTTTAGTTAATACTGTGTCTTTATATTTGTTGAATTTGACATTGTTTTTGTCAACTTTCTTCTCCAAATAATTTTTTTTTTTTTTTTTTTTTTTTTTTTTTTTTTTTTTTTTTTTTTACTGCAGGAGCCCCTCTTGGTCAGTTACCTGTGCTGATCGTAAAAGGCACTGCTACACCATTTCCACCAATCCCACAGAGCCATGCCATCGAGAGATATCTCGCAAGAAAATTCGGTAAGAGCATCACATCATGTCTTAAATAATTGATGATAATAATAAATTGATTGAATGTTAATAATTTATTCAGCCATCTTAAAATGTTGAAACTTTGTTGAAGCGATTGGAAACGTTGATCCTGTACCACATTCAATATGTGTACTGTGGGGTTTGAGAATCATACAAAACATGGGCGTCAATCCTTACGTAATACCTATTGTTCAGGGGGATGAATGAATAGATCATCCCCCTGAACAATAGGTATCAATTACAGATCTACGCCCATGATACAAAAATGACTTTTAGAAAATTTGCTCAGTCTTGCTCAGAGTTACGTGCACTGTACACGGAAATGGATATATGGGACTACACAAACATGTGACCTGAAACGTTGTGCTCCACAACCTTTGGCTGTTATATTTGCATATGTCGAACATTAGGGCATTTTTTTTTTGGAACATTAGGGCATTTGAAGAGCCATCCCTTACAGGGACATTTTTACTATGATACTATTTCGCAATAACATTAAAAAGAATGAAAAAGCTCACAAATTATATTTGAAGATTTCCCAGAACCAAAGTTCTCTTCAACTTCGAAGCCCACGATTGGCTAAAACCTATCAAATTTAATATCATAATATGTTCATATCCTGTTTAAAAATGAATGAAAGTTGAATTTTTAAGTTTCATTATGATTTACCGCAACTGGGTCTAGAGAGACAATTGCTGATAGAATTACTCGAATAATACAATACTTATTCTTGGAAATTATCTCGCTTATGGAGGACATCGATTGTCCTCCAATAACGGGTGTCTTCATGACTGCCGAATAATAATCTGATCATTGATCTTTCAGACATGTACGGCAAGAACATAGAAGAAGCTACACGTATTGATGTCGCGTGTGAATGCGTCGTAGAAATCTTTACTCATATCGTGAAGATGTTCTTCGAGAAAGACGATGCAAAGAAGGTAAGTGCTCACAATCACATTGTTAATATAGAGTGGTAAAGTGTGACGTCATCAAAAATCTATTTTTAGAATTTCTCAATTTTTTCTTCATTTTGCTCTGGCTCCTAATGGTTAGGAGCCAGAGCAAATAGCACTGACTTCCTATGGGAAATCTTTTTATTCAGATGGTCATATCTCAGCCAATACAGTGGCTTTCGGACATTATTTTTTGATGCTCTTTCGGAAAATGAAGAAAAAAATTGAGAAATTTTAAAAATAGATTTTTATGACGTCACAGCTTCGGTACTTTATTAACTTTGCAAATATGTTAACCCATTGCCTACTGGAACCGGATGCCCATGTATAAAGCCTATTGGCAATTAATAAATTCAGAAGTCAACGAGTTAAGACGCCTATACTGTCTGTTGAACACGAGGCGTCAGTTGCTTGACGCAGGGGTGGATCCAACCGGCGGCAGGAGAGGAGGCCCAATTCGTGAGAAAATATTTAGCGGCGAAATATTTATTTGGCCCTCGAAAATTTGAAAAATCGCATCCCCCCCCCCCCCCCCCTTGAGCGCCACGGGAGGGGGCCCATCTCCAAAAAGGTAAAATTAACATGTTTTTACACGTTTTTCCCAAGGGGAGGCCCACTCCCCCCCCCCCCCCCTGGGTCCCCCACTGGCTTGACGTAGGACTACGTCAGCGAGTGGCGCGGTTTTTGAAGGGCCATGTGAAAGAGACATGTACAAGGTATATGAATGCAAAATGAACATTGCAAACATCACTTTAAAGTACTGACGTATGGGATATTTCCTTTACAGACTTGAGCAGTGGCACGCAATCAAAAGGACACCGTGTGTGCAATCGTGCTTTGACAGATGTCACTTTGAAAATGTTGTAAAGATTCTTTTATGAGCAGTTTTTTCGAACGAAGTTCGTGAGACAAGGGTCCCAAATATATATTGAAGGAGTTTGTAAATACCTCGACCAGGCGGGCCAGAACTTCACATGAAGTTACGTTTCGTGCTTCGTTTCTTTTGAGAAAGGCCTACATAATATGGGGTACCTCGGAAAACTTGACAATAATTGTGAAATATGTATGTGCAAACACTAGTCTTTCGATGGAGAATGGCATCTCTCTGCTCGGAAGAAATTTCACAGATCTATCCATTCTTTTCAGATCTCGCCAATAATTCTAACAGGGAACAAATATTATTGGACAACTGGGCATCAACTTATAGACAGTTGCGATTAATCATAACGATGTACATACGAGATAGGAGACTGAAAACTTGCGATTGATTTGAATCAATCTCAACTCTTGATAATACGAGGCCCAGGTTATGAAGACAATTTTAAGAGAGGAAAACAATGTGAAGTTCACCTGAATCACGGCGACAAAGTGATATCATGTGTAAATATTCCCTTCGACTCATAGGACTTTCGGAAGTGGTTTGATATAATCTGAAGTTATGATTGTTCAAACAAAACTAGTTCCTTTGATGCCTAGGAATTTTAAAATAGAAAGAAGATACAGGCGTAGCGGGTACAGTGAGGTTAACCAACTTTTAGTGACGTTTTTGCATTATTTTTTGGTCCAGAATGCTAGTAATTACACTTTATACGTGATCAGAAAGAGCGAAAATCACAACAATAGTTTTCTTCTTCCAAATCCAATGTAGTAGATTGTGCCGTTCTCGAATAAGAGCGATTTTATTGTAACGAATCATCTCTAAATTGGTAACGCGGTGTGGAATATATAATCAAAATTTTCGTTTACCAATTTGCAAATTTTCTTTCACATCGGATAAACAATTTCCTAAATTGATTTTTAAAAACTATGAAGGAGTGGAAAAAATATTAACCGTTTCCATTTTAAAGAGCGAAAAAATGACTAATTTAGAAAATAAGAAAATAAAAAAACTCTCTTCTATGGAGGATGTTAAGCCCTATAGGCTCTTTTAAAAATAAATATCAAAATATTATTACAAATGGAGTAAACGAAAAGTAAACGTACCATTCTAATTGATAAACTCTTTTCTAGAAACGGGTCTTTTAATAAAGATATGCCGATGTAAAAAAATTATTAAACAAATAAAAATATCAATATTCGTGAGTCTTGCAATACAAGTAATAATATTTAGTTATTCATGTATCTATTTCTACTTACCGAAGAAACAAGTTAGAAGTGGATGTGATTTTTTTTTTGCCATTGTTTTTGTTCTTGAGTAGAGAAAGAAATTGAAGTAAGAAAATAAGTGTCATACCCTGTATTCACGCAGAGTAATGATCGAATAATCATGCTTTTTAATAACGTTTATATTTCCATCATTTTATCAATATTCAGAAAGAGCTAGGAAAGAGTTTTGTTGAGAAGGACTCTAAAACCGTCTTGACTGCTATGTGCAATGCTCTGAAGAAGAACAGTGGTGGAAAGGGCTTCTTCGTCGGCGACAAGGTTGGTTCAGTAGTCCTCACTCTTTCATCATGTCTAGTAATAGTGATAAATGACATTATTTACCTCTCTTTAGTATGTTGAATAAATCTAGTCATCTGATTGGTCAAAATTGGAGTCGTGATTTTCGCCATTCCAGCTTACCGGTCAATAGTGTTTTTTTAAGATACCCGTTGCCCCCAATGGTTAACGTGTAAAACGTTTCTTTTGGCGAGCGCGGATACCATACAATGCTTTTTGTCTGCGATTCCCGAATGATCGTAATATTCAGGCAACTTTCCAGCGAAGATTTACAGACAGTGTCTCAGAGTTTCTGTCATGTTTTAACCAGTCTTTACTCAAGAAATGGATAAGGTAAGAGTTCGGTTTATAAATGATATATCGACTGCTTTAATATTCGAAGCATAGCTGGTTCTGTACTGTCTCTCGGGGCAGCCCGACGCGCCTCGGGGTCATATCAGGATGCAAGGTCCCCTTGAGCCAATAGAAACAGCGATGCCTCTCATAGCAGTCAAAGATATGTCCTGTACACAGAAATGTGTATACTGTATAGGGCTACACAAAATATATGTGACATGAAAGTTGTGCAGGTCTACAACCTTAAGCTATTAATTGTCATATTTTGAATATGGAGGCATCCTTTTCAGTGTACCCGTTTTATAATATACACTTCCATTATAACAATCATATAAAGAATGAAAAAAAGCAGACACATTTTTGTTTAGCTTTCACCTCTCCCAGAACTCAATCGTCAATGTTAAATCTGAAATGCATGGCCCTATGTGCTATCAGTGTCTGTAATATAATGTAATATTGAAACCCTAAACACTTGCGCTTCAAAATGATCATAAGTGCCTCAAAAAAGTAAAAAATCTTGGAGTGACCGGTTGTACCATACTAATTTTCTCCAATAGACTGTAGTGTTAGAAAACCGTTAGGAAAACGAAAAATGAAATTTCGATTTCCAATCATAAATATCTTGATAATCAGATAATCAAACAGGCGATCGGCTTGTAAAAGTCATGGGATTCCTGACTGACCTAAAGGTTTATAATTATGATTGCAGCATGAGCTAAATCCAGGATTTTGTTTCAGAACCTGAGGCAATATATTACCTAGTAAATTTAAGGTTGGATTTCTCTTCAATCGTTCTCACTTCTACCGGATTTATATCTCGATCCAGATGACCTTGGCTGATATCGCGGTCTTCCACATGACGGAGGCCATTTTCGGAAGCATGCCACCCCTAGCAGCCATGTATCCAGCTTTGAAGGATTTCTCTGACCGCATGAGGGCTGAACCCAAGATCGCTGCATGGATTAAAAAGAGACCGGTTACTCAATTTTAAATCACTTACGCTGTGGCTTTACCAGGAGTCTTTTTTTCCATTATTTGTGGTGTTTGAAAAAAAAAATCCATGTAGTCCAATTAGATTTCCTATATAATTGTTCTCTGGATGAAGTTGTGCAATTACTTTTGACTAACAAATAATTTGAACACTTGATTAAAAGGCATTTAGACCAATAATATGTTGGATTAATTAATGACATGTACAAGCAGGAAAAAACAAATTTAATAAGAGCCAGCCCCCCCCCCCCCCTCCCGAGTTGGAAGAAATAAAGGACCCGTCATTGGAATTCGTCGACAGTTTTCTGAAAATGCCTAATAAGCTAACAAAAGCTGTCAAATTTATCGATTGCAGTTGTGGATTTGCCAATAGGTATACGATATAATTACAATCCACTCCCGTATATTATGCACCCCCACCCCATCGCTCGATAGCCCTTTTCTATAATCCTTCATCTACCTCGTTACACCAGTACCCCTAACATCCTTCGTCATTCACGCACTTCTTCACACCGTTCTCATTCATACGAACTCTTGAAAGATATTGATTGATCTCATATGAAAGGAATTGAAATTCATAGTATATGACTATATTCATATACAGTTCAAATGTATGTATCAGTGACAAACAAGTCTTTCCATTACAGAAGATAATGACGTCATCAAGTAGAGTTGAATAATTTCATTATTAACACGAGCAACAACGATCACGTTTCAATTTCGTGTACCCTTCTGTGAATTAACATTTGGAAAAAGAAAATAAAGTTAGTTCTACCTTTTGACTTTTTATAACATTGTGCAGTTCTTTTAAATGGCTGAAAGTGAGTGTGTGTATGTGTATGTGTACTAAGTAATAAGAGGGAGAATGATAGATAGAGAAAGAGAGAGAGACAGACAGACAGATAGACAGACAAAAAAAGATAGAAAGAGAGAGAGAGAGAAAGAGAGAGAAATGTCGGGCGCAGTATTTCTAACTAGCTTTTGTTGACTAAATATGTAATCTTGTAACCTTTTGTAAAAGGAAACAAGACATTAATATGCTATTAATTTCATTGTGTAGCTAATTAAAGGCATCTGCATTTGATCAATGGAATGACAAAGCTCGTTGTCGCAATGGATACAGAAGTTATCATCTCCGTAGCGCTAAAGTATAACCAGATATTAAAATGGTTTTAATATAAGCAGAAATGAGAGGAACAGGTCAGCAACATTTTGAGAAAAAACGATTAAAAACAAGAAGGTTAGACATTTTTGAAGGTGCGATCAATCAAACACACATTGGCAACTATGTGAAGTATCTCGCGAGGTCCCCTCCCATTTTCCCTGTACTAAAAAAAAAATTTAAAAAATGAGTAAACATTCACCCTAAATTTAATTATTGCAAATAAAATTGCCAATTTGTCTTTCACTCATAAATGACAACCTCAAAAATTCATAACTTTCCTATTTTTAATCGGATATTGCTCAAAGTTCACTAATTTGTTTCTCTTATTTTTCTGCTTTTATCAACTTGATATCAGGGTGGACCTTCCCTTATAACATTTGGTAACGATCGATTTGTTTTACTAAGTCAGAATTGTGTGTGTGAATATCACCTACTGTAAGGACCCACTCAAGACAAAAGTAGTCTTACATGTTTGATGACTTGAGCTGCACTGTTAGATTTTATTACAACCCCAAAATGGCTCCCAATATGGCTGACATCCAGTCCATCAAACAATAATAACCAATCACAAGATTAGACATGAGTAAGTAACCAATAGAAAAGCTTGTAAAAGATAGAGTGTCATGTGCCTACAGTGTGCTGGGTTGAATAGCTAAGACTCATGAAGAGTGTGTGTGTGTGTGTGTGTGTGTATGTGGTGCTATGGCAGGTAATGTGCATGAAAATGAACGAATAGGGACAGAACAATAGAAGCCAAGAGCTAGCAGACATGAGAGAATGAATGTAGGTCAGAAGTGCGCTGAAGCATAACGGAGTGGAAAGCTAAAGTAAACTAAACAAATAACCATCCGGCTCAGTAAAATTAAAACCTTACATAATATTCCATCTTCACAGAAAAATGTCTTCATTTTAAGAGATACTTTGTATGAACCACTTATTAACATGCATTCGATTCCTAAGAAAATGAGATACATACAAATTTGCTCAAAATACCTGATCAAAGTAAGAGAAGAGAACACGATTGATATTGGAACACAACTCCTACAAGTTCAGCCTTATTCACAAGAAAGGACAATCACACAGAAATGCAGATGCATTATCTAGACGCCCGAGTCAAGAGAGCCAAGTCACTCCAAGATTGACGGATCAGCTACTCAAGCACATGGTGACCAATCCACTGTGTAATGCACTCGAGACTCGTTCATCAAGATCACAACCATCAACAAACACATCTACTCCCAATGATTCAACGAGGCAGTCTGCACCAAACGTCCTTCACCCTTGTCGTGCATGGTGTAATCCTTGAAAGTGATGTAGATGTTCAACATGAACAGTATAACTAGATCAAGACATCAGTACAGTCATCGAATGCGTCAGCAATGGTAAGCGGCCAACCATTCGACAGATCCGTAGACACAACCCCCGGGTTAGACGTCTCCTGCGGCAGTATCCCAAATTCATCCTCCAAGACGGTATACTCTACAGGATGAAGAAAGACAAGCTTGGTAATCTCTCATTTCAACTTGTGGTACCAAACTCACTCATTCCAAGGGTACTCCAAGAGTTACACGGTGACCCATCTTCCGGACATTTCGGCGCTCATCGCACAGCAGAGTCAATGTGCTATTGGCCCTTCATGGACAAGGAAATCACTGATTTCTGCAACACATGCACAGCTTGTGAGTCCTTCCGGTTACCCACCCCTAAGCATCAAGCACCTTTACGTCCTATTTCCACTACTCGCCCTTTGGAGATGGTCTTTGCCGACATTGCTGAGCTTCCAATTACAAGACGAGGATTTCGCTACATACTCGTTGTGACCGATCATTTCAGCAAAATTTGTCAATATCTTCCCAATGAAAGATCAGACTGCTCCAACCATCGCCAAACATCTGTTTGAAGAATATGTGAGAGAACATGGTATTCCAGAGACTTTGCATACGGACCAAGGTCGACAGTTCGAGTCGAGATTAGTGCAAGAACTATGCAGCAAATTGGGCACCAACAAGTCTAGATCGACATCCTATCATCCCCAAGGAGCTTGCCTAGTAGAACGATGTAATCGCACCATCAAAGATCAACTTGCGAAGTACATTTGTCATCAAGGAGGAGAATGGGACACTCACATCAATCAAGTCCAATTGGCGTACAACACGAGTATTCATGCCTCAACAGGTTTGACGCCATTTACTACCCGTACACCTGCAAACATCACCAGTTCAACTCCCCCTCCATCGTCATCTGGCAAGACACTACTCAAATACACAACCAACCTGTCTGAGCGATTGAGAAAAGCATGGGAGTACACCACACAGAATACACGACAGCAACAACAACAACACAAACGAGGATACGATGTGAAGAAACGCATTTCCAAGTACAACACAGGTGATTTTGTCTGGTTACATGACCCAACCAACATCAGGAACAAACTCGAACCAAACTGGAAGGGTCCTTTTAAAGTATCTTCCTCATCAGATGATGGACTAAATTATGACATAGTTGACGTCCATGATGATAGGATCAAGCGACGTGTCCATCATAATCGTTTGAAACCGCATCGAGCCAGAGCCCCACGAGTGATGTCGACTCCACCATCCCCACCAACCACACAGCCTACGTCAATACATGGGACTGAGAGGACCACGACACAGTCATCCTCATCAGCTGAGTAACCTAAGCCATCCTCATCCGCTGACCAGCCTCAACCTCAGCCATCCTCATCCGCTGACCAACCCCAAAATCAGCCATCCCACCGCTGCCACCAGTTGTAAGGACCCACACAAGACAAAAGTAGTCTTACATGTTTGATGACTTGAGCTGCACTGTTAGATTTTATTACAACCACAAAATGGCTGCCAAGATGGCTGACATCCATCAAACAATAATAACAATAATAACCAATCACATGATTGGACAATATAAGTAACCAATAGAAAAGCTTGTAAAAGATAGAGTGCCATGTGCCTACAGTGTGCTGGGTTGAATAGCTAAGACTTAAAACGAGTGTGTGTGTGTGTGTGTGTGGTGCTATGGCAGGTAATGTGCATATGCGGATGAATGAATAGGGACAGAACGATAGAAGCCAAGAGCTAGCAGACATGAGAGAATGAATGTAGGTCAGAAGTGCGCTGAAGCATAACGGAGTGGAAAGCTAGAGTAAACTAAACAAGTAACCATCCGGCTCAGTAAAATTAAAACCTTACACCTACTTTAAAACACAATTTTTTCAATAAGCCAGTTCACAGATACAATCTGCGCATGGGCAGATGAAGGTCATTTGTACCAAAATGGTAAAACCCACAGAGATGAATACTGGATATGCGCTCATGGAAGTTATGTAACATTATTCATTTATGCACCAACGGTACATTCTATGATACGCAGGTGGAAATATTCTTTTCAAGAGGTCAAACAAAAGGTATTCATGAAGCACATCTAGGACTTTGGCAGTTATTATTCTAATACCCCATTCACAGTGGTTTTGAAATTTGTAGCGGTGTTGTAGCGGAGCGGCGACACCGCCATAACACCGCTACAAATGCATTCACAGTAGAAAAGTTATCCCGCTGCAGCAGCGGGATAAATATCATGTACCCATTCACGCTGCAGCGGGTGATTTTTATTACCTCCGTAACAAACACGTGTATGCATGGCTCATGACCCGCGAGTGACCCCGATATGACCGGAAATACTTCAGCGCGGGGTTTTAGGGTAAACATGTCAAGTTGCTTTTTGTATCCTCGATCATATTAATTTTTAAAAAACTAGCATTTTTATTGCTTCCAGTCAGAATATTTTAATTTTTTGAAGTGTGAAATATTTTTATTTGGATAATTATAAATCTACATAATAATAAAATCAATTTGAATCCACTGGTTACTTTATTTCTATTTCACTTTATGTTCCCCATTGCTGGAGAAAAGAGGTCAGTGATAGGTAAGTAAACAAATCACACGTGTTTGTCGCGGTGTTATAGCGGAGAGCCTTCACACTGAGTAAACACCGCGACAGCAGCGGGACTGTCCCGCTGCTGTAGCTAGGCGAGCCTAGCGATAGTTTGTCGCGGCGTTATCGCGAGGCGGTGTTATCCCGCGATAGTTTATAACGGGTCCGAGCCTTCACACTGAAGACAACACCGCGACAGCAGCGGGACAGTCCCGCTGCTGTCGCGGTGTTTGAGGCCACTGTGAATGGGGTGTGCTCAAAGTGGGACTTCTCCATGTGTACAAGATCTGTGGATATTTGGGGTCATTTGTACCATGTGCTATCTGTAAACTCCCTTATTGCACACAATCTGTACGGAGTTGACTTATATATGCTATGGGGTTTCGTGGAGAGTCGGTTTCTTTTGGTGTTTAGTGAATATTAAAAGTAGTCTGATGAGAAAAGGACGAAGGAAGAATTCAAGCCAGTCCCCAAGGCTCCCCACGCAAAGAAAGCAATGATCACTAAGGAAAGAGCTTTTCTTTGTGATGTTGGCTGCATGTGGGGGTCCTAATAATTTATGATGGCGCCGGTGACAAAGACCCTGTCAATATTAAAGCCCTCTAAACTAACCAAAAACTTAGTGATAACAATTGGGATGAAAATACAAGAAAATACAAGTCTGGTTTTGATACAAGGAAAAATTCAGAAAAGTAAATAATTGTTGTTCATAGTTGAGAAAATTAGGACAACTTATAACATAGTAATGATTTGTTAACGATATGATGAACATTGTAAAACTTTAAAAATCACTCGAGAGAGTGGAAGGGCAAACATGATATCATCCCTCTCGCACCCTCCCTACATAACATGACTATTTTGCTCTCTCGCATTTATCCGCCTATTGTGACCAAAGCCCCCACCAACATAATATCGGGAAATTCTCAGGCCTCGTCATACCCTTTCTCTTTCTTCCCTCCTCTCTTACTTTTTCATCTCCCTACCGATGTATAAACAAAGAAACTAATTGGTTAAAAATCTTGAAAATGCAACCAAAAAATCGCCCTTTCTTCTCTCGTCCTTGCTCTCCCCTTTCACCCTCCCCTCCAAGACTTGGAGGGGAGGGTGAAAGGGGAGAGCACTTTCTTTTCTGTTTACTGCTTTCAATATGTTTAAGTCACGGGTTCCACTGTACTAAAATTATTATTTTGAAAGTTAGTGTTTTACATATTAAGACTGTAAAATATATTCTTTAATGCAATAAAAAGCAATTTTTTTTTAAATCTCTTTCTCTCTCCCCCCCCCCCCCCATCCTCTATTATAGTCACTCCCCATCTTTAGCTCTCTCTTCTATTCTCTCAACTCTCTACTTTTCCCAACTTCTTCCCGTAAACACCAACAAGCACAAATGAAAATGGGTTGAGCACATACAGGAAGTAATTTTAAGTCGGTTTTTAATATTTACATCAAAACTATTTTCATAAAAGAATTATATTTTTCAATCTATTGCACAGATAATTTTACAACAAATAAATTATGGAAGTGTTTATACATATGTAGAATGAATCATTCTTGCCAAAGTATACAATACCTTTTTTTTCTCCATCAATACTACTCTATCATTTCTCATGCTTCCCGTAGCAAATTAGTGTATCCATTTTTATACAATCTAATGATAATTAGAGGCGTATCAGGATAATTACCTCCTGGAAAATTACCCCATAAGACAAATGCCAAAAGACAAGATATAATAGGTGACCCCCCCCCCCCCCCAACATTACACACCTGGGTGATAATCCTAGAGTGTAATTTCTGGAGGTTAATTGTCCTCTGGGGGGGGGGGGTAATTGACCTATGGGCTAATTTTCTGGGGGGGGGGGAATTGTCCCGGGGGTCAATATCCTAGAACCATTTTTAACAAAGATAATTCTACCTTAAACATCTTGCATTAAAAATTATATCCATAAGAAGTCGCACACAAAAATTCCATTCACAAGAATTTACTCAATAAAAATGTGACATTGATATAAACTTCTTTCAAAATATTCAAACCAATTAAAAAATAAATCAATGTAACTAATTCATTCATTTCGGGAAAAAAACTATAAACCTAACCTGAGTAGAAAATATGTTTATTTTTTTCTTTTCAATTTGGCATATGCACTATAACTCTACAAAATACATAATTACAATGAAACATACATTTTGATTACCAAAACAACTCCAGTTCTAATCTCTATATCTTACTTTGAACTTGTTCATGCAGCTATACTCTGAATTCAATTGAATTACAAAATCATCTGAGCACATAACATATATTTGCATTAAAAAAAAATGGCCAATTCATTATAAAGCAAAATGAGGATATGCCAAAAAGAAATAAAAGTAATCATAAACCATGCAAATTATGAAAGAAAAAAAATTAAGGAAAATTATACTCCTGACATTGGCGTTTTCATTTTTTCCTTAATTACAAGTACCATACAACGCACCAACAGTATATTCATCATCAATATGAATTAAATCTTCAGTATAGGTAAGTCAATACATACATGCATATTGAAAATATAACCACTTTTATTAAACTTGATTTCAAGGCTGGGTAATATACTGACATTGCTACTACTGCTTTAATGTACATGTATTTTCAATTACCAGATTTTCGATAAAGGTGTAACATAAAGCAAATTTTGGTTTCCTCTACCCAATCATCAATAAAACACAAGACAAATGCCTCCGCCCTAAATTCAGTAAAGGAAATGGATAGAATTATTTGTGACCTATCACAATGAAAACAAAAAGCCTATAATCATATCTCATCGAATGGCTTTAATCTTGACCTACTAGCCCAAAAATTTAATTAGATCATATTCCTCTAGTAATACATGTATTGTCACCATGTTTGAAGCTCAAGAAGTTCTTGACATATTGTGATATTAAACAAGGGTAATGCCTCTAATTTCAAAAGTTGACCTTTGTTACTTAACCTAAATTCTAATTGGATCGTCTTCCTATGGTGATACAAATCGTCACACTGTTCGAAGCTCATACATCTAGTTGTTCTCGAGATATTGCAAAGCTGATACCTTTAATTTCAGCTATTGATATCTATGACCAATTGACCATTGTTTACTCCAAAATCTGATCAGATGGTCCAACAGTGATTAACATTATCACCAAGAATATACTTGTGTTATTATATAAGGCTTTTATACAGCCTCACCTCTCTTATGGAGTAGAAGTATGGGGGAGCACTTACGAAAGTAATCTAAATTGTATATATTTAAGTCAAAAAATGGCAATGAGAGCAATTACATTCAGTCCACTTAGAACAGACTCCAAAGCTCTTTTCCAAAGTCTAAACATTTTAAATATTTTTCAACTTCATGAACTTCTTGTATCAACATTTATGTACGATTTGGTAAAAGGTTTTTTACCACACTCTTTAGTGGATTATTGTCAGATGATACAGCATAGATATGCAACTAGGAGAAAAGAAAGTGGCTTACTTTATCAACCAAAATGTAAGACAACGCAAGGGCAATTTTGTATTTCGTTTGTAGGAACAAAGCTGTGGAATGATCTGCCAGATGAAATTAGATTAAAAACATCAAGGTTATCTTTTCGGAGACATCTTTCCACCTACCTTCTATGTAAATGACATGGGCTCAATCCCACCCCCTTTGTTTTTTCCTTTTATATTACTTGTCTTCCTTTTATATATGTATACACTTATAGCGGCCTTAAGCTTTTACAGGATTTGTGCATGTACGTACATGTGTATGATTATTTTTATTAATACATCCTTTTCATTTTTATGAACATATTGATGATTTTATTTCTTCAAAGATTTGTTTTCTTTCATTATAATGCTTTACTCTTAAGCTTTTTTATTTTTATTTTTTCATTTTAGTAAAGAAAAAAAGTTACATGATATTGTATTATTTTGCTGTATATATGTAAATACAAAACAAACAAGTTTTACATTCATATGTAAAAACAAATTAACAGAAAAAAAACTTGCCAAAGAATGGAACTAGGCTCGACTAGCACTTGTGCTAACTTCTAGTTCCCATTAACAACTTCACCTAAACATAGTAATATACATATTTAAGTATATATCTTTTGTACATTTAATAGTATGCAGATGTATGTCTAAAAAATATCGTTTTAAAACCATTACTGTTCAATCAACATTACTTTTATGTTATGTATACATGTATCAGTATTATTTTTTTGCATTGTATGATTGTTCATATGTACTGTCATTATTGTGATGTGTTGTTGTTAATAAATTCAAATTCAAAATTCAATTCAAATTCAAATTCAAATTCAAGTTTAAAGTTGATACCTCAAGTGGTTCTTGATATTGTGATGAGGATAATACCTGTAATTTCAGACATTAACGATATAGATAGTGAAGGATATAAAACAAAAACATAAGTTTATGATCAGGTCTGCGATCCATACAGTAGGGATTTTATGCAAAATTGACCCATCCTGTCATAGCAATAGGAACTGTAAAGTGTCTGTTTTTTTTCCTTTCTTTTCTTATCCTCTTACCCAGGTGTATAATTTCACATAGGGATCAATATATATATATTTACATAAATTTACATTTTAAACAAAATGTAAAAGACAAAAGTAATTAACGAGGAATTACATGTATAAACCATGCGAGTTATGAAAGAAAGAAAAAAAAAAGAAAAAAAAAAAGGAAAAAATTGTGTAGTGATATACTGATTTGGGCACAACATTGACCTAAAGGGGGCGCTGTAGCAATAGAGAAGTTGGGTTAACTTGATCATTTGGATGGTTATTAGTTTGACTTCAAGTAGAATACAATAAGTCTTGACTTGCAAATGTATTCTTTTGAATGGAAAAATTATGTTTCCGATAGTATGCCAGGAATGGGTAAACAACTCCTGGACTTGATTTAGAAATATACATCAGATCTATTAGCAGACCCTGATCTTCAAGAGACCCTAGCAGTTAGCTCCGTCAAAGATGATCCAGGTAATCTGCCTAAACAAATTTGAATATACATGAATAATGATATTGATCATCTTCATCCAAGCACTTCAGACGTGCATGTGTTTCTTAATTAGCTTGGTGAATCTCGGACTGTTTCAAGTATTTGTTATTAAGTTAATAGTTACTAAATATTATCCATCATAGTGAATGATATGTCTGTGTTTGATTAGATATTGGAAAAGGACATGTTGTTGGTATTTACTCTGCTATTTCATCTAATGGCTAAGTGTGGATGTAAACCTATATATTAGTGGGATAGGAACTATAGTAGTGTCTTTGTGTTTAGATTATGTGACTTTGTTTGTTTGTACACGAATATTCAATTATGTTATATATATATATTATTACTTGTTATTAAAAGGCAGTCCGTGTCACGAGTTTAACCAACACACATCTCCTCTTTGCCTCCTGTTTTACAGACTCATTTCATCTTTATTTTTGGTACCTACTATTACAAAAGCAACGAGGGCTACATTTAGCGTTACAATCGGCAGGATCGGACAGATTATCAGTCTTTTAAAACAGGACGCCACTTTGCGAAGGAAGAAGGACACACGACCGTGTGGCTCTTTGAATGTATCCGGATGCCGTTTGGTCTCCAGAATGCTCCAGCAACTGTCCAGCGCCTGATGCCATGACTAGGGGACCAACAGTTTGAGTCACTTCTTATCTACTTGGACAACATCATTTTCTCCAGCTTCTCTGACGATCACCTTGATCGCCTAACACTGGTATTCAATCGACTCCACCAAGGGTTGAAATTGACACCTAGGAAGTGCTACCTCTTTCAAACCAAGGTCAAATATCTCGGCCATGTGATCAGCCAGGAGGGAATCGAGACTGACCCTGAGAAAACTTCATCTGTGACGGACTGGCCTCGTCCAAAGAACAGCAAAGACGTACGCAGGTTCCTGGGATTTACAGGCAACTACAGGAGATTTGTCCCAGGATATGCAAAAACAGCAAAGCCATTGTTTCAGCTTACAGAAGGAGGTGGTCGATGCCAGGCTGCCAGGAAACGTAAAACCCCTCCCTTCCTTCAATTAGAGTCAGGAATGTAAAGCTGCCTTTGAAATACTCAAATCCAAAGCCAACGTCTCCTCCAGTACTCGGCTTTCCAGATTTCAAACCCCAGCCCCCCTTTTTCTCTGCAAAGAGGCGGCTCTCAAAAAGAGCCAAACCACTGTCTACCATCCGCAGGGGAATAGGACAACCGTAAATATGTCTTGCCAAAGAGCTGCAACTATTTTTGATAGAATTGTGCCAAAGTACGGGTTCAAAAGCTTGAAATAAGAATTTCAGGGAGTAACAGGTAGGTCAAATATCTCGGCCATGTGATCAGCCAGGAGGGAATCGAGACTGACCCTGAGAAAACTTCATCTGTGACGGACTGGCCTCGTCCAAAGAACAGCAAAGACGTACGCAGGTTCCTGGGATTTACAAGCAACTACAGGAGATTTGTCCCAGGATATGCAAAAACAGCAAAGCCATTTTTCAGCTTACAGAAGGAGGTGGTCGATGCCAGGCTGCCAGGAAACGTAAAACCCCTCCCTTCCTTCAATTAGAGTCAGGAATGTAAAGCTGCCTTTGAAATACTGAAATCCAAAGCCAACGTCTCCTCCAGTACTCGGCTTTCCAGATTTCAAACCCCAGCCCCCCTTTTTCTCTGCAAAGAGGCGGCTCTCAAAAAGAGCCAAACCACTGTCTACCATCTGCAGGGGAATAGGACAACCGTAATATGTCTTGCCAAAGAGCTGCAACTATTTTTGATAGAATTGTGCCAAAGTACGGGTTCAAAAGCTTGAAATAAGAATTTCAGGGAGTAACAGGTAGGTCAAATATCTCGGCCATGTGATCAGCCAGGAGGGAATCGAGACTGACCCTGAGAAAACTTCATCTGTGACGGACTGGCCTCGTCCAAAGAACAGCAAAGACGTACGCAGGTTCCTGGGATTTACAGGCAACTACAGGAGATTTGTCCCAGGATATGCAAAAACAGCAAAGCCATTGTTTCAGCTTACAGAAGGAGGTGGTCGATGCCAGGCTGCCCGGAAACGTCAAACCTCTCCCTCCCTTCAATTAGAGTCAGGAATGTGAAGCGACATTTGAAATACTCAATTCCAAACTAACGTACGTCTCTCCAGAATTTGAAACCCCAGTCCCCCTTTTTCTCTGCAATGGGGCGGCTCTCAAAAAGAGCCAAACCACTTCCGACCATCTGCAGGGGAATGGGACAACAGAGGGCTTTAATCGGACTCCAATAAACATGGGTCGGAAGTCTAAATCCTTCGCAGATGGCCAGTTGGAAAGATCATCTAAGGCATCTGACCCATGCCTTTAATGCAACGAAGCATGGGTCCACTGGTTACGCTCCCTTTCATCTTATGTCTGGCAGGCACCCAAATATTTCGGTGGATGTCGTCTTCGGGATTCCATCTGAAAGTGAGGATGAGGGATATGAGGACTATGTCACTCGATTCCAGGAAGGTCTCCGAGCAGCCTACGAACTAGCAGCAGGGAAATCAGGGCTTGTGAAAGATCGCCAGAAGGTCCAGTTTGACAAGAAAGCCAAGCTGACTTTACTTCTACCAGGAGATCATGTGTTGGTCATGAACAAATCTACATCGTTTTGAATATACATCCAGAGCTACCGGTGTATGAAGTCCAACGACCAGACACGAAGCGGGAGAGGACCGTTCACTCTAACTCCTTGTATGTTCGTACCCCTTGAAGAAACCGCCCCAAAACCACACATAGAGAACAATCGTCCTAAGACTGAGCAGACTGAGGGACCAAGGATGGAATAGGGTCGACTACCCTGAGGCAAACAACCATTACAAAGGATTTATTGCAGCCAATTTGTGAGATGGCTAATTTGGAGAAACGACTCTTTCGTTTCTTCTTAAGTTCCTCCATCGGTGGTGGAGGTACAGGGGCAAGTCTTGGGTGGATATGTCTTGGGTCACTGGGAAGAGGATCTGCTGGACGAAAAAGTGGTCGGGCAAGCGGCAACGGAGGATCTCTTCCATCATCATGGGTATATACGAGTCGAGGAAATTGGAGGATGGTCGGGAGGACATTGACTAGCCGAGGCTGAGAATGTTGCTACCAGGAGAGAAGAATCACTAGACGAGCTGATGGCCGAAAGGGAAGACATCCCAGGACTATCCGGTCTACAAGGACAACGCCGAACCACAAAAGAGAGAGGAGGGAAGACTGGAGAAAAAACAGGAGTAAATGGAGATGGAAAAACTGGAGGAAAAGCGAATGGCATTTTCTACTATGAACAAAAAATCCAGGTACCTACATGTAGAGATCTGTTAATAATATATTTGGATGACCAAGATGCTGCTCAAGTTTTGAACATACAAGAGCTTTGAGGGAACTTGTAAATCTACTTGAGACATTCGTCAACTCGGCTGAATCGGAACATGAAGAAGAAAATCAGAATCATTCTGCAAATGACACTTTAATCTTAATAGGCAGGCCTGCTGGTGGCAAGAGAATACCAGTGAGTCAGACCCAAATTGAATTTTTACATGGGATGGGATTTTCATGGGTGAAAATGTCCAATGTTTTAGGAGTTTCAGTTCGAACTCTAAGGAATAGAAGACACGAATACCGTATGCCAATTGGAGATGATGTGTACAATCACATAACTGATAATGATTTGGACCAGTTGATAACAACAATACTACAAACTGCTCCAAGAGCAGGTCAGTCTATGATTATTGGGGCGATCCGGCACAGAAGGATACATGTGCAACGTCATCGTGTAAGAGACAGTATCCGGAGGGTAAACCCTGTCTCAGCAGCTCTTCGCTACTGCTACCGCATCAGTAGACGTACATACAATGGTGGACAACCTAATGATTTGTGGCATGTAGATGGCAACCACAAACTGATTTCTTGGAGACTAGTTATTAATGGAGGAATCGATGACTACTCTAGAAAAGTGGTTTCCCTTCAATGTGCGGACAACAATAGAGCACAAACTGTCCTTCAAGGCTTTAGGAGAGGAATAAGAATGTTTGGTCTTCCACAGAAAATGTTGATATTGCTAGATACATGCCTGAGAAAAGAGGACTGGGTAGGGGGAGCGTTATAACTGGAAGATCTGTCCATATCTAACGTATAGAAAGACTATGGAGGGATGTCAATTCTGCAGTGCTGGCCAGCTTCGGTGAAACATTCTTTTAAATGGAAAATTCAGGTCTGTTAAATCGGGACTCTGAACTGCATATTTTGTCATTGCATTTTGTGTATGTTCCAAGAATTAACCGAGCTCTACAACATTTTTTTTTATGCTTGGAACAATCCTTATTCCAGTTATTTTCTTTATTTCTTTTTTCTTCATTGGTTGCTTATTGCAATCAAAATTTCTCAAGGTATTTGAACATCAAATAACTTGGCTAGCTACAACATATTTTGTTATTTTTTTTTTTTAATAGAGACGATACAGCATACGAAATACCGAGGGTATGGGACTCACAGATGGGGAGGCTACCGAGCGTCTGTGGGCCTATTTACGCCGTTTTTCCACTATCACAAAAGAGATGACTTCAACAGGGACGATGGACACGTTGCCTAGCGCCTTACTTCACTTTGCCTATCGCAAGCAAGGACAGTTGGGTAATAATCAATTGTTTTTTATATTTCATTATTGGGATGTTCATTTCTTTAGTTATGCTGTTGACATGAGTGTAAAAATGGCAATTTCTAATATCTTTCGGAAGAGGACCTATGATTTTGGTTAAAAATCATACAAGTGTAGATCTCAATTGACACTTGCATACTCCAATTATAACTGGTGCTAAGTTTAAAAGTTTGATTTTCCTATTTCTCTTTTGTATACCTAAGTACTATAAAGATATGTTCTTACTTTGGCTAGATATGTTCTGACTTTGGCTGGATATGGACAATTTTAGGAAAAAAGATGAGTATGACAAAGGTTATAAAAAAGTTATTTTTAATCACACATGTAGTATGTATAATGGGACAACTTTTTTTCTTCAAGTCTACAGGAAGAAGCGATGGATAAGGTGGCGAAGCGACTCATAGATCACCAGGACGTAGCAAGAAGAATTTTATTTTCTATTATAGGTGTGACCGAGACATGGATTAATAACTCATCAATTAATGTCTCTTTACCAGGATATTCATTTTATCAAGAGAATCGAGTTGAAGGCGGAGGAGGAGGAGGTGTCGGATTATTTGGGAGAACAGAGAGTGGGAAGAAAGGCGCGTAGACGTCAGGAGAGAAGGGAGGAGCGTAGACGTCAAGAGGAAAGGGAACATGAGCTTCGTTTGTTTCAAATGATGGGTCAAATGTTACAACAACAACAACAAAAAGTTATCACCACTCCAGCAGGGAGGTCATACATGGATATGTAGATCCATGTAGAACTGTAGCTTAAAGTGTACCGGTACTCTTTCAAGGGTTATGTGTGTGATAATATTTTGGTTGTTAGATTGTATAGGGCATGTAGGCAAAAGAATGTATAAGGCACTAGATAAGGTTAGAAAGACTCACACTGGTAAATTAGAGGACGGGAAGGGGGTCGGGCGGGTGGCGAGTAGGCTAAGAGGGACGGCAGATACATGGTCAATTGGTAGATTGTGTAAGATATATAGGTCAACAATTCGTACAAAGAGTAATAAGGGGGTTCTAGATAGCGGTAATGATAATGATAAGAAAGAAGCAGGAGAGAAGATGCGCAGGGCAATACTGGCCGTTCTCTATCATTCAGTCAAATTGTCTGATAGTGATGTGCGCCATCAGTTCTGTCCTGAAAATGGTTGGTGTGAATACAAAAAGACAGGAAAAGAGAAGATAAACGAGAATCATTTAGACCCTGTGTTTCTCAAGTACATAAGCTGATATTTAAATATTGTTGTTGTCATACAGGTTAGTGAACTTATACATGCATCGGCCCGTCAAGTGCTCATCCATGTATCTGTTGCCTATATTCACGCGACTCAGTGCTCCAGATCTCCTTGAGAGATGCCTCCCAGGTATCACCCAGAACCAGAATGATAGCTTCGATGCTCTCATCTGGAAAAGGTGCCCTAAACACCTGTGGAGAGGTCCACGTGTTGTTCGCACTGCAGTCAACCTTGCAGTCCTTGCGTTCAACTGTGACGCAGGGTCTGGTTGCAACAGAATCTTCAAGAGACTAAATCTCAAAATGGGAATTCATGCCACCATTTGTTTGCAAAGAAAGGATAGGGTTAGGAACTTAGGATAAAGAGGGCAAGAGTTCTATATATGAATTTGAATTGAATTTGTTTAGGCTATTCAAAAACAAATTTAGTTAGGTTTTCATTTATGTGTTCTTTTATATATATATATATATATATATATTTTTTTTTTTTTTTTTTTTTGGGGGGGGGCGTTTTTTTGTTGTTTTAGGGTGACAATTGGTACCTCATAAGACACTGCCACTGCCTACCCGACCGCTCGTACTGCCAGCCTTGTATTCAGAAGGGGTCCCGTAGCATCAACAGAATTCCCTTTTCATTCTTTCATCATTACTAATCAGTGCAATTAATTTAATTTATTAATGACTTTAATCCAATTTTTGCATTGAGGAGCATGTAACTATTATATCTGTAAATATAAAATATGTATATAATTTATCACTTTCTCAGTCTGTTTATTATGCCGTACAGGTGTGTCGTTGACGGATGACTGTGTGCAAAGTGTATTTTTTTTTATTTACTTTGTTTTCTCAGAATGGTGTTTTTGAGTGAGGTGGTGACATTGTGGCCTAAATTTAGGATGAAGGGAAAGGTGTAGAATGCTCAAATCTGGTGTGTAATATATCAGTGATATGTCTGCTACAACTCTATTGATACAGTTTTAGGCTATCTCGCATGGGATTGGTCGAATACAAATTCATGAAAAAGAAAAGGAGGGGATTAATAAAAAAAGAAGCTCCAATACATTGGTTTATACTATATACATCCATAGAACTAACACACAAAGTTTCAAAACAATGAGATGAATTCTCATATACTGGTAGGCGGAAAACCTCTCAATATTAATATACGTTTTAATTCTGATATGATATATGTTAAGGACATTTTGCGCATTGATGGTTCATTTATGTCTTTTGATCAAATCCAACGCCAAATGAATTTTCTGTCTGGTTCATTTATGTTATATTATTCAGTTCTTTCCGCATTACCTAGTAGTTGGAAACGTATTCAAAAACAAGGAAACTTTGAAATGGAAAATGCTTCTCTAAATTGTGTTGATAATTTATTGAACGAATTCCGTAAACCTAAAAAGATATCAAAACTTACGTATAATATTTTCTTTAAAAAAATTTCAGCAAATATCTCAGAAACAAATCAACAGTATTGAGTTGAGCAAATATTGAGCAAATGAGTATTTGTTTAATTTTTTTTTTTTTAATATAAAACAAATAAAAAAATCCTAATGGGTGAACAAAGCTCCACTACCATAAACAATAATTTATTCCAATCTGGACAAAAAAAGCATATTATGGACTGCCAATTTCACATATTTTCTTTATTTTTCCAATATAATTGATGCCTTATGTTTATCAAAAAGCTAAAGATAACTTGCAAAAAATGTGTAATTGTTAATATCAGGTGGAAAGAAAGGTTTACAAAAATAATGAATCAAGCTTCTTTTCATTAACACATGTCAACACTCTCTGCAAACTCTAACTTAGTCACTGTTTTCAGAGCATTAAATTGAACTGCATTACACAACTGATTCCAATTAAATAAAACCAATGAATATTCATTGGTATCCTTTATTTGTCCATCAATATATGTTACATGTACATGTATACTGTATCAAAATTCAAATACATATATATTGATTAATTCAATGAATTAATGTAAGTTTATACATGACACTTGTTATCTGAATCGTATAAGTTTATACATGACACTTGTTCTCTAAAGCGTATAAGTTTATACATGACACTTGTTCTCTGAATCGTATAAATTTATACATGACACTTGTTCTCTAAAGCGTATAAGTTTATACATGACACTTGTTCTCTAAAGCGTAAGTGGGGGGGGGGGGGGCGGATCATGCAAAAAAGCACAATCTTATAGTCATTTTCGCGTTTTTGCACACGTCTACTGAAAAAAGTGGGGGGCTGCAGCCCCCCTTAATCCCCGCGGCTCCGCGGCCCCTGCCATTCGATAACTTTAGTAATGTTTGTCAGATAATCCCCTTGCGGAGGAAATCTGAGGGGAAATAGTAACGCTACTGTCCGTCCTTCCGTCCGCCTGTAACAAATCTTGTGAACACGTACTGGTTTCCGTTTGATAATTTAAAATGTTTGACAGATTTTCATGAAATTTGATATGAAGGTACATGCATGGTATCAAATACAGCCTAAATTTGATTTTGGAATAATGTACATTAGGTCAAAGGTCAAATGTCTTGGGTTATTCCGTAAAGTAGTAAACTTTCTTTTCATTCAATCCCCAGATGTCAGTAACTTAATTCCGTCTAATGGACGTACATGTAACTTGTTCTGATGTATTATGCCGTTTGTTTCCAGCGAGGGCTTGCTACGCTTTGCGTTGTCCTTGTGTTGTATTTTTTGTTCTGATGTGATGTGCAGAGAGTGTTTTTTATACAAAGTACTTTTTTTTCTAAATGGCCAATGTTGGTTAAACATGGAACTTACATGTAGGAAAGTATACCTAACAAACTGAAAGTTTCCCCACTAAGTCATACATACATGGTCACATTGCCAATGGGAGGGTCTCCATACTTGTATATACTTTTAAAAACTCATATTTGTTTGATTTTTCTACATTCATCCAAACCAAATTTCTATGAAAGATTCAATTTCCCTTTAAGCTTTAAGCTGACATTAACCATCTTAGATTAGATTAGATTTTTTAAAGAGATATTTAAAAGAGGATTAACCTAGCTAGACTATGTACTGGGCGACATTCAAAGTTAGTCTTATACCTTTTGACATAGCGATTGACAATGTATTTCTGTAAATCAGCATATTGTATTATGAAAGTTTATGAATTCTTGAAAGAAAGAAAGTATTCTGAATTCTCAACAAAAACCAAACAAAATAAAAAAGTCTCCAAAAAAAATTTTCTTCAGAATTTCAGGATTCTCAAAAAACAAAAAAAACAAACACATCTAGAATTCTCTAAAGAATGTTTTTTTTAATTCCCTTTTTGGAGAAATCTGAAATTCATGAATGGGAGGGGGGTTTGTATTTAGGAGTCTATTTACTATAATAAATAGTGAATGTTCTATCATGTACACTATAAATACTGGACTATGAACTCCAAATACTAAATTATCCCTCGTGCAGGTTTATTTTGACTCAGGATAATTTAGTAATTTAGTCGGACATATAATTCATTATTGTATGATAGAGTATACACTATTTATATAATAGTTCACGACTTACTTATGCAGATGGTCCTTACAAGGGTGCTATAGGTTATACTGGCTTTAAACGGGACAGAAACAGAACTGTATACATAATTGAGTCCTGAAATCGTACCGGTGGTACTCGAACTGTCCAGGCTCCTAACCTAGAATGCAGCATCCTGATAATGTAGTCTTATAATATATGCACACTTAAATGATTACAAATTTTTCCTCTATTCTTTATGACATTCATACCACAAATATGTTACCAAACTTGTAACAAATTAGTACAATGCCCTTCCATACATTCCTGTTTTCCATTATAAATCCAATTATACAGGTATAATTTATACTGAAATGTACAATGTATTGTAAAGGTATCAAGACTAGCTTTATGCCATATTACTGGACTACCCACCTAGTGCTAGCCAACCTGAGAGGATGGTGCACCATTAAAAGTTTCAATCACTGATGACATGGAATATCTCATATTGGCAACGCAGTCACTTTTTGTGATGTCATACAAGGAGAACTCTCCCACATGTACAAAAATATGTGAATTTCATTTTTTTCCTCAGTCAATTCATAGAACAGAATTTTTGTCCAAGTCCTCCTATAAAAGAGGTGATTTTAGTGCAATATCTGCAAAAGAAATTGGAAAGTTTTTCATGTATGATCTCCATATTAAACATTAGTAATCATAACTTTTTTTTAAATTCACGTCTTTACTCATTAATTGACTGTTTTTGCTTCAACTTAATTTCACTGACATTTATGTTACTTTAATTTTTCTGCATTCTTACAATTCAATTGTCTCTGAGGAGTTTATTCTCCTTTATAACGAGGGCAGAATCTAAACTCTACCGCAGTGCAAACTGTTGAAAGTTATACATCCCATACTTGTATCGCAATTGTATTAATGAAAATTCATCTAATTAATGAGAGTGCAAAATATAGGTTGTTTCTCTAAACATAGAGGTATATAGTCTGTACTGTTTGTACATTTCGGAGGAAATCGACTTACTAAAAGTTTCTGAATGTCCTGTGCATGCACATTTGTTGTATGTTACATGACACGATCATCAGGCAGACTACAACTTCACTCTTGATTTCTCAAGGGGAATTGTAATTTGTATATTATGCAAAACATATCTACCCTAGCTACATGTACATGTACAACAAAGAAATATGAGTAAAAATTGGCATTCAAGGAAAAAGGGATCTTTTTTTGCATGTTCCCCCGCCAAAAGAAGTTTGAAGGGGGTATACATGTACATAGGAATTGGCGTACGGTCGGGTTGTCGGGCGGTCAGTCGGTCAGTCTGTTGCAAATCTTGTGGATCGAACTACTTCCTCATTTTTTGAGCAATGATCATGAAACTTGGCACACATATTGGTCTTAGGATGGAGATGTGCAAGACATACTTTTTTACTGTGTTGGATACTGCGTTGCCATGGGAACGGCATATTATTGTAATATATCGGGGGAAAATCTCGTGGATCGAACTATATACATGTATACTTCCTCATTTTTTTGAGCAATGCTCATGAAACTCGGCACACATATTGGTCTCCAGTTGATTATGTACAAGACATTTTTTTTAATGTGTCGGAAAGTGCGTTGCATTGGTAATGGTCTGTTATTGCAATAAATCTGTAAAATCTTGCAGATCAAACCACTTCTTCATTTTTCGAGCAATGCTCATTAAATTTCGCACAAATATTGGTCTTGAGTTGATTATGTGCAAGACACATTTTTTAATGTGTCGGAAAGTGTGTTGCCATGGTAATGGTCTATTATTGCAATAAATCTGTAAAATCTTGTATATATCAAACCACTTCTTCATTTTTCGTGCACACACATGGGGAGTGAGTATTAATCACTTTCGGTGATATTTCTAGTTCTAGGCAAACATGTAGAACATTCAACTGTATCCCTTATAATCTTTGTGTGAGGTTGTCAAAGCAAAATGAATATAATTTCATTAAGCAGCTTATATTAATGCCTGTATTTGTCCGATTTACTTTCTTCCCAGGTCTGTTTTAGTAATGGTCTTTCTACACAGGCAAAGTTTTGCCAAATGAGTGTCACAAACATGGCAAAGACTTTGAAAAAAACGGAGAACAGCCTGACCGATGTTTTGTCAGTGATGGCGATCGTTAATGACGACATGATCTATTCATTTCCGTCATCAGAGGAAGAACTCCTTCCTTCTCAATCTTACACACAATCGAGGCAAAAACGTAGCAGTTCTGGATCTAGCAGCGACGGAACTCCACCAGAACGTAAGAGACGAAACAAGACTTCTGAACATTCGGCGGAGAATTCAGATGCAGCAATTGAACAAAAATGTCAAGGTTAGTTTGTGTTCCATTCTTTTACAAAATTCATTTCACTAATAATTCCAGACGTACAACATTTCTCTCTACATGATATCACTAAGTTTAAATGTGATGTTATTGATTGGCAGTTTTTAAATCAAAGAGAAATGCAAATATCATGGAGAGAATGTGTACAAAATAGTTTATCAATATAACAGCACTGAAAGCCTGATAAAATTGGGACATTCCACTTTTATTATTTGATTTTGTATAACTTCAAACAATTTTTAAATGGACTCCTATACAAATACCACAAATATTTCCATTTTTTTCATCAAAACTACAATCTCCTTTTTCTTATTGTTTATGAAGTACATGTTTGGGGCCAAATTGATTATTTAATGCCCCTCTGCAATAGCCACAGGGAAGGTAAAATGGCCAACTGCTGATTAAAACCAAAATAAAGTTGAAAAATGATTAATTGCCAATTCCCCAAAACAATGTTCATATGTTGCATTTTCCACATAAGGCAAAATGAGATTGAATTGAAAAGGGCTATAGGAATATTTTTTGTATAGCTCTAGGACAAAATTTCCCTGATGAGCCTCTGTGTGTTTTGATCCAGTTACTAATAATATGTATCAGGGCCCGTTGCATAAAGACTTACTATTATGGTAACTACCATAGAAACCTTGATTTCGATTGGCTGCTGAGCCCGGTTACCATGGTAGTTACCATAATGGCAAAGTTACCATAATAGTAAGTCTTTATGCAACGGGCCCCTGGTGTCATTTTCAAAATGTAGATTGTTCTCTGCACAGGGGATATTATTTATAAACATTAAAGATTTAAATGTCACAATCTTTGAAAATGTGTCATTGACCTGAAATTTTATTTCTTTACATGTAGGCATTTCTGAAATCTCCCTCAAAAAACTTGTGGAGCCCGAGAAGGATCTCCAGAGACCACGTACCAGGAAGGAAGTGATGGAGGCCAAACAGTTCGTGATGAAGGCAGCAACCCACTTCCAGAGCTCCCATGTCCTTCCAGTCCTCGCAGTAGATGGCCCTTCTGGAACAGCTTACCAGCTCCTAGGAGGGGTGTGCTATGCTCTTGCAGCTAAGGATCTTGTTGACGATGAAAGGTATTTTATTCTATAAAAGTTACCCGTTTTTGCAATTGCTTTTTAATGTTATTTTTGTTTCTTTTTGTAGTTACAGTGTATGAGACAAAGGTTAAATTTTTAAAGGGATTATGTGATGTACTTACCGATATTATATGTACAGAACATATTCATTTATCACTTGTCTTTTTTTTTCTCCATTTATTATGCAGTCCACAAATATGTAGTGGAAGCATGTAACATAAAAGAAATGCTACCCAGGTAGTCAATGTACCATTTGGGAAGAAAAATGGTAATAGAGAGGTGTTCCATTTATAGTTATACAATGAAGGGTATATTAAGGACAATACAAAATATTTTTAGATCCCTGACTCAAATAAAATCCCATAGAATATTTCCCTTGTGTACCATGTTCATATTTGTTTTCTTAAAAAGTGTGTGACTGCATGGAAAGGTATACCGTGTAAGCTTTTTTCCAATATTTTATTCTGCATGATACATATATACACCATGTTTCTATATCCTACCCATCTCAATATCCTATAACCAATATACTTTTTCTGATTGCTTTAGATATGAACATCTATCTCGTGGATGGCGCTGCAGGGTGTACCAAAACCTGGACAAGGTTGAGGCATTGAGAGTGGCATCACTGCATAGGTGTGGGCAACCTGCTGTAGACAAGCCGTGCTTGCAGGAGGAGGTTGCTGTCTGCAGGTCAATTCTATACGATGACAACAACCTTGATGTGGAGGATGAGCCCTGCACTATGACTGCCTCGACAAGACGCAAGTGTTCCCTAGCCCTTGGGAAAAATGGCTCCTTCAATGTAAGTCTAAACACTAGAGCTGACATTTTCATCTGACATTTTCATCTAGATAAAATGCTGAATTCATTCAATGTTCTATTTTTACTTGTAGCGAAGTAGGTTTTTTTTTTAATGAAACGATGAATCGGACATTAAATTAGATTTATGTTCAGCATAAAAACTCATGAACATCACCCAACCCCCCAATAAAAAGGTTATTGTTATATTCAGCCAACTTACATGTACATGACAAAATGGAGTTTAATCAATGATTGATTTGAGATGATCGAGCTTTCAAGAGTGACTGTTGGAAACATAAATTTTAGCCAAAAAGTTCTAACATTTCTTATATTTTAACTTGAGGGGTCATATTACAATATGGTGAATTATGTAATGCAATGGTGATTGCAGTGAATGAATTGGAATGTTCAGAATCAAACTGGTTATGAGAGCATATATTATCCATTTCTTTTTTTGTTGTAATTTACAGGCACTGAGGGCTCTCGAGCCAACTTTCCAGTTGGCTAGTTATTCAAACAGATGCTACAGGAAAGCCACTCTCCTTTTCGATGCAACTAGAGAATCTACTGGAAAGGATTTGAAACAATGTGTAAGTAAGCTTTAAATTTTTTTTTTTTTTTTTTTACACATTTAAATATCATCTTGAGTAATGAAGGAAAGCATTTTTTTTCTTCATAGAATCGAACAAAACTTGACTTGCGAATGTTCAAAACACCAAATAAATTATAACTTTTTGGTAGAAAATGTATATTATTGCTGAGTAATGAGCTATATGAAAAATACAAAAATTGAGCTGGACTGGATGTCACACATACCACATGTTTTCTGTGCAAATGAGAATTGTGGTTTATTCAGCCGCTATAAGGAGTTTATCAAATCATCACAACCAAAGTAAATAAAGTAATATAGCGCCACCATTGGCGGATACCCTATTCTGACTGGAGGGGGGGGGGGGGGGGGGGGGGGGGTTCAATTTCCTGTTCAAAATCTGTGACTGATGCGCAATGGCTGCAAATAGCGACACGGCTTCCGGTGACTTTTTCTGACTTTTTTTGTTTGTCTCGCAACTTTTGAGACCGAGTTCTAAAAATTAACAATAAAATCAACTTTTTGCATAGGTACGTTCGTGTACAAAATACTGCTTTTCCTAAATTGCTTTACAACACTGTTAATTGTGCCTTCTAGTCTTTTTGCCTGACCATACTTGTCTTGAAACTTTTCAAGATACACTTTTGAAACATGAAAAAATCACATATATAAATGAAAACAATAGATACATAAGTAGTTTATGAAACAATAGAATACAAAAGAATTGATCGGAAATTTCATTATTTATTATTTCAGTATTGTTGCCTATGCTATTCAGCAACTTTAAAAAAGAGATTGAGCTTCATAACTTAATGAAATATTAATGAATATGTTAAAATAGGTATCTAATTTGCATAAATTATAATAAAGTAACAAATTTGTGATAAAAACAAATCTGTATTGACGTCCTTGCAATATTTCGCATTAAGCTTGCACTCAAAGTGAGAATAGGGTTAAAGCAATAGTTTTTTACATATTCAAATCAAACAATAGATGAATTGGGGATTCTTTGCAGAAGAATTGACTTTGATTGAAAAAGTTGATAGTTCATATATATGCAAATAAAATTTGTCTTCTGACAGTGAGCAACAATACTTCACGTGCACTAATAACTACTCTTATTATTTTCATTTGTCTTATTTTATAGTGTTTCATGAAGCTACAAGGACTCTCAGAAGAGGAGCGATATTCACTTCTTCTGGAGGCGACCTTGTCTTTGAATGTTAAAAAGATGAAGGCGGATGCCGATGAACTGAAGGCAATGAAGAGTCTGAAGAGCGTGTTTGCGAAGGGAGTTGGGGCTAAGACGTGGGAAGAGGCGATAGAAAGATACCCAACCTTCACTTCAGAAGCAGCCCTGGAACCCTATGTTGGTATGCACAAATCATGGCTTCGTATAATGTCTATTGAAGAGAATATTGAGCCCCAGCAAGATATACAATAATTGCTATCCTGTATCTCCATCAATCCAAATTTTAAAGTTTAGATGAACTAGTAGGGTTGACTATTCTGACTGGGGGGGGGGGGGGTCAATTTGGCCCCTGCCTCCCCCGTACACAATCCAGGACTGCCACGTAACCGCTACAAATCACAACCTGGCTTTCAATGACTTTATTGTCTCGCAACTTTTGAGACCAAATTTGCCCCAAAATTGGGACAGTCCATGCTAGAGGTTATGCAACATTACTTAACCACACGTCTAGCCACAATTGACATTTTGCATAGTACGTTTGTGTACAAAATACTGCCTTTTCTAAATTGTTCTATAAAACATGTCAAGTTCAAATGTGGGTCAAAGGCAACAGGTCAAAAGGAAAACAGACTTTCCTTGGGATTCCATTATTGCTAAAGAGTAAACTACCAGAACCCAAAATTCACCTCCTGATCTGCTTATAGGGCCTAAGATGCAGGCAAGACAACGCTTGGCGTTTGCCTTGTTTAATGATATATTATTGAATGTGTTAAAATAGGAATTTAATTTGCATGAATTATAATAAAGTAATAAATGAGTGATTTTTGTAAAAAACAAACATCAAAGCAACATTTCTTTGCATGTGCATTGCTGTCCATGCAAAATTTCCCATCAATCAGACCTTCTGTGGCCAAGATATTGTGGGGGGAGGGGGGGGGGGGGGGGTCAAATTGACTCCGGAGCTCTATGATCAATGTATATGTATTTTTTTTCAGGTAAAAAGTATACAAAAGGTAACATCCCAGAGGTCTTCCTGGAGCACATCAGCAGGGCCAAGAGAGACATGGACATGAATGCAGACGACATCCCAGCCCTTATGATACAAGAACTAGAAGAGGTATTGTCCCATATTCTTAAGGTTCCAAAGCACTTATTTGTAGGCACTTGGTAATTGAAAGAGGTAAACTGAATTTCACATAAAACAAATCTCAAAATTGTGAGTTTAAAATATCTCAAAGTTGTAATATTGTAATCTATAAGGAACTCAAGGTTAAGGGATTTACATGGAGAATGATCTTATGCTGATGAAAAATCATTGGTAATTTGTCATTGATAACAAAAAACAAACAATTATATTCATGGCATAGAAATTGCAATTTTCCCACAAGTCATATATTACGTACAATGGCACTTTCGCCCAGACGACTGGCATGGAAAACTGCACCCACATGCTATTTCATCCTATTTTCAAATTTGATTTTTCTATTTTGATTCAACATAGCAAATGTTAAGCTGCAGATAATTATGAAAAGGGTATAAATAAAAAAAAACAGTTTCCAGAACTTTGCATTGTGTATATTATCTGGGCTCAACATATTAGAATTATAGTTAATTTGTATGTTCTTTCCTTTTTATTTGAATTTCTGATATTACAGGATATCCAGTTATCCTCAACACCATCGGCTACTACCAGAATCTTCCTGACAAAGGACATCACAGCGATATCCAAAGTGGTCAGCCAACATACCCGACACGATGTGCATATATTGCATATTGTCCAGTCCCCAGTAGGAGATATTCAAGGTAACTATATGCATGTTCCATGTCTTTTATTAAATATCTTATGAAGCTGACTGTTATTTCGGTATTCAAAGCAACATAACAAACGTTTTTGTGGTTGTGTAATAATGAGATAGCTGCAGTGTGTGTTAAAAAAATATAAATTATTAAGAAAGAATGTTACCGTATAACTTCCAGTGTGTTAGATTGGCTGCTCGATCTGAATGAAAATTCTTTCTTAAGAAATCCTCCTATGAAGCTCAACATTCATATAAATTTTTGTTTATATCACTTGGATTTTAAATATAATCTTGAGTTCTGGTAATGACAGAAATTAACTTCTGACAGAATCCAATGACATTTACAATGAATGTTCAAAACTTCAAAAAATAATGATTACTGAATGCTTTTGGGGGAAAAAAAACATATAATAGCTGACTAATGCTGAACAAATGAAGATAAGATGCTTGCCATGTGATCTCAAACACATTACCTCCAAAGCAAGCTAATTATATTAATTAGACAACTGCGGAGTAATTGTGAAACAAATGCATTTCTAATGTCTGGGTTTTTATTCCTAAAGAAAAAGGTGCATTCAGAACTCAAAAAATCACATTGTATCTGTTTGAAAAGAAATTGTGCCTCATGTGAAAAATCACATGTATGTATATTCGTTTTACTTCTATAGGAAATTAAGGCTTATTCATACTGTTCTAAGTAGCCATATAAAATGTGCATATATATTTTATCAACAGATGTCAACCATAATGTCTGTATGCAGTATGGTATTGTCGAGTCTAGGAGGAGGGGTGCTGGCACTAGCCAACTCTACATGCCATCAAGATCAGACTTCTACAAATATGCAGTGGAGCATTTCACTTCTATTGATGAAGTGGTTCTTGACGTTGGAGACGGTAAGACATTTTATCTATATACAGATCCAATTAAATTATGATACAGTTTTAGAATAAATGGGTAGATTAAATATATAGAGATACCAATAAATTAACATGAATACAAAAATAAAATAAAATGTAAGGAAAGGAAAGTTGTGAAATAACGTCCAAATTGTGTAAATTCAAATTGGCTTTTTTCAATTCAAGTATATTTACCTATTTTTCACTATCCATAAATTCTAGACGCATAATAACTGACATTAATAGCATCAAAGTTGCCCAGTGTTGCACAACAAAGATTTTAGTCACGAGACTTGGGGTCGTGCAAAATCATGGTCAATATCAATAAGCAACCCTGTGCCTTGTCGGAAATTTGTGTTAACCCTAACTTTACCGGAAAGGTCTCAGATGGCGCCCCCCCCCCCCAGACAAATTTTGTTGTCAAACCCATTGCATTTTCAGCAATAGCTAGCGCTTCATGATTTTTTTTTCAAGTGTTATAAATCTTATGACACTGAGGTGTTGAAAATCAGACCTTTCATGATAAAAGGTCGAGCCGATTTTTTTTTTTTTTTTTTTTTTTTTTTTTCTTCCAGTTTTCCAGTAGAATGCAAAAAAAAAAAATGTTCATAAAACATTGAAATACATAAGAATTGAAAAATATGCAAAAAAAAGGCATATAAAAACTGTTTGAGAAGAAATGAACTGTGTAAAAGCTTAAAGACTTAAGATGACATTGTGAGCATATAATTTAAAAAAAATCCAAGTCAAGAGAGATATAGAGAGCTTTATATCTTCTCAAAAACTCTGAAACCAAAAACAATTTGGAATGAAACATTTTAGATAGGTTACAAACAGAGATTTTTTATATATATTCTCACCAGGAGAGAAATTAAAACGGTGGTTATTAGAACCGATCGTTAGATATATTGTTTTTAAACAATGGCTCACATATTCACTATTTAAAAATACTTTCCATAGATATTAAAATTTGAGACATTCAGATTGGTCTATTTAAACTATAACTCATATGTGTATACCATTTTCGAGAAATAAAATCAGATTTTAAAAATTCTAACAAGAAAATTGAAACGTCAGTGCCAAATTTGGTTACTTAAGGGGTAGGCTCTGAGGCCCCCCCCCCCCTCCAGTCTTACAAATTTCAAAATAGCCCCATTCAGTAAGGGTTTATGCTTTTTTTCTTTTTTCTTTTTTATTGATAATGTAAAAGTATTATTTTAGTAAGACAACCAAAAATTTAAAAAAGGGGGTTTATCATTTAAGTAGAAATGTATTGATAAAGAGATGTTGAGCAAATTTAACTCGAAAACCAGCTTTGAAAATCAAAGACAGACTGAACTTTACTAAAGCATTCCATATTGAACTTACCAAAGTAAAATACAAAAATGAACAATATGTAATGCATTTGGTATGGAATTAGGTGCTCGTTTGCTGTGGTTAAAGCACTTTACCTAGTGTTGCGTCTAATAACTTGGTTCTTCACAAGCTTCACCAGACAAACAAAATTAAATATTCTTTTCTCTATTATATTTTCAGGACTGCTGGCAAGGGTTGCAGCAGAATGTGGACGAAATGGGAGGATGGTAGAGGAGACAACACTGTCCAGCACAGAAATAGAGGCCATGATGGGTGCTGCAGACTCGGAGGAGATTCTAGATGCAGATCTAGTATTAAGCATGGACCAGACGTGTTCTATACCTTAGTGCATTTTGTTTCTCTCATTTCCTCACCTCGATCACTACCTCATTTAGTTCTGAAAAATATTGTTAAGATATGTGACAAACTAACGTTTTTATGTAAATATTTTTATACAGATATGGCTGGTAGGGTGTTTATATATCATTCTTTTGGCCGCTGGAGTTGTATTTTCATGAGGGAAAATAAAACTCCTTTAGGTAGGCTAAAGAATATGTATTACATACATAACAGGAAATATCTATTATAATATTAGATAACCTTGATTAAGACCAAGTCATGGTTTTTACATGAAAGTCTGAACACGAACAGTTTAATAGAGTCTGATCTACAGTAGATATCCATTGTCTTCGCCTTTCTTCTCTGTGCTTAGCTGTTATGACGAATATTGTTGATACATGAATACATTGTCTTAGCTCAAGCGCGTATGCTCCTACTGTTATCGTTGACCAGCTGGTCAATATAACCATCCAGATGACCGGGCGTGAACTGTTAACAATAAATTGCAGTCCCCATATCACTTGACATGCTGTGGACCAATCACACCTTAGCAACTCTCTGAGCTATCTAATACAAGTATTTAAGTCTATGTGTAGATGTGTTTTTAGTTTAGTAGATAGGTGGCTGGACTACCGATCATTAGGTACATGTATGTGGTTCAAATCTCGGCCACTTCACTAAGGTCTAGCTTTGGCAAGACCTTAACATACATTTACTACACTCAAACTATGTTGTACCAAAATATGTAGCCTAGTTAAGGTCAGGTAACATACATGCAGGAGCACCTTGCTATATAGATGAGCGCTATACTAGAGTGCAATATTATTATTATTATCTTTTATTAGAGCATATTTTTGTCTTGCCAAGTGAACTTGATTACTTTGAAGGTAATTTCAAAGGCACAGGGTTGGTGAACGTGACTCGTCACCTTATTTATTTTTCTAAAGCATCAACACAAAAACCCACATATTATTATTTTATCAAGGATAAAAACTCGGGTCACAACTATTGGGCCCTTGATTTTGTTACCATCTTGTCAAAATGAAACACTCGATCTAACTCATTTCCAAGCATCAGAAGACGGTTGTTGATATCAATGATGTAGTTGGAAGATCATATACTTCAAAGTTATAATCAAGGAATTATCAGAGCTGGAGTCCAAACTGAGGATAATTTATGCAAACATCTGGCAGATTCCAAAGGATAGTCAATAGAATTATTAAACTGCCTTGGTTCTTTGATATTTGATGCGCGATGCCACCAAAGTAAAAGAAAACATTTTAGAGAGGATGTGAACTTTGTGGGTTTTTGTTTGCACAGTTGATTTATTATATCAATAAACATAGAAAACAAATAGGCAATTGTTTAGTAATTATGTACGATGCCACTCTGAAAATCCCATTCCTCAACAAGCAAGATTTCTTGAGATATTGCCTTAAGAGTGTAATAAATATGTACTGCTTCAAGTACAATATTGATCCCTTGCTGATTGCTTTTCTGATTTTCATATTTTATATGGTACTATCAAGAAAATATTTCTATTAAATTAAATCAACCAGAGTAAAGTCCACATGTGTCCACTCATGGAATTAGCAACTTTAAATCTTGTATTTTTGGACGTGTATCTGTTTGCTTACACCTGGTTATACCATTCATGAGCACTTTCTGTGTAACCAATTATCATTATATTGAATACCTTTAATTGCATATGTGCATCCTCTGTAGCAATACTGGCCGCGGGTGTTTCATCGTTAGTTCTTTTGAATCAATGTGCATGTATTCGGAGAGCGCATATATATTTGTCGTGGTTGTTGTGGCATTGAGCCTACTTCAGAGGAAATTGTTAAGCTTTTACTCCAGCTGTAATTACTCCTTGTTATTATATTAAAGTTTCACATCACTTTAAGAGGGTCAATTTGTAGGATCACTGTGTAAGTTTATACGTATGTTTATATGTATAAGTTTATACATGGCACGCACCCTCCAAATCCATGTATAAACTTATACGTTTTGGATGGTCTGTACGATGTATAAATTTATACGTTTTGGATGGTCTGTACGATGTATAAATTTATACGTTTTGGATGGTCTGTACGATGTATAAACTTATATGTTTTGGATGGTCAGTACAATGTATAAATTTATACGTTTTGGATGGTCTGTACGATGTATAAATTTATATGTTTTTGGATGGTCTGTACGATGTATAAACTTATACGTTTTTAAAGGGTCCATGTCATGTATAAAGTTATACGTCAGAACAAACAGCATGATATACATTTGTATATTTTGCAAGTTGTGTTATTTATAAAAGTGATTGACAACCTATTTTGTGTAAATAATTATTTATTTGTTATCAGTTCATTTATTTGTATTGCCAAATAAAGAAACATGGATTACATTTCAACTGCAAAAAGCATCATTAATTAATTATTTAAGTGTATTGTGTTAATGTTTGTATAAATGCGATGTCTTTCTACTACTGCATGAGAAAGAGAGAATTTACTTTTAGTGATTTCATAAATACTTTAATGAGGAAAGCGAAGGAGTGAAAATGAGAAAGTTAAATATACAGCGAAAATGTCATATAAAGTGTGATGGAGGTGATAGTTGGCTATACCATGAGAAAAGCAAAGCAGTGGAGGCTATAAGCCCTATAAAAAAAAAATTATAAGGATTTGGCATGTAATTTGATTTGAATCTGGATTACCCAAGTCCAGATTGAAATAATTCTCTGTTCATATTGTTCGTCGCGGAAATGCATAGGGTGGGGCCGTGTTCATGAGTATACTAGTATAGTCGTGATACAGGCCCCAAGTCCGTGTTGTAGAACATGCATGTCTAATTTAATCAATACCTTCTATAAACTTGTTTATAATGCTCATGAAACTTTAAATTACTCATTTATTTTTTGAAATCATCAGGTCGAGCAGGACTACAAAGAACTTTTCCCAGAGAAAAGTGAACGTATGTATCGCAAGTGGGTGGTGCTTTCTGTGTGCCTTTTGAGTTATGCAGACAGTGTAGCACCAGGATGGAAAGGGAAAATGGAACTGAACACAGAAGAGATCAGGCATGCATCAGAGCTTGTCTTCATGGTTGCCTCTTCGAACATGAACCGATACGGATGCAGTGTTTTTTCTTTAATGATTGAGTTGTTTTTGCTTATTTTTTTACTCATTCCTTATAGGTAAACAGACAGTATGATTGTTTTAAGAATGCATACCTACAACACATTTGGCATGAAGTAGATGTCTTGTGTAAGCCTACGAATAAATCAGCTTCATTATGCCTTACAGTTACTCTCTTCTTTTTTCCCAGAAGGCATCGCCCGAGCAGAAGAGATAGATTTTCATTCGGAAATGTTTGAAGGATCTGTGCGGGACATGGTGCAGGACATTGTTGAAATCATTAGTTCTGCAGAGGACAAGGCAGCAGGACCGGTGGCCAATACAATCATCCTGACCAAATTCCAGACCAACATGTGTGGAGGGAGAGCCACTCAACTACATATGCCTTGCAATGCTGCCTATAGAGGAGCAGTTCATTCCCTTTCATTTTCTCCAGCAGTATGTTCTCCGTGTCGTTCTTGAGAAGCTGATGAAACTTATCAGGGGGGACGGGTTTGTACCGGAGGAGGAGACGAGTCCGTTGTCGATGAACAATACAAATTTTACGATATGTAGCCGGATACATACCGTACGCCCTCCTTTGAAGGAAGGTTGTTCCAAGAAAGGCACTTTGTTTTCATTTTCTTTATAGTGTTTGCCATTAACAAACTCAACCTGCAAGCTGACCCGGGCAATTAATAACAAACTGTGCACTGCTCGGAGGACAGTGAAGAACAGGGCTGCAACCAGCTAGGCAATGCTGGAAAGTTTCTGTCAGTACATGTATGTGTGTATGTAAAGGTGTATTGGTATTTTTTGTTTTTGTTTTCTTTATAGTGTTTGCCATCAACAAACTGAACCTGAGAGGAGAGAAGCTGACCCGGGCAATTAATAACAAACTATGCACTGCTCGGAGGACAGTGAAGAACAGGACTGCAACCAGCTAGGCAATGCTGGGAAGTTCTGTCAGTATGTGTGTATGTAAAGGTTTTAGGTAAGTTGTTTATAGTGCCAAACAATGACCTGGCCATAGATAAAGGGTTTTATTTTTTATCTGTAAAGGTTTTTGTGTGACTTATGTTTCTGCCAAAAACATTTTGTTCTATGCCAACTTACAACACTTAGAGTCAAATCAGCCCAACGGCGCATATTTCAATCATTACTTTGCCATTTCGCCAGATTTGTCTTCCTTTAAAACCCAAAGTATGAGGATAATGTATAGATTTACACCAGGAAAGAAGAATTTTAAGAGTATTCCAGAGCAAGAATTTAACAAAATGAGGAAGGATCAAAGCAAAATTTAGCAAGTTTAATAGTGCTCAGCTCAAACAGTAGTCCCACACTATTATGTGCTGGGAAATAGTCGGTCTGCAACTTTCAAGCTTACAACTTCCGAAGAGGGGGCAAAAAAAAGTCTTCAATAAAGAAGAAATGAAAGATCACCTGATAGAGATCGTGGAAGCCAATACATTGGAGTCTAATGATCCTCATACTCTTCAGCAACAGGCTAGAACAACATGACTAAGATCAACAAGGACTTTCACTGAGGCTAAAGAGAGGAATGCTAAGTTTCGTGACATGAAGAACGTAGAGCTGTTTCAAAAGATGTCTGCAGAAAGGATGAAGCAAGCGCTGAAACAGTCTAAAGAATTACTTGAACCACTCCTCAATAATCCTGAATTATTGGTAGGGAAAACCATCATTTGATACTTGTTATGAAACAAGTATAGGTGGGCTGCATGAAATTGTTTTAACTACTCTGTTTTCACATAGGTTGCCCTTTCACCAACAGTCAAGGTGCCCAAAAAAGGCTGTCTACTTGCAACCAACGGGACTTTGGCAAGTTCACCAACGACATACTGGTGGTACTCTTCGGGAGGGAGGAGCTCTACATGTACAAGTTCTCCCTAACTAGTGGACACAATACACATGGGGAGACCAAATATGCTACCTGGAAGGTCTAGTAAACCATGAAAGAAGCGCTCATTCTGGGATGAGGGCAGCATCTGAAGAAGCCTCTGGGCCTCAGCAACAAGAAAAGCATGACGAACAATTGGCATATTGTTCGAGTGACTGATGAGACAGTCATGGACGACATGGATTTGCACAATTTAGAAGAGGAGCATTGAACATGTACATGTACGTCAAGACATCTCACACATGACAGACTTCATTGAGCTATGTGTACTTGGTAAGAAGATTATCTCCAACTGGAATCATCAACTTAGTGAAGGTCAAAGTTTGATTGAAAATGTTCCCTTCATTGAGGCAGCTAGAGGCATTCAACTAGCAAAGAAAACTGATGAATTATTCAAGGTGTGTTTCGGGTATGTGTATGTTGGCACTGGTTCTCAGACTGTGTGTCCATACATGCTTAATTTGTGTATATTTATGGTGTAGCTGATGTGTGAGCGGCCCGAACGGATCATGTAGAGAACAGACTAGTGCGACTACAGTGAGAGTGATGTATGAGTTGCCCTGTAGAGGGGGCGCGTTTAGCGTGGGGTGTGGGTGATGCAGTGTATGTGTTGCAAGATATGTACATGTATAAGTACGGATTTTGTGGTCATAAGAGCTCGGTAATGTATGACGTCTGAGACTAAGTATTTTACAATCATTATTTACAAGGTTGCCATAGTAACCCTAGTTTGAAGACATAGTCTTACATCAAGTGTTTTGTTTGTGGTGAATAATAATATACGTTAGTGAAGCCCCTGAAATCATTTGCCAAACTGACAGGAAAGGACAGCGCTCTAACAACCCAGGCAAACACCAACTACCACAAGTCTGTCGCCAGCAAAGTGACGGAATTCCTTGCTCGAACCCAAGTAGATTCAAAAGATGACATTGGAAGCCTGATCGACAAAAATAGAGAGTCCATAAGGCCAAGCAGTGAAGAGCCTTGTGCTGGTGGAGGATGATGGAAACTTAAGATCACTCCGAAGGATGAGGATTCGTGCTGGGGATACAAAGCTGCAGCACCATGTTACACACGGTCTTGGAAATGCCCAGTATATCAGCCCTGAGATCCAGAACCAAATACTTGAATGTACATTTGAATTACTCAAGGAGAAGATTGTCCATAAGGCTAAGCAGACAGGAGTGTGGAGCATCATCACAGATGAAACAACGGACAGGAAGAAAAGAGAACAGTTAACAATAGCTCTCAGATTAATTTGTAAGACTGAACTGTTCAACACACATCAAGGAAAAGCAAGACATGGGTGAGAGTGCGAGACCCATACTCTAAGATACATGGAATTCATTGAAGAAGTTCTAAAGTATAGTTAATATGAAAATCTCATTTCAAATGACCAGTGCAAAGCTGTAATGTAATTGAACCATGCTTTGAATAAAGTGATATTGAATTGGAACAGCGTTTTCTGCTATAAGCATCCAAGGCGCCTACATGTAGATTGATTTTTTGAATTTTAAAGCAAGTCCGGGACATCTTCATCGACATCTCATCAGATGGGAAAGCAGACTGCCCTAATCAGTTTGAGCAAGAAGCCGAGCAAGAAAGATGTAAGACTACATACTAAATAGAAGTCCAATGAGTGGCATTATGTATAGTTAGCTATCGCTATATTATATCAGCTATTGTTTGAGGATTAAAAATAGTTCTGTCATGTACTTGAGGAAGTGAGAAGTGTTTCCCCGAGCCTCTCTCATCACTGCATTATGTTACACGTGGTACCACGACTTCTCAAAGAGGCGGAAAGGCTAACGCATTGAAGCAGGCTAGGTCGGCTACGCTGACCAGCCCCGAAGCTAGCTTGATATCATCCATACGTACCCTCCTAGATAATCCATGGGACAAAATAGATAGCAGATTGAACTTCATACTTTCCTTTTTCTTTAATACAATTCTTTACAATGGCTTCTGTTAAGGAAGATTGTGTTGTTCTGGTAAAGGGATCGAGTCCTTCAATTACTGAGGACAGTATAAAAAGATTCTCAGAGAAGATTGGGGAAGTGTCCCACTTAACCTGCGAGAGCACCGGTACTGTCTGATTTGTCACTGTGCCTTCGCCAGTAGTTTTGTTTCATGACTCCCCTCTCCGTTCCTGCCAGAGTAGAATAGGTGCCAATGTGAGCAGTTACTAATCCAGACAGTAATAGATCAGAACTAGCGAAGGAACTTAGAGAGATCAAAGAGAAACTAAAAGCGATGAAAATCGGAAGTAGTAATAGAAGTAGTAGTAATAGTAATAAGGAGAACTCTAACAGATCTGCTCGTTCTCGTGGTGACTGGTCCCAGGGGACCAGACAAGTATAAAAGGGTTAGATTCATCAGAGTCTCCTGCTTCAAGTGGCGATGTAGATAAGGTGAGGAATAACCTTAGAAATTATCCACATGCCTTTAGCCAGTCTGATACTGACTTGGGACATAGTAACATAGTGACACATAACATTCCCCGAACGGATCAACAGACATTCCGAGAGAGATATCGTTGTATATCCCCAGCCATGTATGCAGAGGTGCGTGAACATATACGTTCAATGCATGAGGCTGGTGTGATTAGTAGGGAGTCATTTTCACCGTATGCCAGTCCTGTAGTGTTAGTTAGGAAGAAGGATGGATCTTTGAGGTTTTGCATAGCTTTCGAAAGCTTAATTATCGTACAATAAGGGACTCATATGCTTTGCCTAGAATTGATGAAACTCTACAGATGATGCAGGGTGCTACTGTAGATGGTTCAGTTCTCTTGATCTCAATTAAGTCAGGTTTAATACTGGCAGCTAGAAAAAAACGAATGTGACAAACAAAAGGCAATCATATGCTCCCCCTCTCTAAATTAGTATAACAAAACCGTGACTTATTTATTCTTTATCATGCAACTGCTCACTGCACCTGCACTTGCACCGCACCCTCTTGATCACTCAGTTTTTCGAAGAGAGTTATGTCGCCAATTCTTTTTACGAGGCCGCCATCCATCTCCAGCCTAACCGCTCACGACGGTGGTCTCCTGCGTTCCGAATTACCTCTCTAATTTATTGAAAATATTTCATATTTCTTATGTTATTGTATGCTTCGTACATGTTTATCGAATGATATAATTGTACATGATTTTTCATTTAATTACTTTTGTAAACATTGTATTCATTGTATTTGTTATTGTTCGAAATTTTGTACTTTGACTTTGAATTTGTATATTTTTGAACGCAGAAATAAAATCAATCAAACAAATCAAACAAACAAACTTTTGGGCTTCCCCCTCGTCTTGGATTATGGGAGTGCAATCGTATGCCCTTTGGTATCTGTAACACGCTTAATACTTTCGAGCGCGATGGAGAAATGTCTAGGCGAACTCGATCACACTGTGTGCATCGTGTGCATCGTGTGCATTTAGATGATATTAGGGACGTTTAGATTTAGTGGACGAGAACTGCGTGTCAACGTAGTCAACTCCCCCTGTTGACTACAGATAGAAATCTTTCAGATTTCACACAACGATATACGTTGACAGGAAGTAAGCGTGATGAAGTCATGAACAGCGCCAAATTTCAAAGGAGATCCCTTGCAAATGCAAAAATAGGACATTGCTTCTGTCATCGAATTTGACAGCTTATCAGCAGATCAAATCATTGATTTCGCTTTAGATTCATTTAGTTTTCATTGACATTGAATTGTTGACATAGATTTCTGACCCGCCCCCCCTCCCCCCCCCCCCCCTTTTTTCTGAGGGACTCCATCTCTCAACAGATCCTAGCAACTTTTTCTCCGATCCATTTGTAGGTTCAGGAAGGACGATATCCACCGGCTGAAGGGTGTTCTCAACATTCCTGATATTATAACATGCAGGAATGGATCCCGCATTGATGGGTTGGAGTGCCTATGCATCATGCTGGCACGCGTCACATTTCCATGCAGATACGGAGATCTGGTCAAGATGTTTGGAAGGCATGTTCCACTCTTATGTATAATAACATTGCACATAAAAGACCACATTTACAACATTTTCTGTCACCTCTCTGGAATATTTGGAACTTTCCGTAGCATTGTTTCATCTCATCAGTTAATGGCTGAATCAGTACGTCCACTTGAATCAGAAATAGTCTACCGCGCTGTATGTACGTGGCCACGGTACTCACAATTTCTAACTGTAACCTCCCTCTTTCCAAACTTTAATGTCCCATTTATTTAGAATAACAAATTAAGGCTATTAAAGTATATTTTAGTTCAAGATGTATTTTGATATAAATAGATGTTTAAGAAAAGACAGAGACCTGGATTATTGATACTATTTTCATGACATTGTTTGATTATAAATACTGCTGGGAGAGTAATTGATAGTACAGGTCAGTTATCTGTAAATAAATATATATGACACCTGAAATACTAAATGGTGTCCCAGCGTTCTTTTTCTTTGACTTTATTCATTATTTCTATTGACTTCATTTTCAATTGGGGGTCTTTCAGCTGATTCCTCATCAGAGTTGGAACGCCCGCTAGCAGACCATATTTGTGTTCCTTCTCTGTTCCCGAGTTCACTGTTTTTTGCACTGAAGGACGGGAGACAGGGATTAGATATATTTTACACACAAGTTTTCAGTATAATCTACCATTCATAACATTAGTTTAAAGGCCGAGAAACGGGAATCATTCCTCCAAAATAAGAATAGTTAACAACTATGAATTAACATGCAAGCTGTGGGCAGAAGTGCAAGGGCAATTAATGAATTATTCAGACATTCTATTCCCATGAACAAGTAGTCAAAGCTGTTATATGATTTTGGAACTTAGCAGCATAATCCATAAAATTGGAGAGGGGTGATGCATTAGTTGAGAATAGGCAATACTACAGTATAAGTTAAGAGAAAAGGTCGCAAATATTCCATATCGCATATTAAATGTAAATCTTCTGCAATTAGCCATAAGACTTGTGCAGAAATAATATTGTGTGGCACATGGAGATATGCCCGAAAGTTCCTTCAAATAGCCCTGGTTAACTTCTGAAGCAAAGTATTGTTATGTAATGGTAGTACAAGTCTACACCTCCTCAGCAATAGTATATATAATATCACTCAGTACGCCCCAATACAGATAAGACCCACCCTGTGATATACCAGACCTCCTGACCAGAACATTTGTTTACATTCCATTTGACCCTTAGGCATTGCTCCAAAAAGAGTACAGAAAGAAAAGGAAAAATCTAAGTTGTAAGTCATGCAAGGTCCATTGCACAGGGTATTATGTTCAACTCTAAAGAAAAAGTTGGGCGTGATAATTATGACAATGCTCATCAGTTCTCTGATACACACAAAGGACCTGAACTTGCAATTGACAGAAAAAAATAGTAAAATAGTTAACAAATCCATCTTTGTGTAACATACAATGTGCTTGTAAGTTACTATGAATTTTTCAGATACTTGTGATTGAAAGAGATAAGATTAATATTGTTGAGATACAAACGATTGTAACTCTCTATGTTAAAGGACAATAACATTATCAAACAGAACATACATGTACAATATATACGTAAAACAGAAAGAAACATATCTTCCTACATTTTCATTGTCATCGGAAGAGTAATCGCAAATTAAATATTTAACCTGGATTTCTGGCCACCTGGCATGTACAATACGAAGGCTAAACCAGGGGTAATAGTGAGCACTAAAAAAAAAAAGCTGTTCCCCCCCCCCCCCCCCTTTTTAAAATAAAAAAATCAGGAAAACAAATCAGGGGAAAAAAGAGGAAAATCAGGCCTGCTAAACATGAATGATAAACATGAAAAAACGGGCCATTTCATGAAGGAATAGAAGTATGTCAGGAGTCGCTGTCAATCAAAAGATGTCCTGATGATGTCTTGGAGACTTGGTGCCCCGGTAGCAGATGATGTCTTTAAGATGCCTGGATGTCCTTGGTGCCTAAAGACCCCCTTCCCATTGCCCATCTCACCTGCCTGGCTCATCTTCGAAAGCCGAGATCAGATGTGATGCTCCTGACGAGGGTTCGAAGACAATCACAGCATTCTTCCAGAGATGCCAAGTGGACACGGTCATCACAGCATCCTTGCTCCACGAAGGGATGGTGTTGACACTGCTCCTAGTGCGGTCAGGGAGTATCTGCTTCAAGTGCATTTAGATGGTATCTGCAAAGAAAATTGTCAATTCATCTATTAGAATGTTGGCTGTGCAACATTTCTCGAAGATATTACAGGCTCATACTTTATTACACACTCTTTATTTGTTCCCTCACAAATTAATCATCTTCCCTTCTCAACACAAATAAAACTTTAGATGCGAGATCTAACAAACTCGAGCTTGCTTCTGTTTGAGATAGATCTTCATCACATAAACCAGGGTAAGTGGAATCAACTAGACTTACATGTCAGCAACACTGGAGTGGACTGTCCAGGACCTTCCCGTCACGGTCGCTTCTCAGTTGCAACAAGTTGGCAGGAAATCAACTGTTTTTAGGGAAGTGGCCATCTTGAAGAAACTGCAAATCAGAGAAAAAATCCAAACTGAATAGGTTGAAGTCAAAGTTGAGAGTGAAAACCAACCTTTTTAACAGGTTAAACCAGTTGACAAGGTTAAATAAAGGAACTGATTATATCTGTACTGCTGGTTACTTCAATTGTTTGCCATCCTATTTATTAATTTGTAGTTTCACCTTTACAGGGTAACATTGTCAGTTACAAAACTGCTTTCATGATGGCCCTGGTGGCCTATACTATATTCAATATGATTACAGATTGAAATTAAAGCCCCACTGCACTACTTATAGCTACTTGCGCCCTCTATATAGCAAAACAATGCCTAGTTGGTGCCTGCTGGTCCCCCTATGATCCCCTTTTTCTTATGTTAATTGAGAGCTGATTTGATGAGATAACCAACTGTCAGTGACCTTGCAGGGAGGTCTAATCCCCCTGGCCAAATTAGTGCAGACAGGATTTAAAGAAAAATATATTGCTTAGTTCTCTGGTCTATATGTACCTTCCTCAAAGAAACGGGGGTAAATGGATTCCCTCTGCTATGACTTTGGCCTACAGGTTGGCAGTCCAGTCCAGTCTTTCAAAAAAGTGGCGATTCCAATCCTAGTAGTAGTACCAGTTGAAGTCATCTTCATGAAATGGTGGAACAAAGATATTAATAATGACCACAATAACAAAAATACCACTATTAATACAACTCCTAATGATATAGTACTGATAATAATAAAAACAACAATTATCATAATCATTATAATCCTAATAATGGTAACAATACTAATCATGATTAATAGCTACATGTAATATATTGTGCACAGATCCATCCCAATGGAAACCAAAGAAGCCTCAGCAGTTTTAATACTGTTCTCCCTGAGAACCCTGCAATCATGTCCCACCCCCCCCCCCCCCCCCTCAGCCTACCTACATGTACCATATAAAGGCGCTCAAGCATTCAAGGAATTTTTTTCCTTTACAACTACCAGTACCACTACCAGTAACCTGGTAGTGGTACTATACCCATTTGACAGAGCTTGAGTGGCAGCTGGCAAGTGGAGATTAATAACTTGCCAAAGGATTAAAACATTATATTTCTATTCTATTAGCAATCAACTCTCAGATGATAAGTGAAAATTTGAAAATTAAAAAAATATTCACTTGAAATTGAGATCTTTGGTGTGCCATCTTTAATCTTGCATTAACATGATAAATTAACATAATTTAAATCGGTGGAAAGTTTGAACATTTGAACAAATATCCACTAGCTTGAATTGAGATCTTTGGTTTGGTAAATGAAGGTTATGAAGAGAAGTGTATTAATGCAGGGAATCTGGACTGGAATCAAGCCGCTCTCCTTTGACCCCATGCTCCATGCCGCCGAAAAGTTATGCGCTAATCTGCAACTGCTGACCAGGTGGTGAGATAAAAGAGCGCATGAATTTCAGGATTTAGAATTCCTACATCAGAAAATGGTATCAAAGCAACTGTTCGCTGTCCCTTTCAATGATTTCTCATCCATTTTTGAATGTGTAAAGAGTAGAACAAGCGAACACAAACTTGTGTAATTTCATCCTTTTTTAACTTCAAAAACACGCGAAAAAACACGCATTAGCAAACTTAATGTTATCGAAGATTGTAAATCTTGGATCAAATAACGGGACATTGAAACATGCACAAATTAGCGCATTATCCTAAACTATTGAGTTTTTGTCAGGATGTAATTTTTCTTTTAACAACTCTGGCACACAAATTATAGGAAGGACGGAGTTCTAAATTTGGAAATGTGTTTGTTGTGCACTATTCCCAATACAATCCCCATATAAAGTTTTTGATTTACACTCAAATTTTGCAGGTAATTTAATATTTTGTAATAAATGTAAAACTGGTGCCTGACTTCCGAAAGTCCGTGCAGTGGTAGCGCGGTTCGGAGCATGGAACTTCAAAGCCAAGTGGAATGTTACACATCCCATTGAAACGCTTTAGAACTCATGAATGCGTTGAATAAATTACAAGAGTTTCGCCGGCTTAATTCCAGTCCTTCTCTATCAAGTCCCTGATTAATGTAATCCTACCTTTATTGCTACAACTGCTTTCATCCTAAATCATCAGACTTCAGACAGTGAAAAGAGCCCCTTTGGCTCTGCTACGATTCGAGAAGGTTGGCCTTTAACAGTCAGAGTACGTACAGGACAACTTCTAGTCTACCATGACTACCGCTGTACCAGGGAGACAAGCGCATCTTTCCTTGATGAACGATGCTTGGTAGAACTAGAAAGCCAGGTGACACTTCCAAGAAATGCACATCTGCACATGCTGCAATCAAGAACAAGCAGGGTAGGCTAATGAGGAATGAAAAAAAAAATGATAAACTGAGCTGGGATTGGAGTGAGGACTCGGGTGAGTCTGCTGAGAAACAGACGATACGAAAACTAATTGTTTATCGAAATTCATCGTGTTGGAGTTTCCCGGAATTACCGGTAACCTGCACGTGCACGTGCACGTGCGCTGTACAGTAATAACACTTGTCAGCTCAATGGAACTCCAGCTCCAGGGACCCTCCACCGCAGCGGCTGCGGCGAAGCTCCCTCAGGCTCAAGGCTTAATCAATGCAGTTGCATCGTGTAACTGAACGGTCACGATGATTTTCTCTGATTTTCTTGTGAAAACTTTACTTTGAAACGTGATTGTCAAAATACAGTCAACATGACCAGAATAATCACAAAATAAGCTTTGATTTCATACCTCTATTCACGAAAACTATATAACAATCGTGATGGAAATACACTTTTGCTGTGGATTGTAGAAGCGAATCGTCTTGGTCCAGCTGCTTAACCATGAAAACAAAGCTAAGTCGACCATCCAAACGAAATCGACCGTCAAAGACTCGGTCCTTACTCCGTTTCGCAACCGCGGACATTTACGTGTCTCACATTTTAAACTTTACGATAATTAAACAACAATTATAAACAATTACATTTCAAAGTTTATTCAACACTCTTCATAAAACATACAAATACACAATGGAATGCTAAAAAAAAAAAAAGAACTGACAAAACAGTGGCAACTTATGAGAGCATTTGTGAAGGGCAGAAAGGAGGGATTCCTTTTATAAAAGCCTATCCCTAAAGACACACATACTGGAAGAAAAGGAAAAAAAATATCATGATACAATCAGAGTTAAAGACACTAACATCACCATGCAGTGGCGGATCCAGGGGGGGGGGGGGCCGGGGGCCCCGGGCCCCCCCCCCCCCCCCTAGAGAAAAAAAATCATGTAAATCACGTGATTTTTACCTTTTTGGGGGTTGGGCCCCCCCCCCCCTGGCGCTCAAGGGGGGGGGGGGTGCAAATCGAAATTTTTTTTGAGGATCAAAAAAAAAAAAATGTGCTCACTACCCCCCCCCCCCCCCCCCCCCCCCCCCCCCCCCCCCCCCCCCCACTGAACGAATTATTGGCCGACGCGTTTTTCAAATTTTCGGGAGCAAAAAAAAAAAAAAAAAAAAAAAAATTGTGCTCTGTACCCCCCCCCCCCCCCCACTGAGCGACTTTTCGGCCGGCGCGATTTTCAAATTTTCGGGAGCAAAAAAAAAAAAAGTTGGGCCCCCTCCCCTAAGAAATCCTGGATCCGCGCCTGTCACCATGACATCTCTTATTATTCTTTAATTTACTTACAATTTTGACTATGAACAGGGTTTTATTAGGGTTAGCGAGGCAATTCTTCGTAGTGGAGTTATAAACTGCCATGACGAGCTATATAACTTTATGCTCATGAAAAAAGTGCTTTAAACAGGGTTTGTTGCTCTGGCACTGGCGACGCCAATGCGAATGTGATCGGGACGTAAATTAATGCAAAATGTAGAGCTGCCCCTCCCGTACAAGTTGACGAAATTTGCATGGAAAGGCTTTACTATTTGGGGGAGTTATTACCTGTCATAAGGGAAGGGTCGGGGTACGCTGATTAAAACGTATGCTATTAACCGGATTTACTTGGGGTTGACACTGTTTGCGACTTTTGGTTCACGATTACGAATGGGATCGGGACGCAAGTTTTTGGAAATAGGGCTGACTCTCCCCAACTCTTGACGAAATTTACGTGGCAAGGCAATACTGGGGGGGGGGGGGGGGTATTACTCTCTAAAAAAAAATCGATTGATCACGGACGTCACTCCTCTGGAGAGTGAAAATGTAGTGAAAATAGAGTGAACATTCACTCTTTTCTTCTTCTAGAGAGCACTCTAAAATCAATCGATTTTCACTCCTAAACAAGTGATCACGGACGTCACTCCCAAAAAGTGAAAATAGAGTGAAAATTCACTCTCTTTTTTTAAGAGAGTACCTGCCCTGAGGGGCCCGAGGGGGTATGCTGAGATGTATTACAGTGTGCTTTAAAAATGAATTTTCTTGTTTCTCTGGCACTGGCGAAGCGTTACGAATGGGATCGGAGCTGCAATTATTGTGTGAAATGTAGGACTGAGTCTCCCCAACTAGTCGACGAATTGTCATGGCAAGGCGATACTCTCTTTGGAAATTATTAAATGCCATTGGGGAATGGTCGGGGGTATGCTGATTAAAAAGTTTGCTATAAACCGGGTTTTCTTAAAGGGTTAACACGGGGTTAACACTGTTTGCGACTCTTGTTTCTTTGGGATCGGGGAAAATTATTGTTGGAAAATGAAGGAACGAGTCTCATGGCAAGGCGATACTCTCTTTGGAAGTAATTGAAATGCCATGGGGGAAGGTTTGGGGGCATGCTGATGAAAAAGTGTGTTTTATATTATCTGCATGGTTTCTCTAGGGTTTATGCCGTTTGCGACTTTTTTTCCTGGGCCCTGGCCCAGCCATTACAAACGAAAAGACAAGATGGGAGAAGAGAAGACGAGTTGTTGGAGCTCCAACAGTCGACTTGTCCAAAAAAAGTTGACTTTTCTAGTTCAAATAACATTTTCTCATCCTCTCGTTTTCTTGATTGCTGTTTCTTACTAAAAATTGTCGGGAAAAACCACGGTACCTGGCGCACTCCAGAAGTGTCAAGTGCCTTCCCCAGGGTGAGATGTAAACGAGAGGAGTATTCGGAACGTCGGAGTGGTCGGTGTACTTGAACAAATTTAAAGTGTATAACGAGCTAGAATTCAATTAAGAATGCACTAACGTGTCAACCCAGGCTCAAGGTGAGATGGGGTAGTGAATTACAAGCAATTCATTTATTTAGCAATTAACTGACACTATAGCTTTCCTACAGAGAATTCAAGTTTATTCTTATAGATAGCTTTCTCTCTCTTTCTAGACTCTGCGTGTCAACCTCTCTCTCTCTCTTTCTATCTCTGCCTCTATAAATTCTCGTACAATATTTGTAAAATCCCTTTCTATTCTTATTTGATTTTGTACTCTCCCCATCGATCAAGATCACTTAGCTTATCCATGAATGTTAAAGAAATGTATTCTTGGCTATGATCTTCCGTAATCTTCAACCTCGTCCTCTAGCCAATCTTTGGCAAGCCCCCCCCCCCCCCCCCCCCTTAAAAGTGACTCGGCAACATTGCCTCAGATTCTGAAGAAAAAAAATCCTGGATTTAGCTCATGCTGCAATCATAATTATAAGCCTTAAGTTCAGTCAGGAATCCCATGACTTTTACAAGCCGGTCATCTGTCTGATTATCAAGATATTTACGATTGGAAATCGAAATTTCATTTTTGTTTTCCTAACGGTTTTTTATAACTATACAGTCTATTGGGGGGGGGGGATGAGTATGGTAAAAACCGGCCACTCAAATATTTTTGTTTTTTGAGGCACTTCATGATCATTTTGAAGCGCGATTTTGTTGTAGGACTTCAATATTACACCATGATATCACAAACACTGATAACACGTTGGGCCATGCATCTCAGATTTAACATTCTTAGACGATGCCTTTAAATACACATCCGCACAAAACCGCACGCATCCCGAAACACATTCGTGATGTCAATCCATTTTTACTAAATGTAAACTTTTCCCTATTTTCTAGCTAGATTAATGCCCCACCCGTTCATCATTTCGTGTAATCTACCCACTTTGTATAACCCCCTCCGGCCAATATTCGTCATTAATCTCTTCAAATTCTTCCTCCACCTCCCTGTATTGCAATAATTATTTTATCAATATGTTAATATACCCTTCACTACCTATATTCTCTAATCTTAATTCCCTCTTTTCCCCTTCTGTATCCTATTTCTTTCTCCACCCCCCCCCCTCTCTCTATCTCTCTTTCTCTATCTTTCGAGCTCTTTCAAGTGCAAGCTTTTTTTCTTTTTTCTTTTATCTCTCTCTCTCTCTCTCTCTCTCTCTCTTCCTCCCTCTCTCTATTTCTCTATAATATGTTTCTACATCTATCTCTCAAGCAATATTTCTCGCTCTCTCTCTCTCTCTCTCTCTCACTCATTCACTCATTCACACAAACACACACATACCAAACTCACTATCTATCTCAATTGTGACCTCTCCTTTCTTGTCGATACCCGTTCTCTTGTTATAAATAATTTTTATGTTTGCTTTCTCACGCCATGCAAACTCATCACTCTCATACCCGTCACTCCCTTAATTAAAACAAAAAAGTAAATGGAAGAAAAAGCAAAGGAAAAAAAAACAACTGAAAAAAACTTACAGCGCCTCCAATTGCTCTAGCACGACAAATAATATACATGTAACTTGTCTAGCCTAATTACTTCGAAGTAATTAATTGCAAAGGGTACTTGATAACGAATTTAAAGGTCAACCACTTTTACTGATTTCTACTTCATCGGGATGGACTCCGTTGACCTCGCGATCGGGTGGTTCCCGGACCCTGGGAATTTGTCAACAATACAGAGAAGGAAAATAAATGCCGGCTAATTATTCTGCATTATAATTCTTTCAAATGGTTGTTTCGACTTCAAACATTGAAAGTAGAGAATTACTTACGTATGTGAAAGACTGCAATGATTGATCGATAGATTATTGAATAATTAATTAATTGATTAATGATTGAATGATTGCATGATTGAATTTTTGATGATTGATATTGATCGATTAACCGATGAATATTGTAGGCTTCTTCTGAATTATCACAACAGTAATTATAAGACCAATTCTCCTTAATAACGGTCTCTTTGAAAATACTGTATTCGTATTTTTCATGTGAGAAATTACGCGTTAAACATTCACTTGCTTCATTACGTGACGAATTAAGACTTTTCAAAATAATAAATAGTGGTAGATGATCAGTAATATCAATACAAAAAGTACCGCAATGAACACTTGAATCAATAACATTGGTAAAAATATTGTCTATTTTTTGTGTTCCCCTACTCTTCTCCCCCTCTTTTTCCCTCTATAACATCCTCCTTTTTTAAACTCTTTCCTTTCATCATTATTTCTCTACCCTCTCTGTCCATGTTAGGACAGCTTCTGTCTCCTTGTATTCCTACATCCCAGTTGCAGTTTCCCCACCCCCCCCCATCTCTCTCTCTCTCTCTCTCTCTCTCTCTCTCTCACTCACTCTCTCTCTCTCTCTCTCTCTCTCTTTCTCTCTTCCCTTTTCTCTCTTTCTTTCTCTTTCCCAGTTCTTTTCTATTTCATCCATCCTGATTGTACTGTTTATCAATGAATAATAGTTTGATTGTATTATGTTACCATGTTCTACATTATGCATTTAATCAATTGTTGCTGTGTTATTTCACGATTCGGCTTTGCCGCAATGAACGTATTTTAATAAACCATTTTTAATTGATTTTAGTTGAATATTTAAGGTAATTCGGGTTGCAGTTCGTAAAACAGGTAATAAACCAAACAAAGAATTAATACTAAGAAATTAATTCACTTAATTTCATCTTTACACTCTTTATCTAATTTTCATTATCTTCACACAGGACCTTTTGGAGCTAGTAAGTATGCAGTAATCTTGAACGCAATTAGATGGGGAATGGGCCTGGTAGGTATACATGCATACTCATAATAGTTGGTCTTGGACGATGCATCCTTTAAAGACGAATGCCTTATTTAAAATTATTATTACACTTACATGAATTTGAATGACTGAAGAAAAGCCGAGGCAACAGGCATTTAACTTTGAATGCATAGTTCTAATATTCTGCTCCTAGATGAAATATACATGAATCGTTTGAAAAACGTTGTTGCAAGGATAATGAATACGAACGATTAAACATTTTCGAATGCCCATCCCTTAAATTGCATGCTCTTTTTCCAAGTTCATGTGACTCATTTAAAGAATTTTTTACACTGATAACAAATTCGAGAGAAAATGGGAGAAAATTAGATTGACTGACCATTCGTTAAATGCCATGCTCCTCATTCAACATTCATTTACATGACTCATTTAAGTTTCAAGTTTCAAGTTTCAAGTTTATTTATTTCACTTTATCAAAAATAACATAATTGAACATAATGAACAATGGTAATTATTATAACTAAACATACAATATAGAAAACATAATGTACATGATAATAGTTATAACAGAGAATACAATCATATAAATCAATCAATAAAGTGGGGGATGTACTAAAAAGCAAAGCTTGTATAGGTCCCAGTTCATAGGTTTGTGTATAAATAAGTGTATTTGAATTAACATATTTACAAAAGCATATGATTACACCGCGAGGGTTATCTTTAAGTGATACATTTTACTAAACATATCGTAAACAATTGAAGAAAAAAAAGAGTTCTGTGCTTTCCTCAGCATACACAAATATATATATATATATATATACATTGAATAAAATAATCAGAGCTTATTTTAGCACTACTTGTGTGGAGAGAAAGAATAATTGCAAGGAAAACAATTCAGAAAAGGGCTTGTTGCATGGATAAAGCAATTGAACGAACGAAATTGAATTTGAATCACAATTTGTGTCTTATAAATCGGCCAAGTATACAGATGGTGAAAAAGAAAATGAGATCACGATTCTCATTTTTAAAAATCCTTATTTTTTTTTTTTTTTTTTTTTACTACTTCTCGTCATCATATTCCGTAGTATACCCTCAAGGAAAGATAAGCCTACATAAAATAGCAAGAATCGGTCTTTATGCGAAATTATTGAAAGGTCACCTGCAACAAAAAAGGACGTAATCTATTCTAAGTACCCGCGCAATGTTTGGTATTCGTGTAATGCTAAGAGGGGATTTACATTTAGAGAATTGGAATTAATATTGTAAGAATGTTTACTTAGGGACGAATCATTGTTAACCAAAACATAACAATACGAACAAGAGAAACAAAAGAATGCTGCCCTATTTTTAGTTGCATAAAAAGCACGAATTGATATGGTTTTCAAAGGTGAAATTGAAGTGAGAGAGTGTTCGGTTAAGTTCGCGTAAGAAGGTAGCAATGTCGATAATTATACTAACTCTGTAGACCCACTTGAAACATTTGATAGTTTGTATATCTTGAGAATATAATATGAAATATTGAATGACCTGTGTTGTTTTGTAGTCTTGATCTGGAGAACAATCCAATTACATTCACAAATGTGTACACATCGATCAATTTAGATAAGACCATGTCAAAAAGACAACCACAGTGCCCGGCTATATATTTTGTTGCTAACAATACCTTAGAACCTACAAAAGAACTAAGAAGGTAGTGTTATCGAGAACAATATGTAGCTGAATATGGTAACACTAACAGGTAGAAGAATTAATATAAATTATGTCAGAACTCGCTTTTTTAGACACTGTGCCACGGAAGGCGAGAGGATAATGGAATTTTGTATCACCGTTCGGAGGCATGTAGGATTTATTATTAACATTGATTCTGATGGTAATTTTTCTTCTTTTTCATCTTTTAAAGAGAACAAGTATTTCTTCAATAATTCTTCGCTTATAGAGTTACCCGTCATCTCATGGCGTCGATTTTTTTTGTACAGCTTAGCTGCAGGCAACTCAGAACGGATTGTTCGATAGATCAAAATGCTTTCATGTTGTATTCCCCAGTCAATTTACATGACATAGTTTCAGTGACCTTCGGCAGCGAGTTATATTACAAATATATATAGATATATAAATATAATATATGCCAGTGTAACGTGACGCGATTATGCTGATTAACCGAAATAGGGCAGTAATACATATACGTCTCTGTATGTGAGGGGATTTTTCTCATCGCCAGAGGGATACAAAGATTATATATAGGCCTTCATAAATAAAAAAAAATAAATAAATATATATATATATATAAATATATGCTAGTGTCACGTGACGCGATTATGCTGATTAACCGAAATAGGGCAGTAATACATATACGTCTCTGTATGTGAGGGGATTTTTCTCATCGCCAGAGGGATACAAAGATTATATATAGGCCTTCATAAATATATATATATATATATATATATGCTAGTGTCATGTGACGCGATTATGCTGATTAACCGAAATAGGGCAGTAATACGTTACTTTGTGTGAGGGGGATTTTTCTCATCGCCAGAGGGATACAAAGACTTTTAGGGTCTTCTAAATGGAGAGAAATATAGGTTTTTACCCCTGCCCTACCCATGGATATTGGTCAAATATTAATTTTGTTTAATTGTTGATGGAATAAAATTCCTGGCGCAAGGAAGTTCTTATGGGGTGATGTGGTCTAGTTACTAGGGACTTTTAGATGTGCACGTAGTCAAAGTGGACTGCTGCGTGTGACGTCCTTTTAAGGTAAATAAACGGACGTCACACGTAGCAGTCCACTATGTCGACGTGCAAATCTGACTGCCAGTGCCTTAAAAGGACGTCACACGTAGCAGTCCACTATGTCGACGTGCAAATCTAAAAGTCCCTAATATATACGATGGACGGCATGGTGCGGGGTTCGAATCTCTGCCACTGCACTTTGTCCTTCTTCAAGACATAAATCTATTATTTATAATCTACATTTGGGGGAAGTATCAGATTAGTAATAGGCAAAAGTTGTGATATAGGTTTTCCCGGCCAATTTCGTCAAAGCAGCAATCATTTTTATTAACATGCATTCGTTTTCGAGCAAAATTTCTCCATTCGTTGCTCCCTTGTTTTATTTTTGAACTTTTTGCATTCAATTTCGCTTCGAGACACCGGACTTTCTAAACACGCACATTGAAATTAGTTAGGTTTAGAGTTTCATAACAGAAAGAATAGTCGATTTGTGCACTCTCTTACACAATGTCTCCTGTTCTGATGATACCAAATGATTTGGGATAATATACACTCTTCCATAAGATGTATAATAATTTACTGTTCATATTATTAGATAATTTCAATTTTCTAGGCGTCAACGTTTTTTTACTCGAACTGTACAGTGTGAGTCAAAAAAAAGTTTACACCTAGAAAATTGATAATTATTTTAAAAATCATCTATGAACAGTAACTTATTATACATCTTATGAAAGAGTGTTTTATCCCATATCATTTAGTACCATTTTGTGTGGTATGCGTTCACGCTTGGATGCACAGGAGGCATTTTTTGCGAGAGTGAAAAAATCGACTTGCGCCAAAGTTGCTTATGTGATGTTTGAAAACAATTAGGATTTGGGTATTAATTCGATCTTTGCAGATCAAAATGACATCCCTAACAAAATTAATCATGCCACACATATCAAATATCAAATATCAACAAACGTTTGTGCGCGTGTGTGTGGGTGTGTGTGACTTTACCCTTTGCAAATAGCATATGCAATGCATTTCATTCGATACGTTCAATTCATTCTCTCACTCCGCTAATTCCAACATAATACATACTGTAGGCATCACTTTGGCGCAAGTCGATTTTTGCACTCTCTTAAACAATGCCTCTTGTTCATCCAAGCGTGAACACATACCGCACAAAAATGATACCAAATGATTTGGGATAAAACACCCTTTCATGAGATGTATAATAATTTACTGTTCACAGATGATTTTAAAAATAATTAGCAATTTTCTAGGTGTAAACTTTTTTTGACTCACAAGGTATAGACAACAGTTGAGTCATAACGAGATTGCGGGTAATACATGAAGAGGACGGATGCTTATCTTACAAATTCGATTTTCTTAATTTCTTGCTTTTGATTTCCAAAACCTTTTGAAATCTCTCATTTGGCAATGTCTAGTCTACTAATGTTATTTTCAATACTTTCATCAAAGAGCTTAACATTACTCTGAACATAATTAAAAAAAGAAGATAGACAATAGCTGAATCCTAACGAGATTTCGGGGAATACATGAAGAGGAAGGATGTTTATCTTAGAAATTCGATAAGTGTTTTTATGATTTTTTGCAAGCACTGAAAGGAAAAAACCCTAGATTTCTGCAAATATCTTGCAGGTACTTCAGTTTTCATTTCGAAAGCATATTGTGGATTCGACGCACGAGATTATATAAGTCTATTTCAATTTATATAAGATATGAATTTTTGATATAAAACCAAAGCTGTACCCTTTGGTTCCACCATTTCAATCTTAATCTATGGCCATTATCTCATGTGGCAGCTGGAAGAGGGGGCAAGGGGATATTTGTTCCAGCCTCTCCCCACGGAGCATTTGTTCCGACAATTTGTTTTGTGTTGGTGTTATTATTATTTCAAAAGATGGCACATTTCAATGTTGTAATAAAACAAAATTTGGGTGCACTCCCCTCTAAAAAAAAACCCATAAAATACAGACTTTCAAGCGCTGTTGATTTAGTAGACAATTTATTGGACTAATTGGAACAATTATTATGCATATTGCCTGAACTAATATGATATCATTTTAACAAGCAAACAAGGGGCCGTGATATTTTAACTTCCAGATGTAGGGTTTGATCCATATCTTTGTTTTATCCATGCTTGAGCGCGCGCGTGTGTGTGAGGTGGTGCGTGTGCGTGTGCTTGCGTGTGTGTGTGTGCGTGTGTGTACTAAAGGAATTGCAAATGGAGATAGACAAATATATGTGCGCAAAAACGGGTCCTACGCGAACTCACTTATTCTGTGCGTTGTAAGGTACAAGATTGTGAAGCTTATTACTGATTAAGCTTAAAAAAACACTGCTGTCTACCGCCACAACCACACCCTACCCCCCAAAAAAGAATAACAAACACACTCCAATGACTCCATATTTTAATTAACTTCTTAGTGCCCGGCAGACATGCGCACCACGCTGTCGATTACAAGAGTCCACTTTGAGCAGCCCGCCACCGCCACTTCTTAAACAGTTCTATAGTCATTGTCCTCGTCTTTAACATCTAGCTGACCCTATTTTCTGAGTAATTCAAAAGTTACTTAATAACCCTCATTACGGATACAATGTTATGCTCAACTGTTTCCCTGTCTGTTCCGAAAAGTAAACAAGCAAAAACAAAGATCAAACGGTACGTGTTCTCAATGCGTCTCGAGGTTGTTTTTTGTTAAATGTGCTTTTTGTTAAATGTAGGCCTACATCGGTGTCCACAATTAATTGATATTTCCACCCTAACAAGTAATAAACCAAATGGATATTAAAGGTAAAGACCAGTATTGGAAACGCCCCAATTTCAAAAAATGAAATGGAAGCTCTCATTACCAATCATGTGAAAGAATATGTTTTGACTAATACATGATGATAAAAAATTTGCCGGGAAACCACCTACTAATTCATATATTTGGTAAATTTGTTTCTCTCATGGTCTGTGAGAGATATAGGGTAGTCCCATATACATCTTTCTGTGTATATTGCTTGTAACTTTACAAAGAAAGGGCCAAATTTCTTATCATTTTGATTATTCCAGAACCTTGCAGATGCTAGATGCTAGATGATCAACCTTTTCTGATCGATTCCACAACGTTTCTTTCACAATGCAATCGCATGACCATAACTGGTCTTTACCTTTAAGTTTCCTAAACGCCCCATCCACGTTACTTATCGGATCCTACTTTGTCCCCCCCCCCCCCCCTCGTGTCAATGATAATGATACGTGTCATTCAGGCTTCAATTAATTAATTAATTAATTAAATTAATCAATTAGAATTCACAACACACCTATGATTTACATACTGAATTAGGCCCGTTGCACGCGAAGCATCATTTACCTGACATAGGACTAAGTCAGAAACTGTTGTGGCCTTTGACGCACCACATGAGCCTGGCATCGTGCAAAAAGGGAATGCAAAATACAAAGTGCAAGGACTTGGTAGCATTGTTCAGATGAGAACAAAATGGTGCTAAGGTAGTGACTTCAATGCTAGATGTAAAATTAGAGATAATCTGGAAGTTTGAGTGAAAACAGACCATTATCAAAGATAGAACTTGGGAAAAAAATGATCTGATCGATTCCTTAATTCCTCCAACTATATTTTTACAATTTAATATCATTTTAGGTAAATGTAAAACATCACAAAGAAATGAATTGCTCTATATACCATTCCAGACATTTAAAGGTACTATGTCCCTTTGGCAGCCAACCTCAAATTCTGTAGAACTTTGCAGGAATTATGAATATGTCATGTATGTCCTATCTGTGAAATTTAAACGTTAGCTGTGTCCTCATATTCAAATTATGCAAAGAATCCCGTTTACTTGCTAAACTTCACTGTCAGACACTATTGAGTGACTGAATGGCTTTTTTCCTTCTTTGGTAATAACTTACATGAAAAGAGTTGTAAAGGGTACATGAGCATTTGTCTACATCAATAACCCACTTCTTGTGATGGCCAAGATTAAACTGATTGAATCTTTGCGCAGCATAAAACGTATGACCATTCGGTACAATTGTCAGAAAATCAAGACTATTACTTTTGGGCTCTGTAGCCCTAAAGTCGATTTGACAACTAATAGTCATTATTTTCCCAGTTGAAGACATTTTCAAGCCCCACCTTTTTAGGGAAGTTCTAAATAAGTGTTATCTTTCAAATGCAGTTGGAATTTAACTTTTTCTTTGGCCGGCAAATGGGACATAGTACCTTTAAGTGTTGAAAGATTCTTAAAAGTCTGTCTTATATCTAATTTTCATGGGAAAATGGTTGGAAAAATTCAAAAAATGGTTGGGAGAATAGAAGGTGACGCACAGTGACGCCTTCAAAGTGGTTTGAGAGTTTTTTTCAGTATTGTTTGCATATTAAAGGGTTAGTACAGTATAAGGAATATAATAACTAACATTTCATACAAAATTTACTCATTTTTTCATCAACCTTCGAGTATAGGATGGAAAAAGGTGCATCCGTAAAAGCCACATGGGCTTGATGTATTTAACAATGTTACCGAGTCACTTTAGAGACGTTTGCTGTTAGTTCCTTATTACAGGCCTGATTCATACAGGTAATTACGCAATCGAAATGACACACAAGGCACAAGTTTGATGGGTTTTTAATGGTTTTGGCCTGAATGTTTCAAACCCATCATAATTATCTAAGATTACCAATCCTAACCTGGCGCCTTGAGAATCCCCTGCATGGGTGGATTTGCGCGCAGCATATATTTTGTTATTATTTTGTTTAATTATTTATACACGTCTCCGTCAGACGCATTAGCAGCCACCCTGATATGTGCGACTTTATTTACTAAATGGCTTAAAGGTACTATGTCCCATTTGCAGGCCAAAAAATAAAAAAGTTAAATTCCAACTGCATTTGAAAGATAATACTAATCTAGAAGTTCCCTAAAAAAGGTGGGGCTTGAAAATGTCTTCAAGTGGGAAAATAACGACTATTAGTTGTCAAATCGACTTTAGGGCTATAGAGCCCAAAAGTAATAGTCTTGATTTTCAGACAATTGTACCGAATTGTCATACGTTTTATGCTGCGCAAAGATTCAATCAGTTTAAATCTTGGCCATCACAAGAAGTGGGTTATTGATGTAGACAAATGCTCATGTACCCTTTACAACTCTTTTCATGTATGTTATTACCAAAGAAGAAATAAGCCAGTCAGTCACTCAATAGTGTCTGACAGTGAAGTCTAGCAAGTAAACAGGTTTCCTTGCATAATTTGAATATAAGGACACTGCTAACGTTTAAATTTCACAGATAGGACATACATGACATATTCATAATTCCTGCAAAGTTCTACAGAATTTGAGGTTGGCTGCAAAAGGGACATAGTACATTTAACTTCTAGAGGCCTTTTCCCAAAATGTCTTTGATACGGATGGAGGAAAGAGTGAAATTGTATTTATATGCATACTGTGGTTTGTGGATAATAATTATGTGGCTTATAAGAGGTAGTGTCTTGTTGAATTGAGAGGCCTTTATCAATTCAGTCGAAGGGGTCAATTGAGAAGCAGCGATAAATGTCTGAAAAGGAAAAAAGATATACAAGACTATATCAAAGTGCCTGGATTCCATGTAGAGTTGGAGAGTATCGTGTGGAGTCACGTATATTCAGCTCTTATATTCATGCGTGTCTCGTAAAAGCTAGCGGCATTCGAGTGTGATGCACGGTCGGAGGCCAGTTTCCAAATAAAGCGCCATAAAAGCCGGTGTCAGCTGTCGGAAACACAAGCAAATTTTGCCCGGGATGGAGAAAAAAAAGACTGACCGCGCTTGTACATAAGTCATCTATTTCAAACCGTGCTGTCATTATGCTGATACCTGCGATGTCCTGGATTCATTCATCGCTAACTGTTGGGACTTATCAGTGACATTATCAGGGGAACTTTTCAGACTCATTTTGATAACAAGGTAAGTGCAAGTTCGCTACAGATTTAACAATTTAAATCGCAATTTAATTTTGCCTATCTACTTTGTTGTGACATCCGATCTGTTTTCTTCTTATTCGAACCCTTTTTTTTCCTTCTTCCTTTTTGATCATTGTCATTCTTCACGAGACTATGAAACTATTTTACCAGAGAAGTTGCGGGAATGTTGCGGGAAAATATTGTCGAAAATTTCTCACAATATCATAAGTATTGATATTTTATGCTACCAATCGATAACTTTCGATATAGCTTACGGAAACCAAGTAAAAAGTAAAAAAAAAAAAAAAAAAGGAAGCGGAAACTGAGCACCCCTTGAAAGGGTTGATGTAGGAGTATTGCGGGTAATGCTGGAATGTCATTGCGTTTGTATTGTTGTCATTGATTGATTGATTTATTCATCTATTTTTTAAAATATTTATTCATCTATTTATTAATATATTTTCTTATCAAAGTTAAAAAAATTCAGGGGTGCTGCAAGCAAATTTGGTGTCAATAATTCATTCTTTAAAAATGTCAGGATATTCTTTTTCTTATCTCAGAATACTGGAGTGAAAAAGCATTGCGCAGCATCCCCAGTAGAAAGTCGCTTCCAGGTGCCACAGAGCGAAGTTAACACCCAATAAGCGAAGCCCAAAGTTTGTATAGTTCCCCAGAAATATCAAAAACAGGGCCAATTCTAAAATACAAAGTCGTACACTGTCGCTCATATAGTTGGAATATTTTTGTTTTACCCCAATTTATGAAATTATTTTAAAAATAATTTAGAAATAATAGATCTAGATAATAGTATACATTTCTCAGATTTTATTGAATAATACTTTGCCAATGTGTGTTTTGCGTGACTGCTAAATCATGTGTATGCTAGACTGTGCTTATCAACTAGGGGACCCACGCCCTTAAGTTATAAATGACAGTAATGAGGATTAATGCCCCACAAAAGGGCACTAATATAGCACATCGACACGGTTTTGATCCTGGGGCCTCACAGTTACGAGGCCATTGCTTTGTCACTGAACCATGACTGTACGCAGCGGGGGCTAGGGTAAGGGGCAGTTTCCATAAATTAAAAACAACAACAGAAAATGCAATAAATTTTCAATAATTTATTGCATTTTACCCCGGTCCCAACATAAAAAAAAATCCTCTGGACGGCCATGCATTATGGCTCAAGGCATGGGCACACAGAGGATTTTTTTATGTTGGAAACCGGGGTAAAATGTTAAGCAAATTATGACAATGCACATCAATTTTGTGATTTGTATTTTCCTTCGGCAATCATTAAAGGGAAAGTCCACCCTGAAATTAAGTTAGTTTTAATATGAGTAGAAAAATGAGAGAAACAAGTCAGTGAAAGTTTGAGCAAATTCCGATTAAAAATAAGGAAGTTAGGATTTTTGAAGTTGTGATCAATCAAACACAAATTGGCAACTCTATGACGTATCATGCGAGCTCAACTTCCATTTGCTCAGTACTAAAAAAATCTAACATTTTCATTTTCCCTTAAGAAAAATTTCAACCATACATGCACCCTAAATATAATAATTGCAAATATGTTTCTATACTCCCCCTGCAAGGAACAAATATATATTCCGTCATCAATAACGAAGAAAACATGATTTTATGGAATATTATGCACAAAGCAAATGAAGGAGAGCTCGTATAATAAGTCACAGAGTTGCCAATTTGTATTTGATTGATCACAACTTCAATAATTCATAACTTTCTTATTTTCATTCAGAATTTGCTCAAACTTTCACTCACCTGATTTTCTTATTATTCTGCCTCTATCGAAACAAACTTATTTTGGGGGTGGACTTTCCCTTTAACCAATATATTATTTTGTTTGATCATGTTACAATTACATTCACGTTTTAGCAATTGATATATTGATTATATGATGACTAACCAAGAAACAACATGCATGTTTAATACGTATTTGTGTACGAGCAAATTTCACGTGTATTCCTCGAGTATGGGTGCAGGATTGCACCTTTTTAAGTGGGCAGGATTGAACCATAAAGGGTACTAACATGTCCCCTAAAAGGTACAATCTGGCACCCTTTTAAAGGGTGCAGGATTGCACCTTTAAAAAGGGTGCAGGATTTAACCCCTAAAGGTGCTGCCAGTGTTGCATCAGTTTCCACTCCTAAAGGTGCATACTTGCATCATTTTTTCTTAGTGTGTATATAGAAGACAACGTCTCATAACGAATGAACATATTTTCGGTGCAACTATTTCTCAATAATTACAATTTGATTGATCTTAAACATGAACATATTTTACACATATCCACGTTTTAATTAAAAAGCCTACCAGGTTATAGAATGGACAGGTATTTTCATGTTCCTGATTAATCATACTTTGGAGTATGCAACTGAAAGTTCAATGGCGTCTTTCTTCTAACAAGCCATAGGGAATTATACTGATTATCTTTATATTTAAAAAAAGCTGCATTTTTCATCAAATGAAACCATGTCCGAAATTCGGAGTGAGGCAACAGAACAAACATTTACAATTACACGGGCGAATTAAAGGAAACAAGTAAAGAGGAGACGACAAAATAGGCGAATGATTGATTAAAGAAACCAAAATTATATAAGCCCACTTTTGAAAAGCCCACCAAGTTATAGAATGGACAGTTTTTGTTCCCGATTAAAAGCTACTCAAGCCTTATATTAGAGTATGCAGCTGAATGCATACAATGGCGTCTTTCTTCTATTAAACAAGCCATAGTGAAACTTCTACTGATTTTCTTTATTAAAAAAAAAAAATGCATTTCTCATCAAATAAAACCATGTCCGAAATTCAGAGTGAGGCAACAGATCATACATTTAGAATAACACTGGTGAAGTAAGATACATGAGTAAAGAGGAGACGACAAAACAGGCACAACAAAAAATGTGTACATTCTATGACATCATCTGCTTATGCTAATTTGGTCCCTCGCGTGACCTCACAGATCTCGGCTGTGTTCGGAGAGCTCTTCGAGTGCAAAAGTGGGGCTGTATCAACAAAATAACCAGCGACAAGAAAATGTGTTATGTAATGGGTGATTTTAATATCGATTTATTACAACATGATAAAAACAACTCTCCGTCAGACGCATTAGCGCCATCCGGATATGTGCGGCTTTATTTACTATAAAATGGCTCTCAACTTATAGAGGCCTTTTCCCAAAGTAGCTTTTATATGGATGGAGGAAAGAGGGAAATTGTGTTTGTATACATATTATGCATTCTGTGGTTTGTGGATAATGATTATGTGGCTTATAAGGGGTAGTGTCTTGTTGAATTGAGAGGCCTTTATCAATTCTTTATTTTGCATTTTTCATCAAATAAAACCACGTCCGAAATTCAGAGTGAGGCAACAGATCATATAGTTAGAATAACACTGGTGAAGTAAGATACATAAGTAAAGAGGAGACGACGAAACAGGCACAACAAAACATGTGTGCATTCTATGGGACATCGTCTGCTTATGCTAATTTGGTCCCTTGCGTGACGTCACAGATCTCGGCTGTGTTCGGAGAGCTCTTCGAGTGCAAAAGTGGGGCTGTATCAACAAAATAACTAGCGACAAGAAAATGTGTTATGTAATGGGTGATTTTAATATCGATTTGTTACAACATGATGAAAACAACTCGGTAAAAAACTTTATCGATATAGTATTCAGTAACTCATGATACCCCTTAATCGACAAACCTACACGAATTACGAAGTTATCTGCCACTTTAATAGATAATATACTTACAAATAGCTTACTTTCATTTCATAATACTGGTCTATTGTATTGTGATGTATCCGATCACTTGCCTGTCTTTACCATTTCAAAGTTAAATGTTGCTAATGTCAAATCATCGAAAGTAAACATAGGTCACAGAATTATAAATCAGAGAAATATTGAGGCCTTAATTAGGACTTTGCACGAAGTCAACTGGAGGGATGTATATGCTGCAGAAGATCCAAACGATAGTTATAATATTTTTCAAAATAAATTTTCGTCCATTGTATGATTAGCATTTTCCAATTGTATTAGAAAAAAACAAAAACAAGAAATTAAAATGTTGGATGACGAATGGACTGTTACAGTCGATCCGACATAAGAATAAATTATACAAAATGTATTTACGTAATCCATCAGACCAAAATGCTTATGTGTATAAAAAACTATCGTAACCTACTCACAGGGTTAATTCGTAAAGCAAAATCTCAGTATTTCCATGACAAATTTGTACTTAATAAATCTAATGTAAATCGTACGTGGCAAACGATCAATTCACTACTTAACAAAAGTAAGCCAGCTGAGAATTCTGTATTTAATTATAACCGGGACATCGCTACAAAACCGGACATTATTTCGAACTCCTTTAATGACTTCTTTACAAGCATTGGTCCATCCTTAGCAAATAAAATCCCAGGTACCCAAACGATTTATTTACAGTATATGAATGATCCACCTGTTGACTCTTTGTATTTATATCCTACTAGGGAAAACGAAATTTGTAACATTGTTAGTACTTTTGGGAAACAATAAAGCAGCCGGTTTGGAAGAATACAGTCCAAGAGTCATTAAACAGGTCATTATATAACTGTAGACCACTGCGCCACATATTCAACCTTTCATTAATAAACGGAGTTTTTCCAGATGAGCTAAAGAAAGCGTTTAAATCTGGTGACAAGCGTGAATTTACAAACTATAGGCCCATTTCTGTACTGTCATGTCAGCCTTCTCTAAATTATTCGAGCGCATTGTTTATAAAAGAACTATTGAATTCCTTGACAAACATTCTATTCTCAAAAAACATCAATATGGTTTCCGTAGGGATTATTCAACATGTATGACTATTTTTAGTAAAGTCATAGACGCCTTTGAAGCAAATGAATTTGTAATTGGAGTTTTTTTTTTAGATCTGTCTAAGGCATTTGACACAATTAATCACAATATTTTACTATCTAAACTATATCGTTATGGAATACGTGGTGTAGCTCACCAGCTATCTTAACAATCGATTACAATGTACCAAATATCAATCTTCTATTTCGGAGTTTAGGACAATAACATGCGGAATTCCACAGGGTAGCCTGCTTGGGCCATTGTTATTTATATTATATATGTGAATGATATTTATAAATCTGCTAATGAATTGTCTTTTATACTGTATGCAGACGACACAAACATATTTCACAGAGATTCAAGCTTGAAGTCTCTTATGGATACAGTAAATGCAGGTCTTGATATATATGTGAATGGTTCATATCTAATAAATTATCTGTAAATGTAAAGAAATGTAATTATATTATTTTTCACAATGGAAAGAATGCAGATTTAAATGATTTCAATATTGTTCTTGATAATTTCATATTGCCAAGGGTAGATATAGTCAAATTTCTTGGCGTTTGTTTAGATAGGTCCTTGTCTTGGAAATACCATATTCACGAAGTTGAAAGTAAGGTGTCCAAAAACATTGGCATTATATCCAGACTCAAACATCTCTTGCCCAATCACATTCTACGTGTGTTATATTGTGCTCTTATACTTCCATATTTTTCTTACTGTAATCTTGTTTGGGCGAATTCCTGCTTATACTATTGCAGAAGAAGATTATTCGTATAATATCCGGAATGCACTATCGTTCCCATACTGGTCCCATCTTTAAACAAATTATTTCATCGAGATTCAGTGATATCAACTTGCACCAACAGGGTATTTTCATGTATAAAAGCATGAACAACATCTTCCCATCACAATTTAGTGATCTTTTCAATTTGCAATGCAACTCAGAAAGCAAAACGTATAATACGAGAAGCGCTAGCTGCCAACACTCATCTCCCTAAACATACAACCCCAAGATTTAAATTTGACATTCGATACTCTGGGCCAAAATTTTGGAACACCTTACCATATATTATACAGAAGTCGCTGTCCTTGCCATGGGTGTCGATCCCGGGGGGGGGGGGATGGGGGAATATATCCCCCCCTCAATATTTCAGGTGGGGGGATGGCCTGTACAATCATCCCCTCCAATAATTCACCATAAAAATTAAAAAATAAGAGAAAAATTAATGATGAGAGCCCGATGAGAGTAGTTAATGGTTATTACTCGCAAGATGACCATCAATATACACATTTTGCTATCTCATTTTCATAATACATACATGTATAAATAAAAAACGAAGTAAATGAGTCGACCGTATATGAGACAAGAATAAATTAAATTCTCGCTCATACGGCTTCATCAGGAATTGATGAATTTATTCAATTTATTCAATTTATTCAATCAACAGAAATGCAGTGCGCCAAATGCAAAGCCGCATCGTTAAAAATCAACGAGCTTAGTAAATGTTAAGCGCGAAGCGCAAAAGTGCAAAAAAGAAGAAGAGAGTGGGAGAGAGAGATAATGAGAGACAGAGAGGATACAGGCGCGTAGCCAGGGGTGATAGGGGCGGTCGCCCCTCCCCCCTAAAAAAAAACAAAAAAACGCCGAAGAAAAAAAGAACAAAGAGAGAGAGAAAGAAGAAAGGAAGAGGACGTAGGAAGAAAAAGGATTAAGATGAATGAATCGTCTTCTTTCTCTAATAATTTAATCAAAAGGTCAAAGCTTCCGCGCTTCGCGCGGCAAGGGGGGGGGGGAAACAGAATTCAGACAAGGATTAAGAGTCGAGAATGGTACAACGAATCGTCTTCTTTCTCTAATAATAATATTTAATGAAACGTCAAAGCTTTCGCGCTTCGCGCAGAAGGGGGGGGGGAACTGAATTCAGACAAGGATTAAGAGTCGAGAATGGTACAATGAATCGTCTTCTTTCTCTAATAGTTTAATGAAACGTCAGAGCTTCCGCGCTTGCGCGGGAGGGGGGGGGGAACTCCCCCTTCCTGCACCCACCTCCTAGGAAGTGCTCACTACCGCCCCCTTAAAATAAAATCCTGCCTATATGCTTGAGAGGATAATAACCCAGGTAGCAAGCCCATGTAGGACCCACATGGGTCCCATATTCTCTGAAATTTTATCTTTATTGAGGGTGACTTGAAAAAGTTAATAACTTGGAAGGGAGGGGTGCAACCTGCCACACGCTTCTACCTCTTGGTTGCTTTGATCCATTGCCGAAAATATTTCGGCACCTCTCATCCCCCCTACCAAGGATACAAATCGACACCCTTGGTCCTTGCAGACTTTTTCCCGTAAGGCAAAAATGTATTTAATTGCTCGATATTGATACCCTCTCTTTTATTTATGTGTGAAATGACTTTTTGTGTACATGTTGTATAACCGATTATTTATTTATTGTGATCACTTACGTACACGCCTCAGCTGTTGCTAGTAGTAGTACCATCTGTATATTCCCCAGGACAATGCTGTCTGATGAAGCTGTTGTTTGTTTGATGATTTTGCTTGTTTTTAATGATATGTTCCCGCTGTCTATTTTAGAAATGTAGTACTTCGTTATTTTTATGATGTAATTGCAGACACATGCACAGCCCAATTGAGTTAACTCCCGGTGTTGTCCTAGAATTTGTTGAAATATCATTTTAAGTCTAGACTAAGGACCAACCTTAAAAGTCACCATCCGAAAGGCCTGACTCAGTCTGGAAACGGGGTCCCTCTGAGTCAGTTTTTACGCGACGATTACCCACAAGAAAGCACTTCCCAGACGATAACCAGACAGTTAATTGGCTGTCTGAGTGTTATTGACTGATTGGGGTGATTTTAAGGAGATAGTTGACTTCAGTTCACTTTTGAAAGTTTCTTTGCGGTCGTGTTAGAGTATAATAGAGATTTTTAGATTTGCACGACGAGAACGTGGACTGCCACGTGTGACATCCTTTTAAGGCAATGTGAAGTCCTTTTAAGGCACGGTCACATTGCCTTAAAAGGATGTCACACGTGGCAGTCCCTAATGATCAATATGGGTAATCACCTACAATACTGGGAAAGAGGCATAGTGTATTAGTTTGGGTAATTACCCCTGACCCATTCCGAACTCTGAATGCGTTTCGTTCACGCACTTATATATGAAGAAGTACCGAAATTAAACAACAATAATAATAATTTTTGAGAGAAACACATCACTGTTGTTGTATTTCACGTTTTGTTGTTGTTTTGTTTCGACTGTTTCGTTTGGTTTTGTTTGGTTTTGCTTTAGCTTGATTAGAAAAAAAACACTCGCTGGTTATTTCCTGATGGCTCCAAGAATATCCAAAAGGTTTTGAATTACAGATACAGTTACAGCTAATAGATGAGGCGGAAGAAGGTCCTTTGAGATTCTCCGGTTTCTTCACAATTTGAAGAAAACCCACAGGCGATGGATTCATAACATGTACTTCAAAAGATGTATTTCTCAGATCATCGACTACTGACAGATGACTGAAAGTGTGTTCAAAATGGGTTTTTCTTTTTTTCTTCTTTTGTATTGTTTTCTGAATGCGTAATCGTCTTAAAAGAAATACCCCCAAATGCCCATCGATTTTATTTCTTTAAACAAACACTTCAATGTTTTTACGCTGTTGTTGTTTTGTTTGTTTTCTTTAGTTAGGTTTTGTTTTGCTTTGCTTTTCTTATTTGTATCGGTAATCCTGATTTCATAATAACACATTCACCGGTAATTTCGTCATGGAAATTGTCCAAACCTTAATACAGAATAGCTATATTTACCATCCTAGAGTGGGCTCAAACAAGTTTTATAACATTATTTTGTATTCAATGTTTCAGGAAATCCCTCGGGCAACGGATCAGTATAATGTATTTCAAATGATATATTTATATCGAAAGAGGGATAAGGGAAGTAAGCAGTAATAATCTGTGTTGCTGTTAGCAACAGGTGCTCACAAACAATAGTAGCATGACGTATATCACGCAAACAGAATAATTATGTGGAGTAGTTACTATAAACAACTTTTCTCAGGTTATCTTTCAAAGACATATGCGTAGTAAGTTCGATTTTTCTCTGAAGGATATACAATTTATTCATATGAATCAATTTTTCAAAATGTTCCTTACATTATATGGTAGAGAATAGATTCTATACGTCAAGATTCCTCAGTTTTAAGGATTTGATGTTAAAGAATATATTAACATGTCCCGAATAATTAGAGATGGTCACCAATGAAAACATGAATAGTGGCCGCTAAAAGGAAAGTAACCTCTCAAGAAAGATTCTACAATGCCTAATTCTTCCTCAAGGGATACAGTACAGACGGCCTCTAGGTAGTCTCCACGACGGGTCGCACTATATTTTCTTAGTTTTTACTGTAGAGAATGAATGTGAGGGGTTAAGATAGGTAAATAGAAAGCAACAGTAGGAATAATAATAGTAAGTTCTTGTATAGCGCTCATATCTGTCAGACTTGGCATTTCTTCATTTTCTTGTGCTCCACAGTTATTAACCCCGTCTTTACTATGCGCTCTAGCAGTTTGAGGAACATGACGTCTTTGCTATAGCAATATGTAAATATGCATATTTTGCCCTTTCACCCATATCTAGGTTATGAATCCCTGCACTCCAATTTAATCCAAATATCTAAAAATCATGTAAAATATTAGTCTCTTGATACCGTATTCCAACATAACCGAGATTTGATATTATCCCATAATCCTGTTTTGATGAAAAACATCTTTTATAAACCAATGTCTCTAAACGTGCCTCCCTCAAACGCATCGAAGATAACTAGAACTATGAAGATAAAGAGTAATTTCTCAAGTGTTGGAATAGAAATCGAAGTGAAGTGATCAATAAATGAATTAATAAAAGTGAAGAGGAGTTTTAGAAATCCACTCAATAATGCAACAGATTTTTAAATGTATTTGATTGGTCAAATTTCACTTAAATAATAAGCTCAGTAAATGTCAGGGTGAATACGGCTTATACAAGAGTTCCTTCATAATCAGGTAAGGCGTATCCAGCATAGAATAGCAATGTTGCCCCTCCCCCACGTATCCGTAAAAAGGTACATTCAGGCCACATTCTCTTCAGGATGATATACCGCTCCCCTCCCCTATTAAGGATTTCTACATATCGTCACTTGTATGATATGACGATGCAGGGCCATCTGTCCCTCACCACTATTGTACTTCTGGTTATATTTTAATCGGTAATTTCTGTCGAAGGAATTAAATCGTAATTTTACAAAACTGATTAATAATTCCGTTGCCACAAACCCACATACTTTTTTTAAACTTTTGTTTTAGTAATTTTGTTTTATTCCTCCACATTTGTAATACGAACAAGAACATACAATTGAATAAATAAATAAACGTTTTCAATATTAATTGCTGATACATAAACATAATCATACAAACACTCATTTGCAGTATATATATATATCACTGAGCAACAAAGTAAACTTAAAGTACTTAAACATAATTATAAGTTAATTGTACATGTTTTTCACTTATTCTTATTAAAAAATAGAGGTTATTTTACTGATACAAAGTCCTGTTCCTCCCTGCCCCCTTGCCCTCCCTCACACAAACACACCCATACACACACTAATTACCCAGTGGATGTCTGCTAACATTCTCAACTCAAGAAAAATATATTAAATAAGTAAGTTATTTAACCAGGCCGCACAAACACACACACACACACACACGCACAGAGACACACGCACACCCACACGCACACACAACCAGTTTATTCTAACAGTAAATACGATATCGAAAAACAACCGAAAATACTGAATGGATGAGAATTTGCAATGACCTTAAAAACGGAGCAACAGGCTCGGAAGCAAAGAAAATGGAGGTTGCATGTCTCAGATCGAGCCTAAATGATTATTAGGTGTTTGTAGGTTAATTCGTTCGCGTATTACCTTAGAGTGCATGTGGCATGAATTTGATCTCTGTCGATTAATTCGGTAAAAGCTCAAACCACCATGGGTTTGGTGTCATAATGATGGATAATCAAAATAACTTCAAATTCGTGTATTTGTACCGTATTTGCGTCGGACTACCTGCTTAATTATTTGATTCCCCCTTTTTGTCTCACCCTCTCTCTCTCTCTCTCTTCCTCCTCCTCTATTTCGCTCTCTCTCTCTCTCTTTGCCTGAACATGACTTATTACTGACAAGACAGTTTGTTTGGTTGATAGTCCATCATGATAATCTTGAAAGGGTTAATAGTATATTTGTAAAGCGCTTAGAGACATTTTTAATAAGCGCTATATAAAATTAAATATTATTATTATTACACAGCCATCCCTTGCATTACACTGTAAACTGGTTCTATTTTAAAGTGCATTCCCTGTCCTAACGTTGAAATAATTATAACCACTTATGTTCGTTTATATCTCTTACAGGCCACGTATATCAACCCCATATAGTCTGGAAATACGACTTCAACAAAATCCACCAAAAGCATAGAAGACAGAGACGCGTGATGCCAATACCAGACTTGTATATTACTTTCCATCTTGACCTGATGATGACCACCGCAGAATACATTAAAAACCCGCTCCGAGAGGATCATATTTCGGCTGACAAAGACAAAATTAGAGATCATTTTTCAGCGAAGTTTTCTTGATTGCTAATACGGCCTCGTCTCTCAAAGCAAATATCAGTTGTCAACCACGCATCACTTAAATGCCCACTGTACGACTTGTAGCTCATTGCTCCCTCTATATAGAAAACAATACCTAATCAGTAACCATTGGTCTCCACGATCCTCTTTCTCTTATGTTGATTGAGAGCTGAGTTGATGGGATAGCAACCTGTTAGTGACCTTCCTGGGTGGTCCAATTCCTCCTAGCCAAACTAGTGCAGACGACCTTTAACAGGATTCTCACGAACAGATTGGAATGCCCACAACACTGATGGAGAATTCAACCCCTGGTTGGATGGCCGATGATAGCCAAATGGAAGAGACGCATCCTGCATTCCCTCTTATTGGTGGATACTTGCTAGTGGTCGTTCTTCTTGGGACTGCAGGCAACAGCCTGGTCATCTACACGTTCCTCCGATTCAAGAAGCTCCATAGCCCCATCAACCTCCTCATCGTTAACCTCTCCGCTAGCGACCTGCTCGTTGCGACTACGGGCACACCGTTGTCCATGGTCAGTAGCTTCTACGGTCGATGGTTGTTCGGAACAAACGCGTGTGCATTCTACGGATTCGTGAACTACTACTGCGGATGCATATCTTTAAACAGCCTCGCAGCAATATCCGTGTTCCGGTACATCATTGTCGTCAGGGGTCAGGCTCAGAACAATAAGTTATCCCTGCGCTCTAGCATCTATGCCATCTTGGTCATTCACCTTTACACGTTGATATTCTCGACGCCACCGCTTTACGGTTGGAACCGCTTCGTTCTGGCTGGATACCACACCAGTTGTGACATCGATTTCCACACTAAGACTCCGCTTTTTGTGTCATACATCTGTTACATGTTCTTCTTTCTCTTCTTTTTACCTCTTGGCCTCATCTCCTGGAGTTACTTCAAGATCTACCAAAGAGTGAGCAAACATTCGAACTCTATGCGGACGAGTTTCACCGGCGTCACGAAAGAGATCAACAGCGACGAGAAACACGCGTGGCTGGAGAAAATGAAGACCACTCAGATACTGCACAAACCTGTGACTTTTCTCCGCTTAAAATCGAGTTTCGAACCTAGGTTCAAACCTAGGTTCAAACGTAGATTCAACCACAGGAGAACTGCCTCTACACTCTTCGTTACTATTGTAGTGTTTTTATTTGCATGGTTTCCTTACTGCATTGTCTCTCTCTGGGTTCTCATAGGAGATGCAAATTCGATATCAAAGTTGTCCACAACGATTCCCTCTCTTTTCGCAAAGTCATCGGTCATATACAACCCGCTAATTTACGTTGTGCTGAATTCAAAGTTCAGGAAGGCCTTGATTCAGACGTTGTCATTCTTAAAGTGCCTTTCCAAACATGAATTGAGCGAATCGAGTTGAGAGGTACGAACCACGAGCCACGTTCCTGGGGGAATACATTCAAACCAACTAACTTTGCTCGGACGATATTATGATCTACGTTAGATATTAACTAACTCCCGATTCCTAGATAATTTCCATACAACCCACTAGCACAATTCAGTGGGCATTTGTAGGAGACAGAGAGAGGTGACCATGATGTTTAATATCATGAGGTTACGTGGAAGGACGTCGCCCCCACAACTTCAATGTGGACAGTGGTAGTTTTATCAAATTTGCCGCCAAATTGGCCTAAATTTCCCATCAAGCAAAATATACAAGTGAATTAAGGGAAAGGCATTCATAAAAATGAAGTGGAACGAATGTTTTATTTTATAAAAGAATGAAAGCATTTTTTTTTAGCAATTTACCGATCTATTTGGTGCAATATAACTCCAGATGAATTGGATTACATTTTGGGTGTAAAAATTATTATTACATAGTACATGGAAACTTGTTTACTTTAAAAATATAAGACGGTTTATATATATATATTTCCCGGTTTGATTTGGCTTATACTGCTGTATACATACCGCGTGGTAGAACTTAACCCTGGTACTGTGATCTGATTATAGTCCTATTTTGTACCATCATGCTATGTAATGGGCATTCACAAATATTGGATATTTATATAGCGCACATAACACCATGCATTGTGCTAAAGGAGCTCCAACTATTAAATACCCCGGCTCTGCTATATACGCACCCAATTTCGGCACTTATATATCATTCATGAATTCCTTCCAACCGGTACCCATTTAAACACCTGGGTGGAGAGTGGCAAAATGTAGATTGATATGTCAGTTGATTTTCATTACTAAACCTAAATTGTATTTTTACCCTTAATGTAAAATTCGTTAGTACAAAGGAATCTCGTAATATTATTACTGTTATTACTATTATTACAAAATTCAAAAGCTTACACTATTGCAGAAGAAGAATATTCGTATAATATCCGGAATGCACTATCGTTCCCATACTGGTCCCGTCTTTAAACATATTATTTTCTTGAGATTCAGTGATATCAACTTGCACCAACAAGGTATTTTCATGTATAAAAGCATGAATAACATCTTCCCATCACAATTTAGTGATCTTATCAATTTTCAATGCAACTCGGAAACCCATACGTATAATACGAGAAGCGCTAGCTGCCAACATTCATCTCCCTAAACATAGAACCCCAAGATTTAAATTTGATATTCGATACTCTGGGCCAAAATTTTGGAACACCTTACCATCTATCCTACATAAGTTGCTCTCCTTGCAGACTTTTCCCCGTAAGGCAAAAATGTATTTTATTGCTCAATAGTAATACCCTCGCTTGTATTTATGTGCGAAAATGACTTCTTGTTGAATTCAATAACATGACTGTTATATGACAGATTATTTTTTTAGTTTGATCACTTACGTACACGCCCCATCTGTATATTCCCCCAGGACAATGCTGTCTGATGAAGCTGTTGTTTGTTTGTTGATTTTGCTTGTTATTATGTACCCGCTGTCTATTTTAGAATTGTAGCACTTTGTTATTTTTATGATGTAATCGCAGACACATGCACAGCCCAATTGAGTTAACTTTTATGGTATGGTATGGTATTTATTGACACGTGTATCGCAGTTACATATACTGAATTGCACATGGATATACATTGCATTTTAACAAAATTAAAAACAGTATAATTTACATAATTATAAGTACACGTATTACGTCACATAAAGGAAAGAGGTTAAAAAGGGAAAGGGAGAGAGAGAGAGAGAGAGAGAGGAGAGAGGGGAAGGAGGAGAGAGGGAAGGAAAGTAAGAAAAATAGAAAGAAAGGATAAGAGACCGAGAGATATATTGAAGAAAGAGAAAGAGCAGGAAAGATAGAAAGAGAGAAAAAGAGAGAGAGAGAGGAAGGAGAGAAAGAGATGAAGGAGGGAGAAAGAGAAAGAGAAAGAGGAAGAACTAAGAGAGAGAGAGAGAATTAAAAATTACATGCAAATTGACGATAAAAAGATAAAAGTATGCATTGCAACATTGACATTACGAATAGTACTAATAAAAAGAACAAAAATCTGACTGACATGAGTGCTATACAAGAACCCGTCATTATTATTATTATTATGGCTTACCTAAAAATTATTTGGTAAGTTGTAAAATGTATATATGAAAATGTTTTCTTTTTTAACGTAAATGGTAGTAAAAACATTTTAAGAAGTATAATAACAACCTTTTAAGAAAATATTTATACATAACAACTAAATACAGGCGGATATAGCAGAGAAGCGAAATTCAAAAGGAGTAATTGCAGACCTGCGTAATCTAATAGCGTTAAGATAAAATGACGAGCAACCAGAGGCAATTTAAAATAATACATGTAATTATGAAATCGACAGTATACAATACGAAGAGTAAAGATAATTAACTGATAAATTGAGGTAAAGCGTATTGAAAATATTTACATTATGTTTCTACATTTAGCAATAATATAATTGTTCAATCCAAGATATTTAATTGAATCTGAAATATAATGCATTAAGATTCGGCGAATTGTAGATGGGTTCAGGCAAAGATTGCAATTCGAAAATGAATTATAATGAGCAAATTGTGATTTAAAAGAGGCTTTAGATAACTGGCAATAATTCATATAAAGAAAAAACAAACAAACATGGGAAACAAATGAGGTTACTAAAAATGACCTTATTTGTATCTTGATACAGAAATTGAAGTTATATTGACAAAAATACATATAATTCACAAAGTTTGGAGGTATTATGCTATCAAAAAAGTTGAACAAACCGGATGCTACATCATGGCTGGTTCAAAAGCCTTACTAGATAGGGTAAAGCACTTTTTCTGTAGCGTTCTGTCCTGCACTTGATTTCACGTAGCCTATTACTATGTCTCAATTGTCTTCGGGAACACTGGCTTTCAGGTAACCACTCACGAAAGTTACAGTAGAGGGACCTAGCAAAGTTTAGACAGAGCTCTTCTCTTCTGTCTCTCAAAGAGGACAGGATACACACTGCGAGAGCCTGATGGTAGGATTCATTATCTTAGTCCTAATATTGTCCGCAGGGCACGCTTCTGGATTGATTCTATTTGAGCTTCCTGGTTTAGAGTTAGTGAGGAATGCCATACTACACAACAGTATTCTAGCACCGGTCTTATGAAGGACGTAAAAACTGTGATCAAATCATGAAGTGGCATAGAGAAACGTTTGAGCATCCGTAGCAGATAGAGTTTCTTGACTGCTTTTGATGTAATGCAGTTGACTTGTTCCAACCACCGAAGATCACTGCTAAGGACGACGCCAAGCAATTTCACGTGTTGCTTGTCCGGGATTTGATTTTCGCCGATCATAACTTCCGCTGGTGGGAGCTGTCGACGAGCAAATGATACCCTCATGAGTTGCCATTTGGATGGGTTTAGACGCATATTCGAGTCCTTACACCATTCTTCAAATACAGACAATGTAGCATTAAGACAACTTTGTGAATTTGATCGGCGTGTTTCTGCAACAGTTAGGTCATCTACATACTTCCACCTAGAGCAGTCAGATGACTGGAGGGCATCGTTGACAGTGGCTAAGAAAACCAGAGGTCCAAGTCGCGTCCCTTGAGGAACACCGACTGAAGTGGCGAGTGTTGTTGAAAGTTGGTCTTTATACCGCACTTGCTGAGTTCGCTCACCAAGGAAGCTGCATAACCAAGGAAGTAAAGATGGCCGTGCACCCATTGTGTAGATTTTTGTAATTGCGACGTTATGGTTTACTAAGTCGAAGGCTTTGGAAAAATCCGTAAGCGCCACACTCGTAATTGATCCAGGTTTGTCAGCATTCGAATGGAGGTATTCCAGCAGGCTTAAAAGGTAATGGCTCGTTGACCAACCAGGACGATTGCCGAAGTGCTGAGGATCGATTTCTCCTATTAAGTGAACGTGCCTTCCTATACTTAATTCTCTTCTAATTTTTTTCCCTCTTCCATTTACTATTTTTTCTTTCCTATCAACGTTCTGTTATATAAAATGTAATTTTCATAATAATATCTATAATGTTCTCTCGGTAACTGTGTTAACTTATTATGGGCGTTCCCAAATCAAGCTATGCCTTCCGGGTTTTCGCCTCCTTCCGTATCTGAATTATTTACCGAATACTCTTTGTTGAAATAATTGTTACATATATAATTTATATATACATTGTGTTTCATATTGTACTGGTGAGAAGGAATAAATGTTAATAAATACAAAATTATTATTATTGTTATTAATAAACGCTTTGGGGTAAACAAAAGAAATGTTTTGTTATTTTGTTATTTACTATCTTCATCCCTATCTCGTCCTGTTTATTTCATCATCGATTATTCTGTCTATGTCTATATGCCTCCCCCTCTCTCTCTCTCCCTCTCTCTGTTTTTCTTCTTTTTCTCTCTCTCTCTCATCCTCTATCCCCCCCTCTCTCTCTCTCTCTTTACACACACACACATATATATATATATATATATATATATATATCTTCCACGAGTGACCGCGTTAATTTCCTTTGTAAACAAAATAATGCAATTCAAAGGAAGGTAAAAATTGTATTGATCATGAATGTGGACAATTATTATATACAATATTCGAGATATTACATGACTCATAATATGCGTAGACAGTCGATATTGTCATGCATTTCAAAAGAAGGTGAAAATTGTTTTGATAAATGTGAACAATTATATACATTATTCGAGATATTACATGACTCATTATGCCTAGACAGTCGATATTGTCATGATGTTCGCTATAGTGTCACTTTGTCAATTAAATCTATACAAGTATGTATACAATACATCATTATTTTGTGCGTGAATGAGTCTTTTGTCATGAGCCACCAATTTCGATTAGTAATTGAGGTCACAATTCATGAGAACATAAAATTGAAGTTACAACAATTATAAGTGGAAAAGAGATAATTAGAAATGCCCAAAATAGCATTTTGACGGCAAAGATGAGTAAGGAATGAGATAAGAAAATCAAATATATAGGAGTAAAATGATTGACATGTGTTTTTGTAGGGAGAGATTATTACGAGAGAAATATTCTGGATATTAACACAGTTGTGTAGATTTTGTCGAGATTTGTGTTGCTCAATTGGATTATGAAATCGAGTATATGAGAGAGAGAGAAAGAGAGAGAGAGAGAGAGAGCGAGAGCGAGCGTGAGCAAGGGGTAAAAGGAGGTTAAAAAGTTGAGCATATTCAGTAAACACTTTCAGATGAAACGCAATATAATATTATGGGTATCATTAAAAGGTGAAACAGCACTATTATAATCCCCCTGCCTTGTAAGGATAGGGAGAAATGTAATAATAGTACATTTTATATATCCAAGTTTCTTAATAATGTCCCGCGAGATGTATATAAACATGCATGGTAGAATAGATGGACATCATTTTAAAGATGATGACCTGGTTTACAACAACGCCGCAGCATTTCAAAGTACGCCTATATACAGTATAGCCATACATTCTGCATAGACTAATATAGAGTGATGATGCAGCTGCGCTTCATTTTAATGAGCCTGTAGGGACATCTATTCGGGCATAACGACAAAATTGAAGGGACCTTGACAAAGTGGCCTCGAATGCAGCAGAATACTAATGGTTTGCTTCAGGAACTAATCTCCAATATTTTGACGTTTGACTCATTAAATATTTATTCCATTTCTACTCGATTTTCAAGAGAAAGAACTCTATTAATTATTCAAACTCGATCCATTTTAAAAGCCTGCGTGGTGTGTTAACGTGCCCCTCCCCTGTTTCATAGACGCAGGATGGGTTAAGTGGAAAACACTCCGTCCCTCGGATAGGACGTTCAATGGAGGCCCCGTTTAGAGGAGAGTCACCAACTTTGAACCCACTGCACTATTCGTAAAAGAGAAGTGGTTCACATGCACTTCCCAATAAGTTATACCGGGAGGAGAGACCCGAGGGTTACAGTGATTCAGTTTGCTTTGCGCCTCCCAGGAACAGGTGACGCTAAATTAGTAAAAACAATGTTTCCATTTTCTGTGTCTTTTTGTATTGCATATGTCAAAAGTTGATCAAGGGCAACTAGCAAAATACGGAAAATTCATTATTTGAATACAATTCTAAGAGGAGGTCCACCCGATATCATCCTGGTTTTAATCAATGCAGATAATCAGACAAGACAGTGGATGGTCGAAATAATAATATAATGTACGATTGAAAATAGGAAATTTATAAATTTTTGAAGTTGTAATCAGTGAAATAATTGGCAACACTGTTACGTATCTTGCAAATCGAGCTCACCTTCAATTCCAAAAATTGTAATCCACTTTCATTTCCTTAGTTATTGAGGACGCGGCATGGATTTTTTTTAGACAGGGGTTGTATACAAAAAACATATTTACAATAATTACATTTAGGGTGAATGTAAGATTGAACATTTTCTCAAGGGAAAATATAAGCAAATTACATTTTTGGAGGATTTTTTAGTACAGGGAAATGGATATGGAGCTCGCAAGATACGTCACATAGTTGCCAATTTGTGTTTGATTGATCGCACCTTCAAATATTCACAACTTTCTCATTTTTAATCGGCTTTTGCTCAAACTTTTACTAGTCAGTTTATCTCATTTTATAATTTTCTGCTTCTATTAAATACAACTTAATATCAGAGTGGACTTGCCCTTTAACTGGGGATCTAGAACAGTTCATCGAATTATTATCCATTTTGAATTCAGAATAATTAAATGATTGAATGCCGAAAATCCGGCCCTTTTGAGTTTGATGTCCACGTATCTCATGGGGGTAATCAATTTTGTTGTGGTCCCAGAGCTTCGATCGAGTTGGTGGAAAATATATATTAAAAATTAATTTGCCAGCACGTTTTAAAACCTAAATAGACGTATTGGCCCGAATTCACAAAGCAAGGTTTGAGCTCAGACCAAGGTTTGAGCTCAAACCTCCTTTTGTTTCGCCAAACCTCCTTTTGTTCTTTACAAACCAGGTTTGTAAAAAAAACGCGTAAAACGCGTCATAATTATGACGTGCGAAAACCAAGGTTTGTCGACAAACCTCCTTTGTGAATTCGGGCCATTATGATTCCTATTTAATAACTCATCTTGATACAAATTAATGTCGTTTTCCCTCGTACTCCACAATCTCAAAACTTCGTTAATTAGCAAAAGAAGATATTATAATTATGCATGTATAGGTAGCCAGTAGCGTACGCAGGATTTTTTCAAGGGGGGGTTTTAACATTTTGAAATCGGGCCGAAAATTTCGCAACGACTCAGCCAGCCGCTGAATAAGCGGGGGTGGGGGGGGGGGGGGGGGGTAAGAGGACACTTTTCTTTTTTGGGGGGGTCTCGAAATTTGAAAAATTGACATTTTTCTTTGTATGGGGGGGGGGGTAAGGTCAACTTTTTTTTGCTCAGCCATTGGCATAATTTTTTTGTTAATTAATAAAAAAAAAAAAGAGAAAAAAAAAAGGGGGGGGGGTGTTTTCCTCCAAAATACACACATACAAAATACCAAGGGGGGGTTCAACTCCCAACCCCCCCCCCCCCCCCTGCATTGTAGGTAGCCTATACACCCGCATTAATTGTAATAGTCGTGCTGTACAGACCCTCTGCGGAAGTGGAAAGATAATCGAGAGGATAAGCTCCCGATGTAGGATCTATATTTAATCATCAACCTCAAACATACAATTCACTTATTAGTCAAAACTATCACATGTGGACTGCTCTGTAATAATAATAATAATAATAATAATAATAGTGGGTTCTTGTATAGCGCTCATGTCTGTCATACGTGACACTCCTGGCGCTCCCGAATGGTGGTGAAAATTATCACTTCCTAAGTGGTGTTCATGCCGGCCCTTCTATCGCCTCGGGGTGATACTAGAGCCGGTATCGCCTTGGGGTGATAGAAAAGCCGGTATAAACACCACCTTGGGAGTGATAATTTCCACCATTATCCCCACGAGCAGTCAATATTTGTATAATTTTTGAGAACCTGCCCCCGACACACACACATGCGCGCACACATCAACATACACCCGAAATCAATTTCCTGTCTTTTACAATGTTTCTCTATCTTTTGACCAAGGGCTGTTTTGACCTCACAAAGAGGTGCAGACGGGATGGATCAACCAGGCGTCTCACCTCCCTGGATCAACAGACAATTATGCGTGATAGGAAAAGCGAGATGGGGAGACAGACAGAGACAGACACAGGCAAAGAAAAGCCCACAGAGAGGCAATGTAATCAAGGGTGTCGATTTGTATCCGTGGATGGGGGGATGATAGGTGCCAAAATATTTTCGGCAATGGATCAAAGCAACCAAGAGGTAGAAGCGTGTGGCAAGTTGCACCCCCTCCCCAAGCGCGTAGCCAGTAGATTATTAAAGAAAGAAGGCGATTCGATGAACCATTCTCGACTCTTAATCCTTGTATGAATCAAGTTCCCCTTCCTCCGTGCGTAGCGCGGAAGCTCTAACGTTTCATTAAATTATAAAATAAAGAAGGCGATTTCATGTACTATTCTCGACTCTTAATCCTTAATGTTTGAATCAAGTTCCCTTTCCTCCGCGCGTAGCGCGAAAGCATTGACGTTTCAGTAGATTAGTAAAGAAAGAAGACGATTCGAAGTACCATTCTCAACTCTTAATCCTTGTTTGGATCAAGTTCCCTTTCCTCCGCGCGTAGCGCGGAAGCTCTGACGCTTCATTAGATTATTAAAGAAATAATGCGATTTCATGTACTATTCTCGACTCTTAATTAATGTTTGGATCAAGTTCCCTTTCTTCCGTGCGTAGCGCGGAAGCTCTGACTTTTCATTAGATTATTACAGAAAGAAGACCATTCGATGTCCATTCTCGACTCTTAATCCTTTTCTGAATTCAGTCCCCCCCCCCCCCCCCCCTCTCGCGCGAAGCGCGGAAGCTTTAGATGTTTCATTTAATTATTAGAGAAAGAACACGATTCGTTGTATCGTTTTCTTGTCTGAATTCAGTTTTTTCCCTCCCGCGCGAAGCGCGGATGTTTGACGTTTCATTACATTATTATAAAAGAAGACGATTCGTTGTATCGTGTACTTTGATGTTTCATTTATCCCCCTCCAACGCAAAGCGCGGAAGCTTTGCCGTTTCACTGAAATATTAGAGAAAGAGGACGATTCGTTGTACTGTTCTCTTTATGAATCCTTGTCTGAATTAAGTTTCCCCACATGATGTTCGTATGGAACGTTAGTTCGCAAATCTTTGCATGCACAGCCCGAGTGATGGGTAGCATGTTATCTCCCGGCAGTGCTTGTCGCAATAGCTTCTTAAAAGGAATTGTATACTACTGTTAGTGTTAACGGCCACTAATTAGGCCCATTAGTGACTATATAAAATATATGCTTTTCCTGGCTATTTGGGAATGTGTCAGTTTGCAACAGAAATGGAGAAATGCGAATATTTTGAAAATCATGTGATATCACGAACATTTATAAATCTCTTGTATGAAATTGAAAATAAGTCACGGTTGGATTTTATTGAGGGGGGAGGGGGCTAGCGCCCCCAAGGCCTCCTACCAGTTCGCCAGTGTCATAGGCCTACATTAGCTTTTTAATAAAACAAAAATAAGTTGTGACATAATAATCTTATTTCAAAAATGAAAAATGTTTTAGGAGATATCAGGAAATAAAATGAGTGAAAAAAAATAAACGTGAATTTTAAAAAGGGTGAACGGAAACAACATAACAACTAGTGAGCTATCTTATAAGTCATACTAATGTCCGAAAATCTTTCTACTTGTCTCCGATCTCATCACAAATTCGTCACAGAGTTCATCTATGTTTACACTGTCCAGGATTGTCTGATGTGCATTGCAGATTACTACTTTTGCGCTTCGCGCTTAACATTTAACTCGTTGCTTTTTAACGCCGCGTCTTTGCATTTGGCGCATTGCATTTCTATGAATGATGCTGTTGATTGAAAAAATTAATTTATTCTTGTCTCATATACGGTTGTCTCATTTACTCTGTATATAATGTATGTATGTATTATGAAAATGAGATAGCAAAATGCGTATATTGATAGTCATCTTGCGATTAATAATCATTAACTACTCTCATCATTAATTTTTCTCTTAATTTTTGTTTGTTTTGAGGGTGAATTATTGGGGGGATGATTGTACAGGCCATCCCCCCACCTAAATTATTGGGGGGGATATCCCCCCCATCCCCCCCGGGATCGACACCCATGAATGTAATATATACGGGTAGCCAAACATAATGTATGGAGATAGAAAAAAAACATCAAGGCTGAAAGAGAGAAGATGAATAGAAGAGGACCGTTGGAAAGAGGAAGACGATCGGCTGATCCTTGGTCCGTTTCCTTGGTTACGAACGGTGTCACTGTCTCCAGGCGAGGACTACAGAGGTATTATTAAAGAGCTCTTGTGAACCCTATTAGGGAAGTGTTATTACTTAGATAATAAAATCACTTTTCCTTGGTCACGCTTTGCTTGAAATAGATCATGATTGTGTTATGTCCATCATGCAGACAGAATGAATTGAATGTGTATTTTCTTTATATTGTTTTATGTTTTTATAATACAAGCTTGAATAGAAACACATAATTAATTCTATTCCGCCCTATCTCTATTTCCTTCTTTTCTAAGCACATAGGGACTTTCTTTGTGTTAGTGTTATGCGCTGTACAAATGACGTTCATTATTATTATTAAATATTTGAATTTCTGTATTACTTGACTGAGCAGTGTGTTTTGTATACTGTTTAATAATTGTAATAGAGTCCTAGGTTTCCATGACAATATCTATTTAGAGAGAGAGAGAGAGAGAGAGAGGAACGAGGAGAGGGAAGGATAGGAGAAATACAGAGATGGGAGAAAGCACAGGACACAAGAGACTAATCAACGGTGAATTACAACACAAAAGTAAATCGAGTCAGGGGCAACAAAAAGAGAATAAAAAGGTGAAACAAACAAAAGAAGTACAATAGTTGGAATAAACTTAGAATAGAAATGAGACACTCAAAGCAATTATGTCAGTGATATATAAATTGGTTAAAATTGGATCATTGGGGGTAAGAGCACATATTTTTTTCCCCTATTTGTAAGAAAATATTTAGCAGCGATTCTTCAAGCCGGTGAATAAGGGGGGGGGGGGAGGTGATGGAGAGGAGAACCACTTTTTTCTTTCTTTGAGGGGGTGAAAATATAATTTTCTTCTTTTTTTACTTTTACTTTTTACTTTTTACTTCTTCTTTTTGGTTTTTTGGGGGGTCAGGGGGTCCCGCTTTTGTTCTTTACCTATAAGAAAGGTTAAATTTACGTTATTATCCTATTTTTAAAAACCGTTTTGGGGGGCTAGGGGGGGGGGGGGGCCGGGCCGGAGAAATCGCTACATGGATCCGCGCCTGGTGCCTTCTCTAAATTATTGTCAGTAAATTCAATTTTTTTCAGCAAAAGTGTAACTAGCATAACCATTATCCCTGTGTCTTCCCCCTTTCTGCTTGTTTACATTTTCACTTGTTGGTCAACCACTTTCCTTGAGTCGTAACTCTTATTTGCTTGTTGAAATTTTCACTTTTGTATTTAACATTATAGTTCACAACGGTTCTGACCCATGCAAAAACGTATGACCATACATAATTACATACACGCAAGACTTTCTGAATATATCAGACAGGGTGTTGGCATGCCGCACTCACTGAAATAAACAAAGAGAATTGCAAGAATCAGAAAGATTTAATTCATTTTCAAACCAAGCTTTAATCATTGCACCATATTTGCAACATGATAACAAGAGATTGTAGAGGCATGAACTTGAACGCAAACGGAGATGTTGCTTATCATTGGTTTAATAGAACGCTTGCCTATAACGGGTGAGCTGCCATTGAAGGAAAAAACCTGTATAGGACTACAATTTATGGATTTTCTGGATATGACAAAATACCCATAGAAGTGTTTGGCCATCAAGATCGGGTTAAATACTTCCCTCCAATGTGAAAAAATGACCCTGGTTTTGGTAAAATATACTCATACATGTTCTTGCATAATTATGAAATGAAATGAAACAAAATACAAAATTCAATACCCTTCTTCTTTACGTGCCATGTCCTGAGACGTTGGCGACCATGGAATGCCACAACTCTCTGTCCCATATTCTATAAAGTAATTCATTCTCCCCGAGATCAATTTCACTTTCAGAAATCCCACTTCTTAAGCCACTTATCCACAGAATCCTCCTTCTACCCCTACTCCCACTCCACTTTAATATTCCAGTCAGTGCAAGATTTTCCGAACTATTCTTTTGAATAGCGTGACCCAAGAAGCTCAACTGTCGACCTCTCATATTATTCAGAAGCTTTTGTCTTTTTCCTGCTATGGCAATTACCTCATTATTAGAAACTCTTTCTGTCCATGAAATTCTAAGCATCCTTCTCAGGAACCATACTTTACAACTTTCCAGTTGCTTTCTTAGGTTTGACGTCAGGGTCTAAGCTTCAAATCTATATGAAAGCTTTAATCCAATAAAGTTCCCACTTAAATTACACATTGATACATGTGTTGTATATCTGATATAATTTTGTAAGTACTTTTCTCTGTCTAAAGAATTCTTTAAAAAAAAAAAAAGTATAAGGTTGATACTATGTTTGTGCTTAATTCATACATGTTGAAAAAAAGGTGATATTGCACTGACGAAATCCCAACAAATCTGATTCATATTAACATCCTGTATCTTACAGAATCCATTCATATTGTGCTATATGTATGAATGCTTTTGTTTGGCAACTATGGGACACAATTTTTCCTATCACTACCACCTATGTGAAAACATTAGATGAACCATGCAAACCGATGTAAGCTCCCAGCTGTTATCGTAGATGTTGTCCCAATCAAAAAACAAATTCTTACAAATTAACACTGGCAAAACTTATTGGAATACATAATCCCAAAATTACAACTTGCATTTTAATGAGAAACTTTAAGGGAAGCTTCAAGAGTATAATACAGATAAGATTGCTAAAGAAGAGTATGAATGTGGACAGCTAAGACCATTCTCAAGCTCTGCTCAACGAAAACTGCCGCAAAAATGCATTTCTTCAGATCAGGGAAGGGACTTTGGGCGCAAAAATTCATCAGCCTTCATTGGTCTTCATCAGCTCAAGTTTGCCAAATAACCCCCTATTATAACTATACTGATCGAAAATTAACAAGTTAATTCGCGTCTTCATCAGCTGCAGTTGCAATTAGCGGGATATTTGGTCGAGAAAATATCCAGAGAAATATTGGTCTCATTTAAAAAATATCAGGCTAATTTTTGCCTGTCTAAGCTAGTTTGTGATGAGTGTATCCATCTGGTGAAGACACAATTTCGAGCTTTGGATAATATCCCGTGTCTGAATGTAGTGGGTTATTTGGCAAACTCAAGCTGATGAAAACAGGCCTAGGGTGACCCTTAGCCGAAGTATTTCAACCACACCCAAATGAATATACTTGAAGGACAAGCTGGAGTGAAATTAGAACAAGTATTTGTGAAATATCATGCTTGAAAACAAAAAGTCTATAATTTAATGTCAACTGACAACCATGATCTTGACCATAATCAGCCCCAAAATGTAATTGGATCTTCGTCCTATAGCGATACTATCACCATGTTTGAAGCTCATACCTCAAGAAGTTCTAGACGTATTGTGATAACAAGGTAATACCTATAATCTAAAAAATTAACCTCTATGACTTTTGAGACTGTCTTCCTATAGTGATACATATTAGCATCAAGTTTGGTTCTCAAGATATCGCAATAAGGATAAAACCTGAAATTATATACCGGTAAATCATTACGTTTTTAATGGAAAAATGAAATTGAATTGAATTGATTCTAATACATTTCTTTATTTCTTGAGTGTTTACTGTAAATACACTAGCTGAACAAATATAAAAACCACTAATAAATTCCTTGTGATAATTCATTGGGAGTTTCATCATTCGTTGCATCATTGCATCCTAAACACTGATATGAATATGTTGTTAAAGCCCTGAAAATCTAATTAGTTCCTCTGATCTAATGATGTACTGGTACCCCAAAACATATAACACTCAATACAAACAATTAGTGGAGTGTTGCTTTGTTTCTCATTTTTCCTTGAAGTCAGCAGGATTTCTCATTCATTACCCAAATGAGCGTGATTTTCATCCTAAGCAATTTATAGCATAAGTTCAGTTTTTTATTGATCAACAGCATGACTTCAGTACAATGATGTAATATCAAATGTGACTAGCACTCAAAACTGTCCTCAGAGACACTTCTGGAAAAGATTCTAAGATCCTTTTAAAACATTCTTCAATGCCGACTCTAAATGACCAAACATTCACTGGGATATAGTAGTCATTTCAATGAAAATGTTTGTGATATTTACTGCTGGTTTCCATAGAGACATATTGGATGAGGCTGCCATCATGACCCATTTCCTGCCTCTTTCATTGCTGATTCTAAATGACCAAACACTCTCTGAAGGACTGTCCCATCCATGACAGTAGGAGTTACCCGTAACAACTGTTCAAGGTGCCTACTGCAATCCTGCTGCAGTGTTTGTATACTTACTCTTTCCTCTTCCCTTTCCCTGCTCTCCGAAAGTGTTGTACAAGTGGCAGAAGTTGAGGCTTCGGTTTGTTCTGGCTCTTTAAACTCTTGTGATTCATTCCTGCCACTCATTTCTACATTTTCTTCAGGTGACTCTCCAAGGTTTTTGAGACTGTCAGCCGTTACTTCTGGGTTCTGTGGTGAAGGGGGTGTGCAGGATGTGTCCATTTGCATATCGTCGACCTGCGGTTCTGATACTACCTCAACGGCTGAGGCACTGGATGTTGCCGGAGTGTCCACTGCCCCCACCCTGGTCGCCGCTGGCGCTGCCTTTTCCGATGGAAACTCTACTACTGTTGGAGTTGCCCCCATCTGTGCCAACAATTGATAGGCAATCTGATTATCTTCCAAAGTTGAGCTGTCGGCATCTTCCATTTCAACGGCGTCGTATCCGACATCCCCATCAACGCCCGAAGCATTCAGAGTGTCACCGCTCTTGAGGAGCTTTGCAATGCTACGCTTGGCTGCCACTTGTTTTGAGGCTGTCCGGGTGTGGACTTCCACCGCTCTGTTGCTGTGGGGTGTTGTCTCTGGCGACGTTGTCTGCTGCAAGATGCACTCCTTGTCCAGAGAGAAAATGGGGTTGTTGCTGTAGAGCGGGGACAGTTGCTGCCAGGAGCTCTGGTTACCAAGATGGTGGAAGACTGCCAGGAAGTGCCTGCACAGCAGCCAGTGCTGCAACCAGTCAGTACAAGTGCAGGATGGAAAGACATGCTCGTTACCCAAGCTGACTGAATGGTGCCGGCCCTTTTCGTTCAGGACGGTGAAAGTGCCATTCTCAAGTTGCATGATGTTGTCTGTGAGCAAGGCAGGGACAGGAGAACGAGCTATGACGTGGGTGATGAGGTCCAAAGGGCGATCCTTGAGGTACACCGGCAGAGCTGTATTGAGTTTCCCATAGCTGCTTGAGCATCGGATATTGCTTTGCAAATACCTGCGTATAAAGAGCAATACAAGACATGCACATTCAACAAATGGTGATATTAAGCACTGCAAATAGTAGTAGGTACTGTATATCTAAGATCAGGTTATAAATCAAAGTATTTCAGTAAAGAGCTTTACCAATATCATTTAAATCCTATCAACCTGTGTACCGATGACATATACTACAAACAGAGCCAAGAAAACTAGCAGGACAAAAACAAGAGTAAAATAAAGTCAGTTCCTGCACTCAACTGAATGAAATTGAATTGTACTAATTAGACTAGCCTGCACAACTGGAAAGTATAACAAATCCTTTTAAAGGTGACACATTTGCAAATGTGGAATGTATTAATACAAAGACAGGGTCAGTAGTTTCAAACAGCAGAAAAAGCTTTCAATGCCTAGAAACCTTTCAAAAACATGTTAAAGGGTTTAATTTACTCAGAGTAACAAATGATATTATGTTGTTAAAATTCTGAAGAGAGATTTGTGTATTTTTTTTTGTATAGCACCTTGAGTTTACGCAATTAGAAAAGTGTGCTTTATAAATATTTATTATTATTATTATCATTATTATTATAAAGAGCCTTTTTCAAAATCTAACTTTCTCATACTATCGTTAATTATCATTACCTATAAATATATTTTAGTGATTCAAACCTAATACAATATGTCACAATACATCTTCCAACAAACCTTTGGAAAAAATTTGGCACCACTTCGTCCTTGTAGTTCTGAATGACATCCAGGAGAGAGTCGACGGAGAACTCCTGGAAGTAGTTGACCTTGAGAACGTCATTGAGCTTGTCCGGACCATTCATGGCTGACAGTAGAATGCACAACTTGTCTGGCTGGAATGCCATCACCCATGACTGTAAAGATGATGAAAAAATCAGAAAAAGTTGATTAAGAGGTATCCAATCGTAAGTGCATATATTGACATCAGATTTTTTTGGACAACAGCCAGCCAGGACGGCCAGGTGGCGCACGAGCACACAAGCAACCCGCTTGTCAGACATTTTATGGGCTCAAATACGGCTGATATAGATGTAAGCCCTGTGCTTTTTGTGTCGAAATAGGGAGGTTTACCGACCGTTACAGATTCCTAACTGTTAACAAATGTACCGGGGGTAGGGTTTTTAAATTTTGAATTCCAATCATAAATATCTTGATAATCTAGCAGGCAGTTGTCCTGTAAACTCATGGGATTCCTGAAGATTTAAAAATCCTGATTCAGCATAAGCCTAAATAATTGATTTTGCTTTGGATCCGAGGCAAAGTAACTAATTCCCTGTAAGTCCTGTCTGTACTAGTTTGGCCAGGAGGGATTAGACCACTCAGCGAGGTCACGGGCAGGTGGCTATCTCATCAACTCGGCTCTCAATTAATAAAGAAAAAGAGGATCATGGGAGCCCAATGGGCACTGCTTAGGCATTGTTTTCTATATAGAGTAGCTACAAGTAGTACAGTGGGGCTTTAATGAAAGTTACACTAAAAAAACACCCACCTCTGCATCCCAGACTGTAGCAAACCAGCTCTGAAGCTTGACGGACGAGATCCACCCCTCACACCCCTGCAGGGCCTTGAGCGCCACCTCATACTGTTCCCGCGTAGGGGCACGGGCCATCTTCCTGATCAGTTCCAGGGTCTTGTCAATCAGGGACTGGTCCATGTCAGGCTCCTGCTGAGCAAACCAGTCCTTCCATAACTTCTCACGGTGGAAATCTGACACAAAAACGTCAGATCCTGGAACAAATAATAGTTTACTTTTTCATATGAACATGCAATTGAACATGCAATTGTTTGATTGTTCACTAGATACTGGAATTTTTTTAGCAAACAATTATCAGTTGAAGTATTAACAGATCATGTTAAATATCATAATGGGAATCAAGTTTCAATTATTTTCACCTTTATCAGAATTGAAACTTCTCTGTCAAAATCTATTTAAAAACACACATATAAAGACAATATACATGTAGATAAAGAGTTTTACAAACAAGAATGAAGATACATGCTGTGTAGATAAATTTCAAAGAAGATGAAAGGTGCGTACAATAGGGCAGGATTCATAATTGACAGAGCCCCAACCGGCAAGCCACGACGGGCCAATTTTTCAGCTCGCAGGTAGACATCTTTCAACCAGTGCAGCGCAGCATAACGCTAGCCGGCCATCAAAATGACCAAAGTGGTCCCAACTGTAATAATTTCAATGAAACTGATTAATTCTGATTTCAGTGTACATTTTCATATTGAATTTGGAAGTCCCAACCCACAAATGAAGATTTGGCCTGATTTTGGACGAATATCAATACAAATGGTAAACAAATTCTGGAGCAAAAGCCACCAAGGGGATAAATTGGGTCACTGCCTCAAAAGGAAGTAACTAACAGTGTTAAAATGAAGAAATAACCCACCAGGGAAGACTCTCTTAACCATCTCCATCATCTCTAGCTTATGGTCCATGACGAAGAACTCCGGTGTCCAGTCCGGATTCCACTCTTTCATCACCATAAACCCTTCTTCCACCGCTTCCGTCGTCCCCGCGTCCCCCACGAACCCCGCCACGAGCTGGAAGTCCACGTTCGTCCGCACGAAGAGGAAGACGACGTCCGTAGGGAGGGTTGCCGATCGGTAGACGATGTCCATGACGATCATGGAGCCGTAGATGCCGAGTAACCGCTGCTGTTCTCTAGTCTGGTGGCAAAAGAGCACACTCTTGTTGCCGAAGTCTGAATGAAATGAAAGACAACAAGCAAAGGTTGATGGGGGCTAGTCATTTGTCATCAATACTGTTTTTGCTTTTGTATGATTGGGGTTCTGTTTTAAACTAGATGGATGTTCGACTGTGCATAGTGGACAATGATTCCCCCTGCCATAGAGCGATTTTACAAACCAAAACAGAAGCAATTTTGGAAATTCAAGTTTGATTGTAATCCATAACAGAATCTCTGAATATCACGATTACAAGGAATGCAGGAATTGTTTTGTACCTGCACAAACATGGTTCTATTGAAGGGGGAATTTACCTTCTTGACTAGGAGGTGTTTCATAATTTCTAGCTGGCACAATCTTGCTCTCTGAGTGGTCTTCCATCTTCTTGGTGGCGAGTTCATCAAGGTTATCTGGTGGCTCTTCTGCAGCCTGATCTTTCCTCTTGTGCCTGTTTACTTTCTTCTTTGCACCATACGTCATGTTCTTGATATCCCTCGGGGAAGGGTGGTACCTCCGACGGATCGTGGGTGGTGGTGTCTGGTTGGGGAACAGCTCTTTGACAACAAACGCCCTCACAGCCTTCTGGATTTCGGGTACCTTGGTGATACCATTTCTGACGAGCTCGGAAACCTTCTCTCTTACCAAGGGGTCTACAGGTTCTCGCATGCCAGCGAACTTAACAGGAAAAAGAGAAGGGGAATGGTGCAAAGGTTATAAATACGCATTAACTTGGTGAAACAAAAAATGTAGGTTCTCATGAAGTCACATGTTCGTTAGCGAGATACACTGTGGACAAGGCAAGAAGACAGAACAAGCTATGACATGGCTTACCAACTCCCAAATTTTCAAAAAGTTTGTACAAATTTTCACAAGAAGGTAGTCTTAAAGGGATGCTAGAGGAGGATGCGCCCCTTTTCCAAAAATAATTTACCCCATGAAAAATGTTCCCATTTTCTGTTTTGCCACAATGCTTGCTGACAACAAAGCAATGAAAAATTGGACAAAAATGCGACACTAATTCAGCAAAGATCGAAGGTAAACAATATAGATTCCAAAGATCCTTCAAAAACTTTCCAAATCAGTACTCCTTACCTGTCCCTGTATATGATACTTGTGTGCATCGGCCACAGGAAACTTTGCCACATATTTATAGGTGACGTCGATGGTCTTATCTCTTTCCACAAACTGCTGGAACTCCAGGACGGTCTTCCGCTTCGTCCAGAGAGAGCACCTGAGGTCCTCCTTGAACCCAGGAAACATGGCTACCTTCTTCAGGCTGATGACAGCAGGGCAATCTAGTTTCTTGGTAGCGTGTGTTCTGAAGCGGCTTTGGACCTTCTTCTTGGCATCGTTGTTTTTCTATAAAATGGCCAAGGCAGGAATGGAAATAGTATATTAGTATAGTATATATATAGTATATCTTAAAAAGCCTTTCTGCACTAGTTTGGCCAGGAGGGTTTAGACCTACATGCGTGGTCACTGGCAGGTGTTTATCTCATCAAATCAGCTCATAATTAACATAAGAAAAAAACGGGTACCGCTTAGGCTTTGTTGGCGATATAGAGGGAGCAAGTAGATACAAGTAAGTGCAGTCCCACTTAAATCTGGGGCCAGTTGCAAGAAAAACATTCAACAATTCACCAACATCTATAGTTAATCTTATGCATACTTCTTGAACAAAAGTTTCTATGGAAAAATAAAAGCTTGCCAGACATAGCAATAGTTAATATATGCAAAGTGGATTCCATCCAGAGAGATACCATTTAATGTACAGCAGATGGATTAAATAGTAACCAGGGGGTCGTACATGTAAAAGATAAACAACATCCCAACGCTGTCTCTCGACTTGGCCGTAAGTGTTTCACAAGAATGTCTTTACCAAGACTACCGGTAGCTTTTTTTTATCGTATATGAGTTATTTTATCCTCTTAATTGAAAATTACGGTTTCGCTCATCACAAAAGCAACCTCTAGTTTCAACGCTAACCAAAAGATCACTCATGATTAAAAATTTCCAAGTAAGATTTAAGATTTGCGTCCGCACGGTCCAGAATTAGAAGATTACCTAAAAATTTAAAACCATAAGGTAAACTTTACAATTACAGATTCTTGTAGGAGCCTATCTATTGGCAGATTCGTTAGCCTTGATGGTGCACTTGTCAGAGAGAATTTAATAATGGAATTAGTAATACATGTTTTAGTATGAGCCCCAAGTAGGCTATACTCCAGCAGAACTCAGCTTATCAGACCTCCTATAGAGTGGTGAAGTGTGACGTCATCAAAAAACTATTTTTAGAATTTCTCACTTTTAACTTCATTTTCCGAAAGAGCATCAAATAAAATGTCCAAATGTCGAAAACCATTTGAATTTGTTAAGTATTGGCTGAGATATGACCATGTCAAAGAGATTTCCTATAGAAACTCAGTGTTATTTTGCTCTGGTTCATAACATTACGAACCAGAGCAAAATAACACTGAGTTCCTATAGGACATCTATTTCTTTAGATGGTCATATCTCTGCGTAATGCGTATACTTAACATATTCAATTGGTTTTCAACATTTGGACATTATTTTTGATGCTCTTTAGGAAAATGAAGTTCAAATTGAGAAATTCTAAAATTTGATTCTTATGATGTCACAGCTTTGGTACTCCTAACTTTACTTACCAATTTCTCTGCGACCTGTTGCCTGTACTTCTCCTTCTTGCCCACATTCTTATCTCTACCTTGATGGCACCCTAGCAGCAGCTGCCCGATATTGACAAATGGGATGCAGCAATCCAGCTCTGGGAATTCCCTCCAGTGAAGACACTTGCCCTTATAACCTGAGGTGAAATGAAATAAAAACGTAGTAGTGAGGTGGTCTACTGGTCAGCAGTCACTGGATAGGGGGGGGGGGGGGGAGGCTTGGGGGCAGTTGACCCACCAAATAAAATTCAAATGTGCTTTATTTCTAATTCAATAACAGTGATTTACAAATGTTGCTGAAATGACATGATTTTCCTTTTTTTTTCTCTCTCACTTATGTCCATTATGCCAGAGTCAGAACTCCTGGTGGGAGGGGGACTGAGCTGCAACAGAGATTAATACTTCAACTCAGGTTCAAGATTCAAGATATCAGAGACTGAAGATTTCCATCTAGACTCTACCCCTAGTTTTACCCTAGACCGAAAGCTTTATTTTCTGATATCGCAGTTGATATCATCAATTGTTTATTGTTGTGATCGGTTGTTAACACAGGTCAGCAGCAGGAGACACGAATGAACGAAACGAACGAACAAACAAGCGGCATAATTAGTAGGGGGCCTAGGGGCGCTGGTCCAAGAATAAGGGGACAATTCTTATTTCCAACCTGCGCGTTGGCGATACAAAGAACGGATTCAGCAATGATTTTCTTGATGCATTTCACGTTGACTTCGTACAGAGGCTTTCACGATAAAGACCTAGCCTCTATATGACGATAAATCCTCAGGAAGACTGAGAACCTATAAAAGTAGACGGTGAACTGGAGGTATTTTGGCGCTAGTGTAGTTCCGTATCCATTTTTTTTAGCAGTTTAATATCCATTCTTAGTAGGGAGGCCAATGCCCAAATCTAACTTTTTAATTACTTATTTGTTTATACTAAAACTAAGATTAAAAGAAAGCATTTACTTTCACTAAGAAAATCCACCCATCTGCCGACTCCAGAAGTTCCATCAAATAGGAGATATCCAGCTCTTTTTATCCAGCTTCCTTCTACGCCTTTCCGTACGTAAGAGCCTTGAAACAATTATATTTCATGTCGCAAAGTTACGTTCATAATTAGACAGGCCCGAGGGACAAAGTTCATGATGAAGTTTAAAACTTCGCGCGAAAGTGCAATCACTCAACAGCGGCTAGCCTTGAATCGGTCGCACACGTACACACCTTCTTCTTCTTAGTTGATCCCACCACCGACACAGGCAAGCCCTGATGCAGGCTGAAGTCCAGCCGAAAGTGCAATCACTCAACAGCGGCTAGCCTTGAATCGGTCGCACACGTACACACCTTCTTCTTCTTAGTTGATCCCACCACCGACACAGGCAAGCCCTGATGCAGGCTGAAGTCCAGCCATCAATGTGCGAACGATTACATCTTCTACTACTACGAGCCGAAGACGATGGTTCAAAAATGAAGAATAGAAATATATATAATTCATTGATATTTACCTTAGATGTGTATTCCAATAATTTGATTTCCTCATGAGTATTCCTTATTATCAACGATCGAGAAGTTACGAGGTCCAATTAACATCCATCTTGCAGCGAACACAATCATAGCGCACATCCATGCATGCAACGTACGTGTACTAATATTTCTCTCACTCTCTCTCTCTCTCTCTCTCCCTTTCGCTATACGTAACATACACACTCACTAACCATGTATCATACAACACACACCTTCAAATCATGGCTTTCATTTCAATTCTCAATTGGAGTATACATGTAGACTGCTCACGTAGACTTTTTTTTTTACTGAAATATCTTTTTTAACACTTCTCATACATTACTGCACGACACTCGTATCTAGTGCTGTGAGAATAAGGTACTAGGGTCTATAAATAAGACTACGCTTTGCGCACGATCTGACCGGAGCTCAGATTATGTCGCAATACCCTTTATTTTTGGCGCGAACAATGACGTCACTGTTTTCCTTCTCATTTTGAGATGGATGTAGCTATAGGGCTCAAACCAACGCACCCTTGACAGAAACATTGTACTCTATCTACTTTCGAATGTTCAGTTTGTAAAAATCTGTATTTAAAAAGATATAATCTTTTTTCTTTATATTTTCTAGTTGTTAGAAGTGGCAATTGTGAACATCTGAAATGTTGATCTCTATCAAAAGTTCTTTACTCAAAACGGATCCCATATTTTTAGGGTCTACCTTCTGCCAATGAGAAGATTTTAGTGAGCAAACCTCTACGCCCTCTAGGATTTTCTTAGTCGGTGGTGCGAGTGCGTCAAGGTCGTCTGCAACCACAATTATTGGATTAAAAAACGTCAAAATCTGCAAGATTGTCAACAAATGGTGAAAGACTGTTACAGATCCGTGATTATAGGTATGTTGTGAAATGTATAATTTTCTTTTCTTATTTTCTTCAATTTTTATTTTTACATCATTTTTTTTCCCTTTGCTAATTTTTTTAAGTGGGCGACGAGCGCACAAATCGTAGGTGTAGAAGCCTTACGCCCGGGCATTGGCCTCCCTATTCTTAGCAAAGGAATTATGGCCCAATTGTTTACTAATTTTAATCATAATCATATATTGCATTTTCCACCTGAATTTGGATCACATCCTACATCGGGAAACCTTCGTTTAGGGCTTCAATGTCGACGTCGTCGCTCAGTACCGTTCCTACGCTATACTCACTAGTCCTGCACCTCAAACTAGGCACATTCATGGGGCACTAGAGGGCGCTTTGCGCGCGTACGAAAATCTGAATGGCCTTGCTGCGGTGGGTCGGCAATAATCGGCCCAAAACTTGGATATGGGAGGGTGGAAGGATATATCTTTTTTATAATGTTATCTGGTCTTACCCTTAACCATCCTATGTTTAATCTATGTAGAAATAACATGCGAGTACGATAAGAGAAACATCGGGCCCATTACTGATGCAACTTTTAAAATATTAGCCTAGAAATGACCACCAAACGGAAAAAATTGACATTTTTTTCCCGACAAATCTTCATAAAATCTGATTTATAAACAAGTCACATCTAGGTACACTAACACAAATACGATTTTCTGAAAATTCAGGTATTTTTTTAAAAGTTTCTTTCAAGTATATTTCTGCGCATTGCAGCGCCAATGTTTTTCACTGCTTCAAAATCACCCTTGAAATTTTTTTTTTGCAACGAATTTGTTACGAGTTCCGCGAGTGTTCCCCGTTCCTTGCGTGTTGAAAGTTTGGTAATACATAGTTTACATTGACTCACGCACGAAAAAATGGTCGAAAACAAAATGTCAAATGAAGAAATAAACAAGCTTTTGTATAGTTATAAGAGTTCTACCGAGGTTTCTTTGTCGATTTAATTTATTATATAGTCTCAATTAGAATTCAGAATTATCTCACTGAAAAGTTAAGAAACCGACGATGTTCTCGATCGTAGTTATTTTCATTTTGCCAACAGCCGATCTAGCGTTGTTTGGGCAAAAAGCTAGGCCGCTGCCTTCCCATCGCAAACCTTTCCGAGTCCCGCTAAAATGGCGCGCTGCGGAGCTCCGAAGCTGCGTTGGTATCGCTGCAAACTCTCAGCCGGCTAGCTCCCCAAGACGGACCATTCGCGGTATGGCGAGATTGTGTGTCAGTGTGTGTGAGGTACGATTTTTGGATTCGAGAACGCACGTAATGCAACCGTGCGGCGTGCGCGTCATATTCAGCTGTCGAATGTCTACGACCAATTTTACATCTACGATTTTTAGTACAGATACTTGGTCAGTTTTCTTCTTATATCTTTGGTTTTACAACATTTAAAAATATAATTTCTTCAAATTTGCTCCTGACTCGGTTCAGACTAATTGTGTGATGTGTTTTCAAGTCAATTTTTTGAATATATTTTTTTGCATGAATTTGCCTACTCAAACTGAAGCTATCAGTACAAAATTATGCAGACTTCTTGAATACGCGATACCATAAACCATACGAGAAGTATGCATAATTTTCTAAATTTTTTAATGGCTATGCAACGCTGCTAGTACATCGCTAGATCTAGAGGAATCCGGGCTAACTCGGCCCACGGGACTACTCGGCCCAGCTGGAAAAACTGGGCCGAGATGTCCCGACCTGATTAATCGATCGAGAGATACCAATGTGTATATGTTTGTGCTCTTTGTGACTTAATAATGCCCTTTCCAACCTAAATCTTTAATGGAATTGTGTTAAATGATACTAATGAAGACAATCTATGACTTATCTTTCGGTAAAATGACAAAAAAAAATGACATTTCGGACAATTTACTCACAGCTCGCAATCCGCATTGCCGCACGTACATTAAATGTGCGTTGTTTCTACTCGGACCACTGAAATTCGAGCAGTGTTTTCATCGCAAAAATATCATTTTTATCTCGTATGAAGGTCTATTTTTTATTCCTGACACAGATTTCATTATTGAGAAGTCGAATATAGTACATTTTAGACGAGATGGTTGATGTTTGTTCACATTCTTTCGTCCTGGCCGTAAATTAGCAGACTACTGCCTAGTGCTACCGCAGCAGCTCAGCTCAGTGTGCAGCTAGCCGTACAGCGCCGCCGGCCGGGTCGGCGGGGGAATTCACTGACTCGGCGCCCGTACCGGGCCGCTGCACTGCATTGCATGATTGTACTGCCCAATTTGATCGAGTGATGTGAGTATAACTAATCAAACTAGATCTATCTATATCTACTGTATTATCATTATTCATTCCGAGTAGAATATCCAATTTGATTTAGTGAGTAAACTAGACCTAGATCTATATCTACTGTAGCTACATCATTATCATATACTAGATTAGTCATTCAGAGTAGAATATCCGATTAATGAATATAGTACATTTTAGACGAGATGGTTGATGTTTGTTCACATTCTTTCGTCCTGGCCGTAAATTAGCAGACTACTGCCTAGTGCTACCGCAGCAGCTCAGCTCAGTGTGCAGCTAGCCGTACAGCGCCGCCGGCCGGGTCGGCGGGGGAATTCACTGACTCGGCGCCCGTACCGGGCCGCTGCACTGCATTGCATGATTGTACTGCCCAATTTGATCGAGTGATGTGAGTATAACTAATCAAACTAGATCTATCTATATCTACTGTATTATCATTATTCATTCCGAGTAGAATATCCAATTTGATTTAGTGAGTAAACTAGACCTAGATCTATATCTACTGTAGCTACATCATTATCATATACTAGATTAGTCATTCAGAGTAGAATATCCGATTAATGAAGGAATGGAATTTTTCTTTTTTCATAATCAGATAATCATATTTTACTCCTAAAAGTTAAAGACTTGATAAAATAGCTAGATCTAACGTAAGGGCCTAGCCTAGTACTCTAAGCAGAGAAGTGAGCTGAAGAATCGCCTTATTTTTTTGGAGGGGGCTGCTTCCAAAAAATTCTACGAAAAGAAGGTATTGGCTTCAAGTTTTTTGTATAAATAATGCACCCCACCACCCCCCCCCCCCAAACAAACCAAAAAATCTCCTTTTTGTTCCCTTTTTCTGGGAATCAAAGAGATATATACAAAGCAAAGCAATTAAGACATGATATTGCAATGACGTGCCGGTGCATGGAGGGGCAGGGGCAGAGGCGGCCCTCCCGGGGATGGGGGGGGGGGGGGCAAAGTGCCTCCCACTTTTTCAGATACCCCAAAAGTGCCCCTTTTTACATAGGAAAAGTGCCCCTTTTATTTTGTAAGAAGTGCCCCTTTTACATAGGAAAGGTGCCCCTTTTCATTTGACAAGTGCCCCTATTACTTAGTAAAAGTGCCCCTTCCCCCTTTTCACCTCTGACGAGTGCCCTTTTTTATTTTTGACACATGCCCCTTTTCCTTCGACATGTTCCCATTTTCCTTTGCAATAAGTGTCCATTTTCCATTCTCATAAATCTTGAAATAATCTTGAATAAGTGCCCTTTTTAATCTCTAGTAAGTGCCTCTTTTCAGGTACGAGAAGTGCCCCTTTTCACTTTTAATAAGTGCCCCCTTTACCTCTGATAATTGCCCTATTCAAAACTGAGAGGTGCTCCTTTTACTTTGACAACTTCCCCTTTTTTCCTTTGTAAGAAGTGCCCCTTCTCCTTTTAATAACTATCCCCTTTTTTTAAACTCGGATGAGCACACCTTTCATTTTAACATGTGCCCCTCTTATTTTCTAATAAGTGCCCCTTTTCCTTATGATAAGTGCCCCCGTTAAAAAGAAATAGTTCCTTCCCCTTCTCATAACTGCCCCTTTTAAAAATCTGAACGGTGCCCCCATTTCATTCAACAAATGCACATTTTCCTTTATTATAAGTGCCCCTTTTCATATCTGGTCAATGCCCCTTTTCAACTCTGATAATTCCCCTTTTAATAATGATACGTGCCCCTTTTCCTTTCTAATAAGGGAACTATCCCCTTTTCACCTCTTATAAATGCCCCTATCAAAATCTGATGGGTGCCCCTTTTCCGTCAACAAATGCCTATTTCCCATTTTCGTAAACGCCTCTTTGTCTCATTTTCACCTCTTATAATAATCCTTTGTACTTTGACACGTGCTCCTTTTCTTTTCGTATAAGTGTCTTATCCCTTTCGATAATTGTCCCCTTTTCTTGTAATCATTAAACGTGCCCCTTATTTAAGGAGACTGAGAGCAATTTCCCCCAAAGTTCGCTCGCTGCGCTCGCTCGCATTTAAAGATGATATAATTATGTTACTTATTAAAGGTCTTTTCAGTCTTCCGTTATGAGAATGTGCTTATAACCCCATCACGATTGGCTTTTTTCCTCTTTATAAGATGTAATTTTTCGCACTGCGACCTCATACAATGTAGATCTTTGAAATTTTTCATGCTCGCTTCGCTCGCTCGTAAATGCATATTCAGACATCACACCCAACTGTAAAGTATGATGCTTAAGCGATATCTTGTATGATGTATGAAGAAAAACAAATATTGAAATCATCCCTGATAATGTAATCACAATGTAGGGGTATATACCAATGTCTAAAAAATTGTATATTTTCGCTTTGAGATTTCCCACTGTAGGTGCCCTTTTTTTCTCCAGAAAGTGCCCTTTTTTGTTGGTGCCCTCCCCCCCCCCCCCCCACTTTGGAAGTCGCTCGGCCGCCCCTGGGCAGGGGGATCTTAATTCTTGTAAGCCTTCTCCTGGACCTTTGGTCAACTGGTCATTAATTTAACCGTTCCTCAAATTTCTAAAAGGCAGCTGCCCCCCCCCCCCCCCTCCCATCCATCTCGGCCGGGTATGTAATCAGCAACAGAGGCAAAGATCTATGAGCAAAATCAATTTTTATATTTTTTTGGGGGGGGGGGGGCTGGGGGTTAACAGATTTATATCTGATATATTGTGTACCTGTATAAATATGTATACTATAAATAAATAATAAATAAAAAAAACAAATTTGCATTACAACGTGGCATAAAATTAATACACGATTACACCTGCTTATCATTTGTTATTTTGAGTCAGCTTGACGTCATATTGTTGGAATTTGTATCTTGGAGTCGTAAACAAATAATGTTTATTGCTATTATGTGTGTTTTTCAAACATGTCCTCATTTTTATTTAATTGTTTTAACTTTATTTATTTAGATTTTTTTTTGCCTTGTAAATTGCATATGAAATAATACGTACCAATACCACAACACAAGGAATGGCGTGGCGTGTCATCTGCATGTTACAATTTTTTTTGGGGGGGGGGGCTGGGGGTTAACAGATTTATATCTGATCTTGTGTACCTGTAAATATGTACATACTATAAATAAATAATGAATTAAAAAAATAAAATTGCATTTCCACAATGTGGCATAATACATAATGGAGACAATGTTGATGATGTAAGGGATGGAGATGATGAGAGGGATTGGTGAGGGATGGAGATGATGAGAGGAATGGAGACGATATTGATAATGAAAGGGATGGAGACAATGTGAGGGATGGAGATGATGAGAGGGATGGAGACAATGTGAGGGATGGAGAATTAGAGATGATGAGAGGGATGGAGACAATTTTGATGATGTAAGGGATGAAGACGATATTGATGATTAGAGGGATGGATGAAGCGTGGAAGCATTGACGTTTTATAAATTATTTGAGATAGAAGACAATTCCTTGTACCGATCTCGTCTCTTTATCCTTACCTGAATTCAGTTCTGTCCCCCCTTCTCGTGCGAAGCGCGGAAGCTTTGATGTTTCATTAAATAATTAGAGAAACAACACGATTCCTTTTACCGTTCTCGACTCTAGATCCTTGTCTGAATTCAGTTTCCCCGCTCCCGCGCGAAGCGTGGAAGCGTTGACACTTCATAATTAATTAGAGAAAGAAGACGATTCGTTGTACCGTTTTCGACTCTTAATCCTTATCTGAATTCAGTTCCATCCCCCCTTCCCGCGCAAAGCGCGGAAGCTTTAATGTTTCATTAAATAATTAGGGAAAGAAGACGATTCGTTTTACCGTTCTCCACTCTAGATCCTTGTCTGAATTCAGTTTCCCCGCTCCCGCGCGAAGCGTGGAAGCGTTGACGTTTCATAATTTATTAGAGAAAGAAGACGATTCGTTGTACCGTTCTCGACTCTTAATCCTTATCTGAATTCAGTTCCATCCCCCCTTCCCGCGCAAAGCGCGGAAGCTTTAATGTTTCATTAAATAATTAGGGAAAGAAGACGATTCGTTTTACCGTTCTCGACTCTAGATCCTTGTCTGAATTCAGTTTCCCCGCTCCAGCGCGAAGCGTGGAAGCGTTGACGTTTCATAATTTATTAAAGAAGACGATTCATTGTACCGTTCTCGACTCTTAATCCTTATCTGAATTCAGTTCCATCCCCCCTTCCCGCGCAAAGCGCGGAAGCTTTAATGTTTCATTAAATAATTAGGGAAAGAAGACGATTCGTTTTACCGTTCTCGACTCTAGATCCTTGTCTGAATTCAGTTTCCCCGCTCCCGCGCGAAGCGTGGAAGCATTTACGTTTTATAAATTACTAAAGAAGACAATTCGTTGTACCGATCTCGACTCTTTATCCTTACCTGAATTCAGTTTTGTCCCCCCCTTCTCGTGCGAAGCGCGGAAGCTTTGATGTTTCATTAAATAATTAGAGAAAGAAGACGATTCGTTGTACCGTTCTCGACTCTTAATCCTTTTTCTTCCTACGTCCTCTTCCTTTTTTCTTTTTTTCTCTTTTTTTTTTGGGGGGGGGCGACCGCCCCCACTGCCCCCCCCCCCCTGGCTACGCGCCTGCCCCTCCAAAATAAAAGAAGAAGGCGATTCTTCAGCTCACTTCTCTTACAGTATACTAGGCTAGGCCCTTACGTTAGATCTAGCTATTTATCAAGTCTTTAACTTTTAGGAGTAAAATATGATTATCTGATTATGAAAAAGAAAAATTCCATTCCTTCATTAATCAAATATTCTACTCTGAATGACTAATCTAGTATATGATAATGATGTAGCTACAGTAGATATAGATCTAGGTCTAGTTTACTCACTAAATCAAATTGGATATTCTACTCGGAATGAATAATGATAATACAGTAGATATAGATCTAGTTTGATTAGTTATACTCACATCACTCGATCAAATTGGGCAGTACAATCATGCAATGCAGTGCAGCGGCCCGGTACGGGCGCCGAGTCAGTGAATTCCCCCGCCGACCCGGCCGGCGGCGCTGTACGGCTAGCTGCACACTGAGCTGAGCTGCTGCGGTAGCACTAGGCAGTAGTCTGCTAATTTACGGCCAGGACGAAAGAATGTGAACAAACATCAACCATCTCATCTAAAATGTACTATATTCGACTTCTCAATAATGAAATCTGTGTCAGGAATAAAAAATAGACCTTCATACGAGATAAAAATGATATTTTTGCAGTGATTTACCGACGAAAACACTGCTCGAATTTCAGTGGTCCGAGTAGATACAACGCACATTTAATGTACGTGCGGCAATGCGGATTGCGAGCTGTGAGTAAATTGTCCGAAATGTCATTTTTTTTGTCATTTTACCTAAAGATAAGTTAAAAATTGTCTTCATTGGTATCATTTAACACAATTCCATTAAAGATTTAGGTTGGAAAGGGCATTATTAAGTCACAAAGAGCACAAACATATACACATTGGTATCTCTCGATCGATTAATCAGGTCGGGACATCTCGGCCCAGTTTTTCCAGCTGGGCCGAGTAGTCCCGTGGGCCGAGTTAGCCCGACTCCATCTAGAGGTCAATACGCATTAGCATTGACTGGACTATGCTTTGCTGGAGAGCCCGCAGCCCGGGCGGAGGCGGCGCTCGTGCCTGAGCTACATGAGCTGAGGCTGAGCACAAGAAATGCGAGGCGGTTAGCTTATCAGAAAGTATATTCAATTAACTTACACGATTCCGAAAATTTCTTCTCTTTCTTTACTGTGATAAAATGATTCATCGTCTTCTTCTCGTAATCATCTAGATATTCCTTGAATTCCTCATATGAGTCAAAATTCATTGCTTCTTCCCCCATTATAATATTCTTTCATCCAACTTCGGGCTGTGGATCGGAAACTGTTACAACTCTGTTGTTGTTGTTGTTTTAGTTTAGTTCGACTCGGAGCTAGTATACTTATTTCAGACATTGAAATTATTAAGTTAATTTAAATAAGTGAATACAGCAATTATGCAATCTTGTTCATCATTACTTATTATTACAACATTAATAATTTCAATGAATAAAATTACTTGAGTACAGTTAATCTCCATTTTTTTAAAAGTGCTTTCACTACACCTATATAATTGAATTATGTATGTGAACGTAGACTACACAATCTAGGCAAAGTTTGTTGACCTCCTATGTTGTGCGACTAATAAAACATCCGGCGTCTGCTACCGTTGAAAACGAGTGGATTTACGGTATGGTGTCTTCAAAAAAGAAAACGAATAATTAATAAAAACGAATAATTAAAGTGTAACGTGGGGGATTAGCCGGGGGATTAGACGAGAGCTATTATTTAGATCATAATGATAGAATATCCTTCAAAATTAAATATGTTTAGCGCTGAAATGTCTAAGTTGAGATGATATACTATGTGATTTTGGAACACGCAATTCAACGCAGTTCAGTCACGCAAGCAAACAAATAGAATCATTTCTAGCCGATGTTGTCAAATGAATGAATTGATAATAAAGCTTTGAAAAATACTTTATAAGTAAATTTAATGTCGAAATAGTTTGGCCAGGCTTTACTGTTTCAAAATGAAACGGGAAATCGGTAATTTAAGGGAGCAGCGCTGAATAAAAATATGGACCTTTTACATTAAAAAAAAACAACTTTAGATTAATAGATTTAAAGGCATTGTTAATCATAGGCACTTAAAAGTACTATGTCCCATGATTTGCAGGCCAAAAAATGAAAAGGGAATTTGAAAGATAACAGCTAGGGCCTACTAATTTATAACTTCCCTAAAAAGATATAAAAAAAAGGGGGGGGGGGCTTGAAAATGTCTTGAATTCGGAAAATAACGACTATTATGTCGAATCGACTTAAGTCAATGAGTAATAGTCTGATTTTCAGACAATAATACGATTGGTCGTACGTTTTGTGCAGCGCAAAGATTCAATGAATGATAATTTTGGCCGTTACCGTAGGGTTATTGATGTAGACAAATGCTCATGTACCCTTTACAGCTCATTTAGAAGAAGAAAAGGCCAGTCAGTCACTCAATGCTGACTGTGAGGTCTAGCAAACGGGTTTCCTTCATAATAGGACACTGCTATATCTTTTAGATTTCACAGATAGGACATACATGACATATTCATAATTCCTGCAAAGTTCAAGTATTTGATGTTGGCTGCAAAAGGGCCTTTAAACTAAATCATTTTCGATATGATTTAAAAGCTGAATATTTGCTTTTTACTCTTATATAATGTCACATGCCGAAATTTCTAATTGTCTGCATGGGTCTCATAAATTGTTTTATTTTGAAGTTAGTGCTCAAACTGGCATATGCGCGGTGGTAATGATCAAAATGTGTTTTCAACTTTGAGGGCCTCTAAAAATATGACATTTTGAATGAATAATCACATACGCCTAAAAAACCGAACACCTGTGCTTTCGACTCTCATAATTATGTCGAATTTTTTTGCCTGGGTCTTGCCGACTAGGATTGATTGGGACTCAACATGACCGGCACTGTGATTGGGAGGCTCATCTGCACTGTACATATCAGGCTACATGTACGAGAAGTGCCCCTCCCCACTACACACTTCTGATAATTAAAGTCCTTTCCCTTCTCATAAATGCCCCCATTTTCACGTAGCCCTACCGTATGATAAATGCCTCTGTTCAAATCTGACTCAGAGGACATTTTTTTTTTTTTGTCCCGAAAATTGAATATTTGGGCGATCGATATTTTGTTTCGGGGGGGGGGGGGGTAAGGTTAGCTTGTTTGGGTCACCCATTACCGCAATTTTTTTAATTTTTTTTAATTTAAAACAAAAACAAAGGGGGGGGGTTCTTCCAAAACACATACATACCAAAAGTTAAGAGGGGCGACCCCCTCCCCCCCCCCCCCCCCCCCCTGCGTACGCGCCTGGTCAGTACCATGTCATACGATAGCTTTAAAAGCATTAATCTTCTCTCATCATGAAAAAAAAAAAAAAAAAAAATGATCATCTGGTAGCCGAAGGCGTTGGCCTGTAATTCCCGGTCACTGCTTCCGTTTCGCCTGTTGGTTTTTTTTTTTACTGAGTGTATCTAAGCGTATGCACATGAGCGGATTCATGGAAAATCAAAGCGATGCTTCCACCAATACTTACCAATTTGTCTGCTCTTACATTGTCTTTACCGTTAAACCGAGCCGTGAAAACTTTCCTTTTCCTTTTTCGATTGGTCGTTTTGAAGACACTGCAGCCCCTTTATTTGTAGCTGATTTATTGGTCGCTAGTTTCAAGAAGGGCAGAAAAGGTTCCGCTTGAAAATTGAGAGTTAACAAGTGATTTATCGAAGAAAAAAAAAGAAGCGATCCATCGAAGGGTAAGTCAACATTTTGATGACATATTCTTTAAAAATGTAGATTTCCAGACCCAAATCCCCCCATTTGTCGGTAAGTTCTACACTACACTCACTGCCTGCAGGTTGCCACATTTTAAAATTAATAATAATAAATTTGCCTATCGCTGGGCTGGCTGTGTATTAAAAGCTGTGCTATTGATTCTCAACATTTCAAACACCACTGTACAAAACTCAACAGATTTCACTAAAAATCGGTACTTTAGTGACGATTAATGACTCCTAAATATCAGTAAAATACAATTATTTCAAATTTCTGTCGTTCGAAAGAATATTTTAAAATTCTATTGTGAGAGTCCACTGTCAAACTTGCCGATCAACCGCATCGGCATGATTGTGTGCATCTGCAGATCTGTGTGTTATGAGTGTAATGACTATTCATGTATTCAAATACTGCCTAGATCTAGTATTAACACGAAGTGCAGTGCTAGAGGTCAATACGCATTAGCATTGACTCTCTAGTCTATGCTTTGCTGGAGTGGCCAGACCAGGTGTTTAGTTACATCTAGATTCTAATTCTAAGCCTAGAGTCTAGACGACAACAAAAATTGAAAAAAAATTGTTTGGTGGGAGGTTTTTTCATAAACTGGGAATGTTTTTCCATAAACATGGAAGCGGGATCAGGAGAGAGAGAGGGAGGAAGGGCGTGGTCATGGTGGTGGCGGGGGAAGTCTTCCGATCCCACTACGAACTCAGCTGGTGCGATGGTGGGAGAATGCACACATAGCTGCATTTAATCCTGGTGGTGTATTAAAATAGGTATTAAAAACTTGTTCTATTGATTCTCAACATTTCACAGCCCTGCCATAAAAAGGTCTGCTTGATCTGCAAACTTTGGACTAAAATGTTATTTTAGTGGATTCATATCTGATGCAGAAATTTTTGGTCTAGAATCTAGGCCTAGTCTAGAGCGAAACGGCGAACTGTGCGTTATGATTTGTGCCTGGGGCTGGGGCTGGGGCCGGGCTTGGTGTCGTTGGATGGTTGGTGATTTATATAGACAGCATACATGTATTTGCAGCTTTTACTGCTGGCAAATCCATCACATGTTTAAGTCTGCAGATACATATCCCCCTATTTTCTGAAATAAGATGAACATGATTCCATTACTCATTACAAAATTCAGAGAGCAGTTTATGTGATAACAACTTGTGTCAGAAATGCTTGTATTTGTAAAAATGTAAATGTATTGGTGACATCATAATTATGACATTTTCGATATGTACACCTGTATACTATACTCCGAGTCCAAGATACGGCATTTGATTGAACGATCTTACTAACATTTAAAGCATTTCCTTGAACCTAAAGATTTTTTTTTTCTTTAGCATATATCTTAAAGGGGAAGTCCACCCTGAAATTAAGTTAGTTTTAATAGGAGTAGAAAAATGAGAGAAACAAGTCAGTGAAAGTTTGAGCAAATTCCGATTAAAAATAAGGAAGTTAGGATTTTTGAAGTTGTGATCAATCAAACACAAATTGGCAACTCTATGACGTATCATGCGAGCTCAACTTCCATTTGCTCAGTACAAAAATAATCTAAAATTTTCATTTTCCCTCAAGAAAAATTTCAACCATACATGCACCCTAAATATAATAATTGCAAATATGTTTCTATACTCCCCCTGCAAGGAACAAATATATATTCCGTCATCAATAACGAAGAAAACATGATTTTATGGAATATTATGCAAAAAGCAAATGAAGGAGAGCTCGTATAATAAGTCACAGAGTTGCCAATTTGTATTTGATTGATCACAACTTCAATAATTCATAACTTTCTTATTTTCATTCAGAATTTGCTCAAACTTTCACTCACCTGATTTTCTTATTATTCTGCCTCTATCGAAACAAACTTATTTTGGGGGTGGACTTTCCCTTTAACTCCTAAGTGTTTACTGCACCTCATTTAATTTGTCAATTTGCCACCAGGTACGACTACGAGTGTCTGCCGCATATCAGCCATCATGTGCTTCGGGCCTCTACGCCCCTTGCGGCAGCTCTGCCATTGGGGTCCTTTCATTGCGATATTCCTCATGCTCTACATCACCACCAATGCCGTCATCTGTGCCCTGGTCGTATGGCCACCTTTGAAGGAAGACCCTCTCAGTGTGGCCCACTGCGCTCTGCTGGTGATCTGGTGTTTCATCATCTTCTATCACTACTTTTATGCAATGTTCCTGGGACCGGGCTTTGTTCCCAAAGGCTGGAAACCGGTAGGTATTGGTCTCTTAATCTCTCAAGAGCAAGACAAGGCAAAGAGCAGCAAATATTTGAAGCAAATTGTTTTAAATATTAGAATTGAAACTAAAAATCACACAGCCTTCCTTGCACACTTTCAAGTACACAGAATCATACAACCTAAATATCAGAAAAGAGGTTCTTTGTACATGATCTTTAAATGGAATGAGGGATCAATTTGGGTGATCCTTGTATTAGAGTTTCATTTGACTCTTAATTCCTATAATTATATTCAACCCTGTTATTACAAGAGTTTGTACGAGGAAAAAAAATTCTTTTAGTATTAAATAAAATTTGTCGTTCGTACAATGTAGGTCTGCACTTTAAATGATAACATAGACACATGTACCTCTCCCTCCCATTAGACCAAATTTCAGGTATGTAGAAATCATCATCATTACTTCATAACAAGCTAGGTCACGTCATGTGATACTTTTTGTCCCTGTATACAGGTGTATGTGGTTTTCAGTATAAATGAATACACCATTTTATATTAATTGAGTTATGGCTATGGCTAGAAAGGATACAGGCTTGATGATAATTTATTTTATGTTTATATGCAAATGAAGAGGAAGTACTTGCTTTATTATTGTAGCAATTCAATGATTCCAAATAAGGTTCATATTTGTTGTCTTAGATTTAACAATGGAAATTAATTGTGTACATGGTATTGCGATGCACATACATGTACACTCATACACAAATCAATGAAATAATTTGATGAGTTGACAGAAAACAAAAACAAACAATTAACAATCAAAACAAATATATAGTCGTGCATCAAAAATAATGTACATGTAAGTGAGGTGGAATGACGATAGGATTTTAAATCCAGGTTATCTATGTTTTCTTCTAGGAGAAGCAAGAGAATGAAAAATACCTTCAGTATTGTCAATTCTGTGAAGGATACAAAGCTCCAAGGGCCCATCACTGTAGATACTGCAAAAGGTGAGCCCTCACTCCTACTCATATATATTCTTCTTGGTTTTGTATCGTTATATGAATTTGATTAATGAGTATGCAAACTTCAGCTCTTTGTATGTAGCTCTATTAGTTTAAAGGTAAAGACCAGTTATGGTCATGCGATTGCATTGTGAAAGAAACGTTGTGGAATCGATCAGAAAAGGTTGATTATCTAGCATCTAGCATCTGCAAGGTTCTGGAATCATCAAAATGATAAGAAATTTGGCCCATTCTTCGTAAAGTTACAAGCACTATACACAGAAAGATGTATATGGGACTACCCTATATCTCTCACAGACCATGAGAGAAACAGATTTACCAAATATATGAATTAGTAGGCGGTTTCCCGGCAAATTTTTTATCATCATGTATTAGTCAAAACATATTCTTTCACATGATTGGTAATGAGAGCTTCCATTTCATTTTTTGAAATTGGGGCGTTTCCAATACTGGTCTTTACCTTTAACATGATGTTGTCACTCCAATGACGACAGCTGGGGTAATGATATGATTGCAGGGCTCTCAAGGTCAGGGAGAACAGTAACAATACTGATTAGGTCACCCTGGGTAAACAAGAAATATTATTGTTATCTATATAAGGCTTCCAAGTGGTACAATAATTTAGTGTATTTAATATCTTTAGCGCAGTACCTGGATGACTGATCACTATTGTTTTCGTATTGCTCAGTTATCCGGGAACTTCGACTATCGATATCGATATCACACAAAAACAAAGACCATACAAAATACTACAAAACAAAAATATTTACAGAGGTAAATGTTCCAATCATGACAGTTGAAGTTCCCGGATGAATGAGCAATACAAAAACAATATTGGTCTGTCATCCGGGCACTGCGCTAAAGATTGAATACACTGATTTATTGTACCACTTGGAAAATTGGAAGCATTATATACTAGTATCAGGGCTCAAATTAAATTTTTGTCCAAGGGGGCTCTTCCCCCAAAAATAGCCCCTGTGAACCTTCTCACGGGGGCTCTTTTAGTGCTGACGGGGGCTCTTATTTTAATACAAATTTCCATTGGATAAAACTCCTAAATTCCTTGGTATTTTATCATTATCATTTATTTAAGTCGGCATTCTCCCTCTTAGAATTTACTTGTTACATAGCTGTATACTTTTATCCCCGTGATCAGTGGCGGATCCTGGGAAAAAAGAAGGGGGAAAAAAGAGGAATTTTCTTCTTTCTTTTAAAAAAAAAAAGAAGTGTTCCTTTCCCACTTGTATCACAGAGAAACAACAGTTTAAAGTAATTGAGAAAAAAAAGTTTACCCGTCACTGAGACCAGGTCAATCAATCTTCTAGATCCATTATTAGGGTCTAACGTTAGTAGATATAAGGTAGATGCAGGCGCGGATCCAGCAGGGGTGAGCGGGCCTTGCCCCCCCCCCCCCCTTTCCGCAAAAGAGAGAGAGAGAGAGAAAGAGAGAGAAAGAGAAGAAGGAAAGGGAAAGAGGAGAGAAAGGGAAAGAAAGAAGAGAAAGAAGGAAAGAAAAGGGGGAAGAAGGAGATCGGGGGGGGGGGGCAAAAGGGTGTTGCCTCCCAGGCTTTTGCCTCCCCCCAATAAAACAAAATAAGAGAGAAGGAAGGAAGGAAATGGAAAGAAAAAAGGAAAAGAGGAGATAAAGGGAAGGAAAATTGAGGAAGAAGTAAAGAAAAGAAGGGGGATATCATGCTGTTGCAATTTTCCCTCCAACAAGTTGCGGATTGGGCTGGGGCAAAAGGCCTTTGCCTCCCCCCGCCCCCGCTAAAAAAAACAAGAGAGAGAAGGAAGGAAAAGGAAAAAAGGAGAGCTAAAAGGGACCAAAAAAGAGGAAGAAGAAAAAAAAAGGGTGAAAAGAATTTTGATGCGGTTTTCGAGTAGAATTCTGTGAGATGATGATATACTTTCTCGTAGCTTGATGCGACGAAGTGTCTCTATCCAGATACATGTATCTGTTGATAGTATTATAGAATATAGAAGCCTGATATGACCTTCTGCTCCTAACCGACAAGTCACCGCATTAAAATTAAATTGCAAAACACGATGGTGGATGAAACTTTCTAATATTCAAAGATATATGACCTTCAGACCATATTGTTTCATTATTTTTTATTCAATCAATCAACGTCAAAGAATTGATTTATCATCGCACTTCAATTTATTATTTCACCTTTCAATGTATTATCATTCTTATGCATCACGAAAGAACACTGAATTGGATTCTTCAATGATTGTTTTGATTAATTTCCTCCCCTTTCCTTCTCCCTGTTTTTAAAAATACTGATAAAATTTTCAATTTTTCTTAATCAAGGCAAAATATTATTTTCATATTTTCTTTATGCAAGACAGGGAGAGAGAGAGAGAGAGAGAGAGAGAGAGAGAGAGAATATGTTAAGTGAGAATTATCGAGTACAACTATGAATTGCATCCTTTTCAATATTATAATTCCCTGAAAATCTTTATTTTATAATTCCACGGGGGCGATTTTTAATTTTGCAATTGCCCCCGTGGACAACCTGATGGGGACGATTATGGAGCTCACGGGGGCAAATCGCCCATCGCCCCCGTGTATTTTGAGCGCTGACTAGTATATAATAATTTGATTTATTCCTTACTTTTCCACCTCTGTATCTGTTTGTATGTTTATCTGAATGTACAGTATGTGTGTCCCAAGACCCAACTGTCAATCTGTTTGTTTGATAAATTGATCTGTTTCTCTTTGTCCATCCATTTGTATCTTTCTTTTCTTTTCTTTGCCAATTTGCCCTCTCATTGTGTCTTTCTTGATCTGTCCCTTATCTTATCCCTTTATCAAAAGCTATCTCCTTTACCATCATTTCATTTCTCTCTCTTTCCATCCTTTTATTCTTCTTTCTCTTACTTTTTATCCCTCATCCCTCTCTTTTTCCATCCCCTCATTCCTTTTCTTTTTAATAACCCCTCACCCTCCCTTTTATTTTCATCGCTCCAATCCTCTTTCTTATTTGACTCCCTTTCTTTTTATCCCCTCATCCCTCTTAATCATGTTGTGGTCTAGTGGATAAGTTGTCGAACTGTGGATCACAGGGTCTATGGTTCGAGTCCCGCCGCAGCACTAATGTCCTTTGGCAAGACATTAATCTCCAGCCACTCTCTACCAAAGTGTTAAATGGGTACCGGTAGAAAGGAATTCCTTGAATGCTTTGAGCGCCGAAATCGGCAGCTTAGCAGAGCCGGGTAATATTCAGAGCGCCTTGAGCACCTTGCATGGTGGATATGTTCGCTATATAAATATCTGATATTATTATTATTAATCTCTCATAATCACGCTTTTCTGTTTTTAAACAGATGTGTGATGAAGATGGATCATCACTGTCCATGGATAAACACTTGTTGTGGTCATTTTAACCACGCCCACTTCACCAGCTTCCTCATCTTTGCCGTACTGGGCTGTGGACATGGAGCTATAGTCTGCATGTACACTCTCTATATACAAGTCTTTCAAATAGTACTGGTATGTATGGTTTTGTCTTAAAGGTATAGACCAGTTTTGGAAACGCCTCTCTCTCAAAAAATGAAATGAAAGCTCTTATGACCAAATCAGACCAATCATGTGAAAGAATATGTTTTGACTAATATGTGATGATACAAATTTTGCCGGGAAACTGCCTACTAATTGATATATTTGGTAAATTATTATATCTATCCGGACTGGATAGATATCGGGTAGTCCCATACATCTCTCTGTTTACAGAGCGTGTAACTTCACCAAGACTAGGCCATATTTCTGATCACTTTGATGATTCCGGAACCTTGCAGTACAGACTAATATTTATATGCTAGATGATCAACCTTTTCTGATCGATTACACAACGTTTCTTTAACAATGCAATCGCATGACCAGAACTGGTCTATACCTTTAAAACTGGCCCACATTGTTGTGCTACTACCCTCTTTTATGGGCTAGAAATTGGTAACTATTATACAAGAATTTCAGAGTAAAATTTTATGCAATGACCAACACCTTTTGTGGTCATTTTAACTGTGGCCACTTAATGGCTTTACTAAAGAAACTTGGTAATGATCGTTATAATGTGTTTTTTTTATAGGCTAGATAATGAACTCAAAGAAATCTTGTTTATTATCCAATGGTGACTTGACCTGCGTGAAGTTCATTCATCTTCATGCACTCACAGACATGGAGAAATGACAGTCTGGCATTAGATTTATAATAGATATTGCTTAATCCCGAAAAGAAAATCGGAATTATATATTCTTCAAAATTGATTCCATGTCTAATTGTCTATTCACTCTTAGAGAAGGTACATGTAGATGTCTGTTTCATTTGTAGATTATATTTGAAGTATTACAAATTTACACTTACAGTGTATGTTTTCCATTAGAAAGATGTATGAAACAGTAATTGAATACCGGTAAGCAAAATAATCTTTTTTTTTGTTTCTTAACTCCTCAGTATCCTCGCAGGCGATACATGATGGAATCGCTTCAGAATTCCCCATACCTTACATTCGGTTTTGGTCATCTTATATGTGCTATTCTTGCTGTTGGTTTTGCCCTCGGAGTTTGTGTAGCTGTTGGTGTTTTATTCGTTATTCAGGTAAAGTGAAAATTTTGAGAGAAATGAGATTGACACTAAAGCATGTTTAGAGAGAACAGGGGGTGTTTCACAAAGACTAAGAACGACTTTAAGTTGGACTTAACTATGCCAGGCCGTTCATGCCACTGTTTGCTCTTACCATTTACTGGCATTATTTTCTGAAAGGAAGTATAAATCGTGGTGGCAAATCTACAGAATTTACATCTTTTGATAATTCATTATTGAAGAAAAAAATGTATCTAAAGATCATAATTGAGAGACCAATAGTGAGAGCAACCAGTGGCATGAATGGCCTGTCATAGTTAAGTCCAACTGAAAGTCGATCTTAGTCCTTGTGAAACACCCCTCTTGTCTTACAGTGACATCATGCATCAAATTTATATACCCAGTAGTCCAAACACATAGACAGCAGGGGTCTACTATTAATGATCTTTGTGGCAGATTAGCACTGTGCTGAATAAAGTATCTGATCAGTCTATACTGCTGCTACTATTATGTATGAAATCTCCTTATAGACTATTTCTTGAAAGTGATGGCTACTTTGTTTTATATTCAAGTTAAAAACAAGCAAACATCACTCTAGTAAATGGGCTATTTCATTTTTCAAAATAAAAACAAATTCATAGCTTGGTTGCTAGAAGTGAGCTAAAGTTTTACCTGTGACATAGTCTAAAGAGCCATGAATTTACATTCAAAAGATGCTTTTTAATTTTACTGGAAAAGAACAAAGTATTCTTATTATCATAATTATTATTCCATACGGTTAAGTTTAGTGATCCATTAATGACATGAATTTTATTACATTTGCCTTTTACACTCTTGGTTGAACTTTTTCTTTTTTTTTACAGATGAGATCTATACTTAAAAATGAGACAGGTATTGAGTCGTGGATTAAAACAAAGGTAAGTTTAAATATATATATATATATACAAACTTATGAGTTTATTTCTCTCTGTTTGTTAATAATTGTAATCGTAGGGTATTGAAGTTAAATCTGTAGAGCATTTTTATGTTGGAATTTTGACAGTGGAACATATTCAGGATCTGTATAGCTAGAGGAAAACAGTTCTTTTTAAAAAGTCTCAAAAAATATGTGCTACAGTTTTTTTCAAAGATACCTAAAAGATAAAGGTTTTATGCAAAGACACCTATACTTTTTACTCCCCCAAAATAGTGTGAAAATAACTTGAAATCATGAAATAAACTTGGAAGAGTTATGTATGAGCATGCAAGGATGAATTTATTAGATTTTGGATTATAGTTGAATTTCGAAGATCACATTTCGTAAAAGTGTGAAGGAATGCCAGAAAAGGGCTAGTTAAGATGATATCTTGAAAAGCATTAAAGCACTTCAAATTAAACTTGGATAAGTGTGAATGAGCATGCAAGGATGAACTGATCAGATTTTGGATATACCCATAACAGGTCAAAGGTGAAAGATCACAGGGTACAAAAATCCAAATCCCCAAGGGGGTGACATGCTTTCGAGTAATAGCAATTTCAATTGCTTTTGTCACCTCTAACCAGCAGATTGTATCCTTCACTCTCTCCTCTCCACTTTCCTAAAACTGTCTGCATGTATAACAAAATCTCTATGTATTATCTCATCTGATTGTTATACTCACTGTATGTTTTCTGATTACCGGTAGTCAAATAAATAATAATAACATTTCAACAAAAATTAAACCTATGTTGACCAAATTGGACTTGAGTACAATACAACTATCTATGATCATGAAAAGATTAAATGACAAGTGTTGGGGTTAGTGAGGTCAGAGGTTAAAAGTTACAGGATCATTGATCAATGGACATATTAGAGACGCAGCTGCATTCAACATGTTTAAAAAGTTTTGCTAATTATTAGGGAAAAATAAAGATTTTGTTTGTAAACTTCCACATCTTCAGTATAAACTTCATAATCTTACTTACAGCCCGTCTGCACTAGTTTGGCCAGGAGGGATTAGACCACCCAACGTGGTCACTGACAGGTGGTTATCTCATCAAATCAGCTCTCAATTAACATTAAAAAAAGGGGGATCATGGGGGACTAGCGGTCACCGATTAGGCATTGTTTGCAATATAGAGGGCGCAAGAAACTATGAGTAGTGCAGTGGGGCTTCAATAGAATCTCACTGAATGTGTATGTCACTGTCCTTCCATCCTTCAGGCAAACGCAAGACACAAACGTTCTGGAGGAACCTTTAGGTATCCCTACCTCCTTGGCTGGAAGAAAAACCTGAGGGAAGTCTTCACGATGTCTGGTATCCCAAAGGGAGATGGGATTACGTGGTCTATCATAGACGGCTGTGATCAGTACACATTAACGGTGAGTGAGGGGTTTTTATAAAGAATGAATGAATATCTTTGTCTTCAAATTAGCATCACTGTGAGGGAAGTCTTTACGGTGTCTGGTATTCCAAAGGGAAATTGGATTACCTGGTCTATCATAGACAGCTGTGACCAGTACACATTAACAGTGAGTGAGGGGTTTTATGAAGATTAAATGAATATCTTTGTTCTCAAATTGGCATCACTGTTATTTATCATTTGTGCTGCTCTGTTCCCATAAAAGTAATGTAATAGATAAATAGAACACTACAAAATCATATCGAGAAGTACCCCCAGACTTTGTCAGTGCTAAACAAAAGGGACACTTCAGTCACCATAGTTACTTAAGTTACCTAACTTTATTAAGTCAAAGACATTTTATTGCATCACGGTGTCGAAAAGGGCAGATGTGATGAAAAGAACGACTGAACATAGTTCAGCCTCAAGATATAACAACATGGCACAGGTTGTTTTATGTAGAAAACATTAAATTTGCCATTGATTGCCAATTCTGAGAATTTAATGCATTTTCTAATAATTTTTCAATGAAGAAATGCAACATATTAATAGCAAATTCATGAAAAATTTGTGAAATAAGAGTGAACAATTTCATGGAGTGGGATGTTTTTGAGGGGATGGTATCATTTTGTTTTCATGTTGTATTGCCTCCTTTGTTTGTTTGTTGTTGTAATATCTTTTTGCTCTCTTTATTTTCATATTTTGGGTGCCATTCAGGAATAAAGGTTAATTTTTTCAGTGATGGCTGAGTTGTAAATAGAAATTATGATATTCAGACAACTGCACAGTGAGAAAATGTTAAGATGGGATAAATGATTTGAGTGTGCATAACAATGCATGGGCATCAGATGTGGAAAAGATTTAGAATTTCCCCTGTAAGCAGATGGATATCTTGGATTTTGTCAGGTTGTTTTGTCCAGTTTTCTCAAGATGCGTTTTCAACAGGCTAATTGATGGCTTTTGTCTCTTTGCAGAAAGAACAACTGGCACAAAAGGCAGAGAAGAAACATCGTTTGGTGAGTACAGTTAGATTCATTCCCGAGGATATTGCCTGTTTGAAGAGTTGCTGATACAAATGCTCTATCCCCTCAGTATATTTTAGTCCTGATTTCCTTAAAGGCATCATTTAACAATGTTAAATCTGAGATGTATGGCCCTACGTGTTATCAGTGTCTGTGATATGGTGTGATATTGAAGCCTTGAAAAATTGCGCTTCAAAATGCTCATGAATTACCTCATAAATGTAAAAATCTTTGAGTGACCGGTTTTACCGTACTCATTTTCCCCAATAGACTGTAGTATTATGAAAACCGTTAAGAAAATGCAAAATTTGATTTCGATTTCCAATCATAAATATCTTGATAATCAGACAGGCGAAATGAAATGATCTTTGTTAGTTTGTCAAAAGACAAGCAGCCGTATTTTGAAATTTTTATAATCGCTGAATTTAGTTGTTGGGTAATCTATAGAGTAATGAATTGCTATTATAAAGGTGAGAAGTATCAAAAGCATACGCATCCCAACTGTTGGGTAGATTGAGGGGACAGATATTTTCTAATCACAGAAATGTTGCATAGTTAATCACACCCATAGGCTTAATACAGGTAGGCAATTTGTAAAAATGTTTCATCATACTTCTTCATGTTTTAGGTCCAATCTCTAATATACACTGTACTCTCCCTAGAATCCCTAGAAACATTTAAACAGAATGTAAAAGTCATATGCATGTACCGGTAATGTTCATATGTTATTTTAGTAAATTATATATTAAATGTACATCTATGCATATTTGTTCTCATTTTCCTATGTAACTCATTCTAATTCTATCCCTCTGCGCCTCAGAATAGTTAACTAGATCGATGGCATATACAAATGCTGTATTATATTATTAATTCTGTTTGTATGAACAGGTGGAATATGAGATCACAGATGACTACAGTGGTTACATTTGTACCTTCTCTCACGGTCTCTGTACCCTCATCAGAGTGCCTCTCTCGGATGAACCAAGGATACCGGTAGAATATGGTGATATCGTCATGGTTTCCAGATGGAAAAAGTGAGTTTTTCTTTCGTATCAATTGATTTCTTTCTCTTTGGAGGTTTGAAAGCCTGTCTGCACTAGTTTGGCCAAGAGGGATTAGACCCCCCTGCAAGGTAACTGACAGGTGGTTATCTTATCAAATCAGCTCTCAATTAACAAAAGAAAAAGGGGACATGAGGGACCAACGGTCACCACTAAGGCATTGTTTACTATATAGAGGGCGCAAGTAGCTATAAGTAATGCAGTGGGGCTTTAAACTTTATCTTTGTTTCATTTATGAAGCATTATGGCTTGGGTCAGTGTGTGGTTCTTAACTATTTTGGCCTTGTGACGTTGGTGTGCACCTCTATAGGTAGCCTCTCTCATTTTGAGCTCTGTAATTTGTTTCATTTTTCACCAATTTTGGTTGGATTTAGTATTTGTATTTTCAACATTGTGTTTGATATTGGTCAAGGAACAGAGGTAATCAATTTGTAAGGTGTATTTTGGTGTGAATTTGCAGTATTTCTGTTAAGTTTAATGTTAGATGTTCTTGTTCAATTTTACTGTACAGGCATGTGCATTAAGCTTTACTGGTACTTTGCTTGTATACCATTTGAATGTACTGACATTCACAATAGTCTCTTTTGTATGCTCCTTTTGTGTAAGCTATTCCTGCTTGTACAATGGATGGAAAGCCATTGAAAGTGTTGTTTTCTATAGGGCTTGTTATTTCTATTCTGTACACTTTGAATCAGCCCTATATAACCAAGGAATGTTTTACTTGTACTGGCTCACACATGAAGAGCCTCCACTGTAAACATCTCAAATATTGTAGTCAACCTATACTATACTACTGTAATTCGACAGCTACATTTCGATGTCTCCTTAATTCTGGAGATATCCAGCCCAATCCTGGTCCAGTGAATCGCACTGAGAATGTTTCCAATATTGGCCATACCAACTCACCTCCTTATTCAGCTGATTGTACAGCTTTACATATTTCATACAACTTGAATGATCTCCATCAGATTAATAACCAGCCGCTTAATTTACTACCCATGAATGTTTGGAGCAGGATCTGCGATCTTGGCATCGGTCGCCGACGTCGAACTCATCGCGGACGTGGGCGGCGTACGATACCAAGGCCGGATTTCCCTCCACCAATGTCGGTATCATCCAATAGCCTCAAACTTGGCCTTTGGAATGCACGTTCCATGACCAATAAAACACACGCAATTACTGATTTGATTGTTGAACATGATCTAGATGTTCTAGTCATCACCGAGTCGTGGCTCTCTGGAGACAGTAAGAGGGATGGTCTCATATTAGCTGATCTAAGATCTGGTTTGCCTAATTATGATTTCACCCATCGACCCCGGTTATCTTCCAAGGGCGGTGGGATTTTGCTTCTCTATAGATCCACGGCTCGCTGTACCTTGAACAACAACAATGATTTTGCATCTTTTGAATTACTGGATGTCACACTCAATCTGACACCTTCATCTGCTGTAAGGTTGTACTGTATTTATCGACCACCCCCGTCTGCCAATAATAATCTCTCCAACGGCACATTCTTGGATGAATTTCCAACTCTCCTTGAAGGTGCTGTTGTAGATGATCATTTTCCTCTATTATTGGGTGATTTCAACATACATGTTGATGATCCCAATGATAATTTTGCAAAATCTGTTATGACATGTGTTGATTCTTTAGGGTTCAAGCAACATGTTCGTGAACCAACCCATCGCGCAGGTCACACTCTAGATTTGATTTTCACAAGGAATTCGGATGATGTCTGCAACGTGAACTCGCTATCTTCCATGCCTTCCGACCATTGTGCACTTGTCACCACTGTCAATATCGCAAGGCCGAAGAATCCCAAGAAAGAGGTTTCCTTCAGGAAATATCGCAGCATTGACAAGGACTCTCTACGCAACTCTATTGACACAATGTTCCATTCACTTCCTGATCTATCTTGTCCATCTGCTTCCGCGGAGCATTACAACTCATCTTTGCGGACGTTGATTGATGAGCACGCTCCAATCCAGGTCAAGACTGTATCAATCAGACCTGATGCGCCATGGTTTACCGATGATATCCAGGAAGCCAAGAGGCGAAGGCGTCGTGCGGAACGTCGTTCGATCAAGTCTGGACTTTTTGTTGATAGAGAGCTGTACCGCCGTGAATGCGAGTCATATTATGAGTGCATCTTCAATGCGAAGTCAGCGTATCTCAAAGATCTCATCAAGAATGCTGACACTAAAGAACTGTTTCGTCTTGTGAAGACACTCTCAACGCCCACTCAATCTTCACCTCTTCCAGATCATTCTTCTGATAGTGAACTCGCCAACAGATTTGCTACATTCTTCAGGGAAAAAGTCGCCAAAGTTGTATCCTCTTTCCCTAATGTAGTACCAGCACCAGCTTCAAGATCTTTTGCTCCAGGCCCTCGTCATGAACTCTCTGATTTCTGCCTTGTATCCCTCTCACAAGTCAGGAAGCTCATCACTTCACTTCCTTCTAAACACTGTAAGCTAGATCCGATTCCTACCTGGCTTCTAAAGGAAGTCCTCGATGAACTCCTTCCTCACATAACCAAACTGTTCAATCTCTCGTTATCATCCGGAATAGTTCCAGAGTCTTTTAAGACTTCTCTGCTTCTTCCCCTCCTAAAGAAGCCGAGTCTCGACACGAATGGACTTAAGAACTACAGGCCCATCGCAAACCTGCCATTCCTTGGGAAGGTTTTGGAACGTATTGTGTCACTACAGCTGAAAGCCCACATTGACAATCTCGCTTTGTTTCCAATCCACCAATCTGCCTATCGGAATCATCATTCTACTGAGACTGCAACTGTCAAGGTCCTAAATGACCTACTTCTAGCTGTAGATAAGGGTAATGAAGCTGTCCTCATCTTGCTTGATTACACTGCCGCATTTGACACTATCAACCACGACCTGTTACTCCATCGCTTAGAGAACGACTTCTCCATCACCGGCACCGTACTTCAATGGATTCGCTCCTATCTCATGCACCGAACTCAGAAGGTGATCATCAATGACACCAACTCGGAATCATTTCCCCTCATCTGCGGCGTTCCTCAGGGTTCCGTGGTCGGCCCCCTCCTGTTTATTCTTTACACCAGCCCTCTCTCAAATGTTATTAACCTTCATCAGAATATTCAACACACTATGTATGCAGACGACACCCAGATTTATGTAACTCTTCACCCAAACAGCAGGACAGTAGCCGCGAACAAACTCACCAGTTGCCTCAATGAAATCAAAACCTGGTCTTTTCAAAACTGTCTCTGCCTTAATGATTCAAAATCTGAAATGATTCATATTACTTCTAAATTTCGGAACTCAGACCCCTTTCCTGATCTTGTTATTAGTGATGGCTCTCTCAGTTGTTGTGCTTCTGTGCGTGACCTTGGTTTAAATATTGACAGCAATCTTACTTTCAAACAACACATTAGTAATATTTGTAAGTCTGCTTCCTTTGGTATATATAAGATCAGTAGAATCAGGAGGCTACTTGACCGACCCACAACTTCAAAATTAGTCCATGCTTTTGTCTCGACCCATATCGATTACTGTAATTCTTCTCTTTCTGGCCTCCCTCAGTCACATCTAGTCCCACTTCAAAGGGTACAGAATAGCGCTGCTCGGCTTGTGACTCTCTCGCGTAAATCAGAGCACATAACTCCAATATTGAACTCACTACATTGGCTTAAAATTCACCACCGCATATCCTTCAAAATTCTTCTCCTGTGCTACAAAGCTATCAATGGCTTAGCCCCCTCTTACCTTTCCGATCTCATATCCTTACGTTCCCGTACGTCGTCACGAACACTTCGTTCATCTTCCACATTACTGTTAACACCTGGACCCCGCACTAACACCCGGTATGGTGACCGCGCCTTTTCAGTTATTGCCCCCGCTCTCTGGAACAAACTGCCCGCCTTTATTCACTGCGCCCCCTCTGTATCTCAATTCAAATCTCTACTCAAAACCTATCTTTTCAAATTGTAAATTGCAGTTGTGCGTCGGTCAATGGAGGTGCGCACCATATTTGTCTTTATTTAGTTGATTGCCACTGTTTTTCTTACCTTATCTATGTTACTTTTGTATTTTTGCTTTTTCTTCTAATTTAATTCTACGGGTTATAGTCTTCTCTTAATCAGAACACTGTGCGCTTAGAAACATCAGTATTAAGCGCCTAATAAATGTTATGTATTATTATTATTATTATCTGATATGTCTGTCAGTGCCATGGTTCCTCTACCTCTAAAATGCAAATTTTGGACAGTATCTTTCATTGGGGGGTTTTTCACAAAGATCCTAAGTCAAACTTAACTTAAACATTAACTTAACTTTTATGGAGAGCCATTTTAACCTTAAAATGAAATATATTCAAAAGCAAAAATTTCTCCTTGATAATAGAAAATATGAAAGACTTGAATCAACATTTTATGCCTTTTAAGAAAACTTTTACAAAATATTTTAAAAGATGCTAATGGCTTTCCATAATTGTTAAGTCCAACTGAGACTTCAGTTGATCTTAGTCTTTGTGAAACACCCCCCCTGTACTCAACTTGATCTGTATTTAATGCTGGGGAAAATAATCTCAAATCAAGTTGTACCTATTTTAATACAGATATTGGTTGTATGGTGATGTGGTGCTGGACTCTGATGATGAGGCTGATGAGGACACCAAGAAGTCCAAGAAGCGTGTCCGAGGTTGGTTTCCTGCCAACTGCGCCAAGGAGTTGAAATTTGAGGAGGAGGAGGAGGAGGATGGAAGGAGCAACAGCCATGCAAACAACAAGGTCAAGTCCAAGGATGACTGAGGAAACGTCCCAGATGCAAAGAATCAACCTATAAAAAAAAAAATTATCCACAATATTTTAGACTAACAGTAGAGGAGTATGAAGAAAATAAATCAAGTTTTATGTTTCTTTATTTTCTTCATACCGGTACTCCTCAACTATTTTAGCCTAAAATATTGTGGATAATTTTTTTTTTTATAGGTTGATTCTATACACTCTAAGGTACACAATTTGTTTAAATATAGATGATTGGTACCATGGGTGTCGATCCTTACGTAATACCTATTCATCAGGGGGGATGAATGAATAGATCATCCCCCCCTGATGAATAGGTATCAGTTACAGATCAACACCCATGATTGGTACACACTTAGGGCATGTTCTGCAACTACTGAATGTGGTGAATTACTCAATCTACATTGTATCTGCTAGCTTTTGTACTAAAGCTATTAAAAGATGTAGTGATGGCAAAATAAAGGGAAAATTTCACCTTCTTAGTTTGGAAACGAAAGTATCACCTTTTATTTATGAAAGAATCTGAAGACCTTGATTTAAACTTTACTATACCATTGTTACCACCCCTATTTATTTTCACTGGCTCAAAGTAATGCTCGATTGTTTATCTTGCAATAGGTGTGCTGTATATATTTCAGTACCTTGTAAACTTACTAACAAGCGCAACACACATATGCACATAACGAGGTACAGTATCATTGTATGCATGTGGGCCTGAATAATTAGCTTAGTTTTTGTAACAGTCCTCAGCTGAAGCAATCGTCTAAGACACCTGGGGGGTGTTTCACAAAGATCCTAAGTTGGACTTAACATTTATGGAAAGCCGTTAGCCTCTATGAAAATATTTTGTAAAAGTTTGTTTTAAAAGGCATAAAATGTTGAATCAAATCATTCATATTTTCGAGAGTTCATGTTCTTGACAGGGAATTTATAAAAAGTCTAAATTACTTAAATTTTTGCTTTTGAATATATTTCATTATAAGGCTACAAATGGCTCTCCATAATATTTTAGTCCAACTTAGAGTTAAGTTCGACTTAGAATCTTTGTGAAACAACCCCCATGGTAACCCAAACTATAAAGTTTAGCAAGAACCCTGTATCAGACGATACTTGTTATTTCCTCGCAAGCAGTTGCCAACCCAACGTTGTGAATATGGGAACAATTAATTACTTATAATTCCCAAATTGTGTGATATATGGGTATAAAAATTCATAGATCTATTAAGTGTAAGAATGACTATCTAATCTATGTGCCAAGTTTCACGGCCCCCTCCCCATTCGTGTAATTTACAAATCTATTTTCTATATTTCTACTGTTGTGATGAAAACAGTTTATTTTTCCTGTTCAAAAATGTGATTGGCCTCAATTTAACTACACTATTGCAAATGTTGATGACCGTCTTCCATATTTATAAAAGTACATGTAGATTTTAAAAAATTAGAAGCAACTGTTGATATGAATTTTTGGTAGCACAGTTGCTTCATATACTTGTATGCTGTACATGTAATTTTGATCTCACTGTGAAATGTTTTAAAAATTACGGACATTGCAGTGCTGATGATAAGAATGCTTTTACATGAGAATTTATTTTTTCAATGTAATATGTATATATTTATTTGATACTTTCATAATATAAAATGTCGGTTTTTATGCTGGTTTATCTCTTTATGGTTCAAGGTATTCATGGTTAAAGAGAACAGTGTGTTTTACAGATGTGTATCAAATAGTTAAAGCAGAAAAAATGTGTCATTGAGATGATCTCAGTGAAAGCAGAAACTAACAGAACAGGGGAGTGTTTCACAAAGACTAAGATCAACTTTAAGTTGGACTTAACTTTGGCAGACCGTTCATGCCACTGTTTGCTCTCACCATTTACTGGCATAGGTCTCTCAAGGGACGTACAAATCATGGTCACAAATCAACAGAATATACATTCGTTGATAATTCATTATTGAAGGAAAAAATAATATCTAAAGGTCATAATTTAGAAACCAATGGTGAAAGCAACTAGTGGCACGAAAGGCCTGCTATATTTAAGTCCAACTTAAAGTCAATCTTGGTCTTTGTGAAACACTCCCCAGAATGGTGAATGTATGAGGTAAGTCATGCAAAGAATGGAAAAAGATATGAGATTATGACAGTATGGATCACAAAAGATATTGATAACTTCTCATCGGCTACTTATTCATTTATTTATTGTAAAGGGGTTGTGGTCTAGTGGACACATGGAAAGCCTGTTAAGGGTACAGATTTTTTATTTTCAAATATTGGCAGGTATAGCAATTCCTAATTCTTATTTCCAAATGTTGGTAGGTATGCCAGACTCAAGATCACAAGATACAGATACAGTTGTCTTTCATGTTTCACTTTTACTTGTCTTTGATGTAAATAAAATGTAGAAGTAAAACCCACAAAATGTATTGCAAAGTTTAGAAAGATATTATTAATGAAATGGCAGTTTAAAATAATTATTTCTGTAAGATTTAAAAAATGATGCATAATTGAGTAATGATCAGCTTAATTGTATACCAATCATGCTGCTCACAATGAAAGCCATTTAATGTTGCTCATGCATGGGTACCATAGAGGGCAGCACACAGATGTACGTACAGGAGCGAACCCGTTGGCTCAGTGTTATGTAGTGATCGCCAAGTTGCCTACTTCACGAACGACTATATACCCACGCATGGACATCTTTAACATGTTTTTTTCTTATTGAATCAATGATTGCCTTAGATTGTAGTTATGTGTGATTGCATTTACTTGATAAAGTGAAGGGATGTTGTTTTATAAATTGAATAAGCAATCTGTCTTTGTATAGCCTATATAATAGGAAGTCATTCTTATCCATCTGGGGAGCAAAAGAAAAAAAATATGAAAAAGTAGAAGAAAAAAATCCTAAAAGATGTTGAAATTGTAATTATTCCTAATTTCACAGTGAAAACAGCTACCGCATAGATAAGTTCTATACATGTAGGTTTGCATGGTGGAACAGCTAGAAATATATAAAAGTTTACAGAAGCGCCATGTAGGTACATGTACCGGTAGTCCTTAAAAGGACTCTTGTAATTCTTTTAGTAAGAATTTCGATAAGTGTTACAGTTGTTATTATCATGCTGTTCTAAACAGATCTATTACCAGTACTCACATTAGCAGATTGAAATTTAATCATATTCAATGTTTTTGACTTATTTTCTGGTGCCTCAATATATTAATAACTCATTTAGGACCAAGTCTTCTCTATGTAGCTTAAACACATGTATCTTATTTCCTGTAACACGCTAAAGGAATCACAATCTTTTTTTAAGGGCTATGGACATAGTGCGTCCATCAACTTTTATTTTTTTCAGCTACAGCTTGTTATGATGTTGCGATTGCTGTTTTGTTCAATTTGGCACAATTAAAATTTTGTCAAAAAAGTTGATGTACTGTTCTTTTTAAGAAAATTTTCTATGGATCTAGTACTCTGATTTGCAGAGTGAAATATGATCGTATTTAATGTTTCGACTCGTTTTCAGGTGGCTAAATATCTCATAACTTCTTTTGTGTAATTCTAAATATATCTTATTTCACAGAGAAACACTCGTTGTGTGCCGGGCATTGAATGTAGAATTTCCATTGTAAAATGGGATTCGCACCATTAACCTTGGTTTTTTCTCAGTTTGGGAAATGTATTTATTCTTTTCCGCACTAGAGCTCACAAACTCTGATAATGTGTATCCATTGAAATTCTGAAATAAAAGATGGTTATACCCATTTGTTCATGATGTACTTGTACATAAATCAAACCATTATTTTCAGTGTAGAACATATTATGGTGAAAGGGAATTGAAGAAAAATTGCAAATACAATTGTTAAAATATAAGCTTTATTAAATGCAATTTTGTTTAATAATGTCATGTGTCTTGGGATTCATCACTTGGGCATGAAGAAGAGGTAATGAGGAACAGAATACAGAAAAGGTGGTGAATTTTAGAGAAGTTCAAGACCAGAAAGATATAGAGAGGAAGAGAGATGGATGTGAAAAGAAAATGAGAAAGGGCAAGAGAGAGAGAAAGATATATATATATATATATATATATATAAATATATATGTGGTAATGTTTTATACATGATTGTGTACTCATTTGAATATTTTTTCTTTTACTGGTAGGTTAGTTGACTTCCCAACTAATTGAAAAAGATATTCAAATCCATATTTATTCATTTTCAAGTTCTTTTTTAATATTTCTTTAATCATGCTACAGTAAACCTTACATCATAAAGTGGCATAAATTAATTCTCGATTAATTTCGTTCACCAACTAACAGAAGACCTAGTTTCTACTCTACAATGTCCTTATATTTGTTTTTATGGTGGTAATTACACTGAATCAGAAACAGTATTTGGTCATTAAATGAAAATAAGAAATCAGTTTCACAGTGAGAAGTTTTTGTACATTTATTTTCATCTAGTGCAAGATTCATAGTGCTTTGTATAGGCTGATGATTGTTTTATTCTTCCTTGCTTTATCTTGCTATTTTACATGTATTAGGATATATGTGTTCCCGGGTGAAGTGGAGGTCTACTCTTTTGTACCTATATCGATGCTCCCTCTCTTTCTTTCTCCTTTAGTCATCCTGAGCCATCTCTCCTTCTCTTTCTCTCCCCTTTCCCTTTGGACCCTTACCAACTCTCCTTCTATCAGTCCTTCAAGCTCTCTTTCTCTCTCTGCACATATTTCGATTGTGATGCTGCTCCAATTCTAGTTGCATATTTACATGTATTTATTCATGATGTGATTCAAAATTTTATTTCAAATTCTTGTTATGTACGAGTCATATAATTGTTGTGTTGTGTGCTGAGAACCGGAGGACTGTACCTGCTCATAGACTTTCTTTATAGAGTCTTGACGCCCTTCTGGCTTTCAGCACACAGCACCATGGTTTTGTCTTATGTTTCACATATTACATGTTACACCAATGGAAAACAAATTTCTGTATTATATATGGATAATAAAATCTTGAATCTTGATGAGGTTTACATTTTGCTCTCCATCAATAAGTGACCTACCTGGTAAGCTACGGGCCTAACTCTATGCATTTAGGCAGGCTTTAAAATAAATCTGGCTAAGGAACTTTTGAGCATAATTTCTGAGAGCACATAGCTGGGATACGTAATCATGAAATCTGAACAACCTCCCTTATTTTGATCCTCAAAAGCTAATTTGTTTCATATTGCTCTAAACTACGACTCAGATAGTACACATGATCCATAAGATCGAGCCAGAAGGGAATTAACACTTACACTGTAAAATTGACACCCTTCTGGCTCCTAACAGATCAAATGAAAAATATCAAACGTAACACATCATTTTTCTTTCAAGTTTTAACTCCACTTTTTCTTTATTATTTTACAAACAGAAAACATGAATTTATTTGACACACATCTCATAAGTCATTTTCAGTCTGTTAACGAAAGAGAGTGAGAGAACAAAAATGAATGAGTTGTTTTTTCAAGAGTACTGCATGAACATGAAGAGTTGTTTAAGAGTAAGACCATCCTGATATTAAGTTGGTAGAACCAGAAAAATGAGAGGAAAAGGTCAGTGAAAATTTGAGCAAATTCTGATTAAAGATAAGATAGTTATGAATCATTGAAAATGCAATCAATCAAACACAAATTGGCAACTCTGTGACATATCTTGCAAGCTCCCCAAGTTAATATCAGGTTGGACTTCCCCTTTTCCATTATAAAAAAAGATTTTCACATATATTCACAACATGTACTTACTTTAATACATCTGATTATATTTGGACTATTTCATTGGGTAAGGTGATTTCTTTCATAAGTAAAGTATAAAAATAAATCTAAAAACTTCAAAGCTTTGCATAAATTTTCTTTACAGCTTATAGATAAACAAAACAAAGGCAAATTAATACATCTATTCTTTACCATGGTATCTTTCACTTGACAAACACATTAACATGTAAATGGCAATGCTTTTGACGCTGGAGTAATTTGAAATACCAAGAAAATGCTAGAAAATAAGTCCACTTCCTTCCATTACATGTAGTTGCCCTCTTTTCTATTCAAGAGCTTTGGAAACAAAGAGCAGAAACTTGAATGGCTAGTTTTTTCTCGATAAAATCTAACATGGCGCTCTTTAAAATCTAGTTTTAACTCTAAAACAATGTATACTATACCTACTACATGCACTGATTCACATTCCCGCCAGTCCCTTTGGTAAAACAGTGAATAGAAAAACATTTATTTTGAACACTGAAATGTATGAATTTAAGATTACAGCCACTTTCACAACCATAAATCTTCAAAGCCCACTCTGAACACCAAGAGAATAATTAACAAATCATCATTTTGCTGGAAACTTTCTAGTTTGATATTTTTCACATCAAAGTCTGATAGATTTATGCACAAAACAAACACTTTATTCACTTTTCTATCACTAGATTTTGGTAACACATGAAAGACATTTTAAATTGCTTTCATTGTGCAATCAAATGAACTTTAATGAACCACTTTCTATTGTGTCAAACAATATTATGCATTTTATATATTCACATGTTTTTAAATCACTCAACTACATATATATTTACAAGAAATAATAACATTGATGTATCATGTCTATTACACCAAATGTATAAGGTAGAAATGAACTTTTGTTTTGTTCATCTTGTATATATTTTCTGGAAAGTAATCATAATAAGAGCCTGAGCTTTAATTGCAGCTTTTAAGATTTTCTGTTTTTACATTTTACCCAATATTACCAATTTCAGACATAATTAATTACACTAAGTACAAAAAGTAACATGATGAATATACAAACAAGAATGACTGTATTGGAATGGTAGGTATATTTTCAAAGTTCCTAGCAATATACATACAAGTAACTTTCAGAAAGACAGAAACAAAACGAAATATACGACATATGCTCTACAATGCATCAATGATATATACATGTATAAACAAAAACAAAACATACACTATGAACATGATGGACAAAGAAAGAGGACAAAATATACAGTTCCTCATTCTACCCTCAACAATTGCTGTGGTAGACAAAGGAACATCCCTTCACTCCTTTATGTAAAAATGTGTAGAACAGGTGATACATGCATATTCACCAGTTCTGCACATTTTTATATAATAGCAGTGAAGGGATGTTCTTTTGTCTACCACAGCACTTGTTGAAGGTAGAATGAGGAACTGTATATTTGGCCCTCTTTCATTGTCCGTCATGTTCATAGTGATACACTGTACAGGAAGACATCAGCGAAAATCAATTTCAATCCACTTATATGAACAGAGCAACCAGCAGGTCTGAATAATTCATGATCATTTTGCAAACATTATACTCCACTTTGCACTTCATAGATTGATCTTGAACGAAATATTAAAAGGCAATCAATCACTTGTCTCACCACAAACATACGTGGCCAATTTTGTTCTGGCAAACACCTACAGATACTAGGAAGACTATGAATATTCAAGAAGCAATTACATTATAAACAGAATCAAACCTTTTCCCCTCAATTTGATAAAATTGAAATGAAAATGACATTTCAAATGTGGCTCGAATGCATAATGACTTCAAGGTTGACTGACTATGGACTATGCCAAGTGCTATTAGCTTAAAGATAAAGACCAGTTATGGTCATGCGATTGCATTGTGAAAGAAATGTTGTGGAATCGATCAGAAAGGTTGAGTTGAGCATCTAGCATATATTGGTGTGTACTGCAAGGTTCTGGAATCATCAAAAATAAGAAATTTGGCCAAGTCTTCGTAAAGTTACAAGCACACAGAAGGATGTAAATGGGACTACGCACACGTGCGTGACACATGCCTTTATCTCTCACATACCAATAGATAAACTAATTTACCAAATATATCAATTAGTAGGCAGTTTCCCAGCAAATTTTTTATCATCATGTATTAGTCAAAACATATTCTTTCACATGATTGGCAATAAGAGCTTCCATTTCATTTTTTTAAATTGGGGCGTTTCCTATACTGGTCTTTACCTTTAATGCTAGTGAATTATTGAGCGTGCTTTATATGCGATGATTCAGCCACATCATGCATGACAATAACAACTTGTTTGATGACACGATCATTTGACAACTAATGGTATTGCTTTCGGTCAACCAATTATAAACGCCAAATAGGCGTTTTATAACTAGCACTTTTCAAATGAAAATTTAGTCTGGCTAACACCTTCAGACACTAGGAAGACTATGAATATTCAATTAGCAATTACGTTAACAGAATCAAACCTTTTCCCTCAATTTTTATAAAATTGAATTGAAAATGACATCTAAAATGTGGCTCAAATGCATGATATCACACGGTTGAGTGACTGTGCCAAGTGCTATTAGCTTGATGCTAATGAATTATTGAACATGCTGTCGTGCTTTATGCGTTTATTACGCCAAATAGGTGTTTTATAACTAGCAGCTAGCTTGCAAATGTAAATTATTTTTTACATTTAGCTGCATCACATCTCAAACACTTTTCCCCACAGCAGTGCCATTAAAGATAAACTCCAGTTCTGGTAAAAAAAAAGAAAATTAATTCTCACAGAATCAAACGAAACTTACACTGAATGTTCAAGATTACAATTAAATGACATGTGCCAAACAAATTTTGGAAGAAAATGTATACTGCCTGAGTAATGAGCATAGAAAGATGAGGAAATCAAGGTAGTACTCGCCCCGACACCATGTGTGTTGTCCCATATATAGCTTTCTGTGTACAGTGCTTGTTACTTTACCAAGACTCGGCCAAATTTATTATGATTTTGATGACTAAAGAAAACCTTGCAGTGCACACCAATACTTACATGCTACATGATCAACTGTTTCTGATCCATTCCACACCTTTTCTTTCACAATGCAATCGCATTACCAGAACTCACCTTTATCTTTAAGTACATGTATGAAGTTTGAACTGCCCAATTTCGATATATCTTTTTCGTTGAAAATCAAAACAGATTCAGGATTGTGCAGTTCATAGCCATTGGATCATGCATGTAGCAATATATGATATCAAATTGACACAATATTGGAAACCTTAACTACAAAATCACTTTTGTGATTAAATTTGCCTACTTAGGCAGAAAAAAAAGAAGTTCAGATCAACCTTTGAAATATCAATATTTTAATACAGTACACTTCAACTACCTGGCCCCCTGCTGTGCCAGAAAATTTAAACGAAATGAACAATAAAATCGATCAGCAATCGAACACAGGTCCATAAAACGGTCTAATTTCAGTCTTATTCATTTTTATAGGACAATTTTCAGATCAAAGTTATTTTCTCACTATTTATCTTGATATAAACAATATTTTGTTAATAAAATAGTTTATAATTTCAAAATGTAAGACAAGCTATTTAACTTAGAAAAATAGCCAAGTTCATGTATATGTCAAGATTCGAGAGTCAACATCTAAATAAGGGTTGTTTACTTAACAAAACCTGTGGAAGGGGTCAAGGCTAATTCATATTCCGTGTACAGATCTGTGTATTGAGCCATTGTCTTCTATTCATGCGAATCTATTGAGAAAATTTGAGCTTGATCCAGAACTACTATAGCAAATCGAATTGCATTGTTGTCATAAAAGGCTAGAGTTGAAAAGTACTGAAGTCAATTTCATCGGAAAAATCACCCCAACCACCTAGAAATTGCAACAACGGGTTTTTCAACAGTTTCTAGTATTGTTTGACAATAGAAACAATTAACATACCAAATATTTAAGAAAATAGCGGGACATGCGTAAAGGGATTATTTTCAAAATGGAAATCCTAGATCCTAAAAATGAGCAGAAGTGATAGACACCAAAATCACATCTAGATCTATTAAAGATGTATACAAAACTGATGTATATCATGACTTACACATGTATGGCTATTCCAATGTATTGGCAGCCAACTCGGAGCAAGAGTACAATAATATGGGTATAGATGGAAGATAACTGTGTATACTAATATCCTTGAAGGTTGTTTCTGTGACACGTACCACTTACCTATCAGAACCTTTGTTCATTAGGGCACTTAAACATATATGAGAACTGAAACATCTAGTATAATAAATGCAAATGAGTTTTCTCTGTACTGGTGTCATATTTCTACATGTACTTCTAGAACAGAAACCCTGCCCTGAAATTACCAGATTAATACCAGTATTTTTGTAGCATGCACTACAGAAAAAACAGAAAGTAAAAAAGGAAAAAACCCTCACTTCTTTCTTCCAAAAGGGCAACTTTGGAAAAAAATTGTTTGAAATTACATCAATGATCCAACTTTCAGTTTCACATGTAATTATGAATGGATGACTTCCTGCAAAAGTAGTGTCATATTTGTGAATATTTGTGTGGTACTGATAGAAAATAAAGAGACAGAATTTTTGTTAAAGGGGAAGGGGACCACTTTGCCAATCAGGAACCTTTGGCAAAATTAGTTCCAAACCATTGAACCAAGTTTCAATTTCCAATAATGTTGTATACATGGCTTTCAGTCCAATACAGTGTGATAGTTTTGTCTTAGTTTGCGATTAGTATTATTTGCACTACATGTACTTACATTGTAGATGAATATTAGGACAAAGCACCGTTTTATAGATTGGAGAGAAGAGACAATATTAGAAGGGAAGAACACTGAAAGAGAGAGAGAGAGAGAGGGGGAGAGGGAGGGGAAGCGAGAGAGGGAGAGAGAGGGAGAGAGAGGGAGAGAGAGAGAGAGAGAGAGAGAGGGAGACAGGAGGGGGATGTTGCCTAAAGATAAAAAAACACTTTGATAACCTTTATAACATACAAGGAAATACCAGTGCATCGTCAGATTCCACTGCTTCCTTGTCCAACCAACAAAATAGGAAAGCATATTAACTACATACATGTACATGTACATGGTCATTTTCATATCCTGGCTGATATTTCCTACAAATTTCTCCTCACAGACCTGGGGGTGCTTCACAAAGATCCTAAGTCAAAATTAATTCTAGGTTGGACATAAATATTATGGAGAGCAATTTTTAGCCTTAAAACAAAAAAAATATTTGAAGCGAAAATTCAATTATTTTAGAGTTTTTAAAAATTCCTCATCAAGAATATGAAATCTCCTTGATAATAGAAAAAATATAAATGATTTGAATCAACATTTTAGGCCTTTTAACATAAATTTTACAAAATATTGTCATAGATGCTAACGGCTTTCCATAATTGTTCAGTCCAACCAGATAAAGTTAAACTAGGGATCTTTGTGAAACACCCCCTGATCGAAATATGTTGGCTCACTACTAAAACTACTTAAGATCAGCTCAGCTGCAAGGGGGGGGGGGGGGGGGGGGGGGGGAAGGGGGAGGGGGAAGGGGGAGGGGGTGGGGTATGGTACATAAACATATTGGCTGAATTCTGACACATCCATAATGCAATTTGTAACAATATCTAGGTACCATCAAAGAAATCATCGCAGAAAAATTCAGTCGCAATGGAACCAAATTAAGTAATATGAATTTTTAATTGATGAAAATGTAACTATTCCCATTAAAATTGGCAGCCTTTTTGTTTATTTAATGCAGCATATTGAAGTAGGAAGTATATTCACCACAGGAGCTCAAGTGGCACTTGAAAAACGTAAACATTTTTATATTAAGATAGAATAAGGAAATTATCCAAAGCCACATATTCAATTATGAAAGTATCTTTAGAACAAGTATCTTTTGGACACATAATATAATTACTTTGGCATAATAAACATATTACAACACATAGCATGTACAGGGTAGGTATAAACCATTTCATTGTTTAGAGAACACATATCTTCAGGAAAATGAGGTTTGTACAAAAACATGGTAAAAGTGTAAAACACACAAAAATTGATAGAACTTACACTGACAAAACAGAGAATATTTACCACATTCTGGCAGCTCTTTGGATTGACTTCAGAAAAAGATTATCTTTGTTGTAGCTTCCTGAATTCAAGGGCGTCCATTGCCACCTTTGAATCGCTTACTTGGACATCACTTGGTGAAGGTCGCTTGGTGAAGGTCACTTGCTGAAGGTCACTTGGTGAAGGTCACATCAGGTCACTTATAATTGACTTGCATTATCAGTGTCCAAGGGTTCATCGCTGACTTTCAGACACTGAAGATTTAATTTACCTTTAGTTCTCCAGTCAGTGGACATGCAGCAGTCAGAATGGCCAGTTGTTGCGAGGTTTTTTCTTGATACGGACAATTCTTGGACCTTTGTTCTCTGTCTCTGTGTCATGAAAGTAAGCAGAAGAATGCCAGCTGTCCCAAGGTTAATTTTCACCGTAAAAGATCATGATACCTTTGTTTTAACTCAATATACCAACTACAGTCAAACCTGCTTTAGTGACCACCTGTCTACAAGGAGTCAAGGACCACCTGTCTACAAAGACCACATTTTTTGTTTCCCTTGAAAATGGATTCTCCTTTAAACATGTACTAAAAGAACCTGTCTTCAAAGACCACCTACGGGTCTACAAAGACCCCTTTTTGTGTTTCCCTTAGTCGGTCACGATAGACGGGTTTGACTGTATAAGACGGCACTGCACACAAGAACACTTATCCTGAAGTAGATATTTTGTTCTAAAGCTATTGCCTATGCAACAGTTCTGTCACATGGCTGTGTAACAGATGAAGGAGATTCTAGAATCTTTATTCTCATGTTTCTGCATACACAACTGTCAGGAAACAGAAAGGTGTCCGGGGGGGGGGGGGGGGGGGGGGGGGAGTGTTTCACAAAGATCCTAAGTTGAACTTATCTCTAAGTTGGACTTAACAATTATGGAAAGCCATTAGCATCTTTGTAAATGTTTTTAAAAGGCATAAAGTGAATGTTGAAATAAACAAGGTTTTTGATTGGTTTACAGTTAATGGCTTACAAGCTAATTTAGATAATACAAATTGTATTCCCTTTACTACCCCGAACCCAAAATTTGACAGTGTGCTATTAATTTAAAAGTTGTTAATGTCCAAAATAATCTGACTCAGATAAAGCATGAGAAATTTGTAGGTCTTACAATTGATGAAAAGTTCACATGGTCAAACCACATTGATAATTCATGTTCAAAGATTGCTTGAATCATTGGTGTAATAAGCAAACTTAAGTTTGTTTTACCCTCCCATATTTTGTTTATTATTTATGATTCAATGCCTTTACCACATTAATCATATGGTGATACATGTATGTTGGGGGCCAATTGCTCAACATCTCTTGTTAACAGAATTTTTTAGTTACAAAAAAACGTTCCATGAGAGTTATTGCCAAGACACAATATAGAGCACAATTTTCAAATATTTTGTGTATTAACTGTCTATCAATCATGTCAATTACAATTGGGTGATTTTATGTTTAAATATGTTAACAGGCCTTTATCGCAAAGGTACATGTATATATCGACTGGTACATATCAAATGATTCTATCCGTAAATACAACACCAGAGGCTCACATAAATTACATTCTATATTCTTTGTACCTTTGCCTCAAAGGTACATGTACATATCGACTGGTACATATCAAATGATTCTATCCGTAAATACAACACCAGAAGCTCACATAAATTACATTCTATATTCTTTAAAACTACCCAAAGAAAGACAAGAGTGAGGTACCAGGGGCGGATCTAGCTTTTTGCTAAGGGGGGGGTTGACCAATAATGACGATGCGGAGCATCGTCCACGAGCCGCGAAGCGGCGATCCGATTTTTTGGGGTGTTTATTTGAACCCCGTAAGTGATGTTTTCCTGGCATCTATTAACACAATGGAGACCATAAAAAGCAGTGCATGAACACGTCCGTATTACACCCCCATGTATGGTAATTTACCCTGTATGCCAACTTTTTTGCATGATTCAAACATACCTTCCAGTAAAAAAAGATGCGAGACTGGATTGCCGCAACTTCTTTGCCCTGTTTGCTTCCATATTGCTTGTCACTACACTCAGACCAGACTGATAAAAAAGTGAGCAACTTGAACAAGTAATCCAGGAAATGAGCAGCCCAGCTCAGCGTGCGTTGCCAGGTTAAATCTTCACAAAATCCCTACCCAAACGACACTTAAAATATCCCCAAAGTTGCCAAATTTTGACAGAAAATCCCCAAATTCGTTTTTCATAAAACTCAATATTATTTTCATTCCCAAATATTTATTTTTCATCCCCAAAGACTTCAACAATCCCCCAATTTTTTTTTTTTTTAATGTGGGGATTTTGGGGATGAGAATCGGCAACGCTGGCCTAGCTTGTCACTTCGGCGGTGGCCCGTGTCCTCAAAAAAGCTGATGGGGGGGGGGGGGGCAAGGGACTCTGTGACATTTGTTCGCCCAACCCCCCCCCCCCCCCTCCCCCAAAAAGAAATAATAATAATAATAATAATAATAATAATAATAATAATAATAATAATAATAATAATAATAATAATAATAATAATAATAATAATAATAAATGAAATAAATACATAGAAATAGAATAAAATAAAATTACAAGTTTAAAAAAAAAGATAAGATTTAAAAAAATGGTCCCCGGATTTTTTTTTTTGGGGGGTTGCAACCCCCCCAACCCCCCTCTCTAGATCCGCTTCTGGGTACAGAGGCCAAGTCCTCTGGAATGGTTTAACTGATGACATTAAAAACTCTGTGTCACTCCAAAGTTTTAAAACAAAATTTAAAAAATATTTATTTTAATTATGCAATACTCTTTGTAACTCAGTAATGATAATTTTCCAATGACTGCCCCCCCTTTTGTTTTTATATATATATATGTTTGCAATGTGATATGATTATTTTGGGGATTAACCATGGCAAGGAACTTTGCTTTTGTTTCCCCCTCCCCCTTACTGGTTTTTCATCTTATTTGACCCCTTTGTCATTTACTTGTTTTTTCTTGAAAAAAACAACAACAAAAAACAAAAACACAAGTCAGAAAAGAACCAGCGGGACTTGAGCCTGCATCTACTGACTTTTTTTTCAATACAGATTGATCAAACGATCTTATTTACTGGGTGTAAGCCACAAATATGCTTAAATAATTGAAATTTCTCCCAGGAAGCATTACATTTATACAATTGTTTTTTCTTGTAATGTACATGTTTGTATTCCTTTGTATTTTATAATGTACATCATTTTATATTTGAATGTTTCTTTAACTGGAATGTGGAAAAATAAATGAAATGAAATGAAAAAGATTTAATCCAATATAAGCTTACCTCACCGATGCTGTGGTTTCTCTTGACTCTTACGATGGTCCTACATGGCTTGGTACATTTTTAGAGTTAGATGTAGGTGCTGGTGGTGAAGGTTCTAGGACACAGCTGTCAATCTTGGCAATCTCCTCCACAAGACAGCTCTCATCATACTCGTTGTACATCGCATTGAGGTTGTTCCCCCTGATTTTTGTTGACACAGGTTCAGGGGATTTACACAGCATTGAGGAGTCAACTTTCGGACTGTCATCGGGTCTCTCCGAGTCAGATTGAAACTTTGCCAGGAAATGCCGCTTCTTCGAATACCTCGGAGACTTCAGTTCAGACTTCCCGACACTCATGTCAACTTGACTTGATGGCTCATCTGACGAGGAGGGCGACTGTTGGCTCTTGCTTCGTTTCAACTTCCTCTCTGCGTCGCTCTTCAGCAGCATCTGAAGATCAGAGCCTGACTCTGGGGACATCAGTGTCTTGGAGGCAAGTCTCTGCACCCTGGAGATGTAGAACTTTGGCTCTGAATGATGATACCTTGATGGGGTAGCAGGTTTAAAGGAATTTACAAACCCACTTGGAGTTGGATTGTCATATGGCATCTGAGGAACCACTGAATGTTCTGGAGACACTTTCTGTGATATATTTGTGTCGTTTACATCATTGGAGCTACTGTCTGCTACAGAGAATTCAGTTGTAAGATCTTTACTTGGGACAGGTTTAGTGCACTGGTCACTTTCTGCTGGTCTTTGGTCCCCAGGTGAAGGAATATCCACCAGGCTGAAAGACACATTTTCATCAGCATCATGGGGCATACAAATATCCATAAGTACTAGGTTTTCTTCACTGGTACTGATAGGTTTCCTGACTGGCTCAGGTGGATATTTGAAGTCTGTAGATGGACCTGCTTCAGGATGTTCTTCACGATACCCACTACGATGGTGTGTAGGCAAACGAATCTCTGAAAATCCTCTAGGCAAGTGCTCAACTGGAGTTTCTGGCGTGCTGGGACAAAACTCTGGACACGACCGAACTTCTGGTGAAACTTCTAACTTGATTTGCCCTGCATCTCTGTGATTCCCACATTCAGGTCTAGTGGTGTCTGGTGAAATATCACTTCCTGACCACTGTCTGCTTCTAGGGAAATGTCTGTTTATACGATCTTCTACCCTTCTTGGCTGTTTCTTATCCAACGCTTTCATTGCATCAACTCTATATTCAAGATTGTTTCTTTTTTTCTTGATAATGTCTTTGACGGCCAGCAGCATATCTGAGTTGGCCATTAGACTCAACCAATTCATTACTTTCAATTCAATCGCTGGCTTAACTCTAGGAATACCAGTTGTATTGGGGACAAACTCAGACAACATTGCCTCCTCTTGGTCGGGTGGTATCAACTTTCCAAGAACTTCAGCGTGAATCCGGATGTCTGCCATCAAGATCTCATACTTCCTTCGATGCAGGTACATCTCACGTCTATCAATTGAGATCCTACCAAACACTTCTGACATAATGCACTGTAGAGCGGTCAACGCTGACTTATGAACCTTCAGAAGAGGAGCAACCTGTAATTGAGATGATGCTTTTCTAACCTCTCTTGAGCTGTTCTCCACAGCGTGCATTTTCGCTTTGATTTCCAACAGGGCAACATGGATATCTTCCCAGGAAACAATCGATGTGTACCCAAGGGATGCCATTGATTTGGAAGGCGAGTTCTTAAATTCTTTTGTAAAGTCAATGCAATAGGTTTCCTTTTCCCTCCAAAGACCAGGGAGATGTGCACGTCCTCGTGAGAATCCCCTCCCTCTTCCACTACCAACTGTTTTTTGGTTTCCATAAGGCTTTCCCAAGTTTCCAGGATATATGTATTTCCTGTAATCAAACCTCTGGGAAGGGGTACGAGACCTCATTCCAGAGCCGGGTCTGAATGGCCCACTCTTAGCTGATCTCCAGTCATACCCTTTGTTAAATCGCGAGAATTGTTTGTAATGTTTGAATTTACTCCCTGGTTCACGAACATGCTCTCCTCTGTCACTATCAATATCACTCTCCGAGCCTGATACATACTTCCGTTTGTGTCTAGTTTTCTCTCCATCATTTCTAGTGTGTTTGTATTTTCTGTGCCTTTCAGGACTCCTTTCACTTAGCTTTCTCCTTTGAGGAGTCCGTTTATAATCAGATTCACCTACTTTATCATCGCCATAGTCATATTTCTTAGACTCTGGACTTTTTCTTTTCTTCTTCCCACCCGAGTGACTGCTTGTAGGTGTGGTAGATTCATTTGATGTATCCAACCTCCTTTCGTCTTCACTTCCTTTTCCATTTCTGATGTGATCTAACGAGGCATTCTCTACTAAATCGCAGTTTGTTTGCTCAAGTTGGTCTTTGTGGGTTGCACAAGAAACATGTACTTCTCTAGCAACGTTGTCATGTTGTTCTTTACTTCCACTAGTAACCTGGCTGGAAGCAACCCTTGCTTCACTTACAAATTCTGTAATTGTTTGTTCAATGACATGATCTGGTTTGTCTGTTATCTCACCGAGAGCCTCCTTGGCTTGCCCTTTTTCCTTTCCATCAGACGATGCCTTTCCTTCTTTGTTGCCAACTACTTCCGGATGCACAACTCTCTTTACAAGGCATTCATTTGAATTTTCTTTAGCGAGTGCCTCAGCACAAGATGCATTGTTCAATGTCCCTCTTACTGATTCTTCTTGCTTACAATTCAAATTCTTTGAACAAGGTAAAATATCAGTTGGTTTAGGATGAGGCATTTTGTCTTTTTGCATGTTTTTTCTGGCCTTGCTCCGGGATATTTTCTTGCTTTCTTCCACTTGTGTATGAGGCCACGTTAGTGGTCTGAGTTCTTTAGGATCGCCTGCAGGATCTGGAGTTAAGCTTCTCCTAGGATCAATCCTTCTATGTACAATGTCCTTATCCTCAAGAGGAATGAAATGAGGATCAGTTTTGTTGGTCTTATCCTTGATTAGAGGACGGCCATGAAATTCCTTGGCTTTTTTCTTTGATTTCTTGCTAATGGATTTCTTCTGTTTCTTATCTCTTTTTTCAGGAGACAGTGACTGTCCATGCCTTGATCTGCTGGATGAGTGCCTCTCCCCATCACTGTCAGCTGAATTTTCAAGAGAAGTACCTCTTTGACGCCCAACAGTTCTTGGTATTTCATGAGATACCATTCTCTCTTTCCTAATACCATCTTGTCTTGGATAGTCAGAATGTGGGTCATCGTTGAGCTCAACAACTCGATAGTAGTGAGAACCATGTTCATGCTGTGCAGATGAGTCTGGGTACCTTTCCTGAGCATCATAAGGGTGCCTTTGTACTTTGCTGTGATCTCCTGCCCTTGACTGATTGGTACTGTCTTTCCTCAAGAACTGCTCATCATCATCTCTCAAAACAACAGTAAATTCAACCTTCCTGTTGCTAGGATCGTCATGAACAGAGTCATCACGAAAGTGCTTTGATGAAACTTCATCTGACACATCTCTATATTCTATCTGCCTCTCAGGAACTGTAGATGTCTCGACCTCAGGTCTCACTTCTCCGGTGGATGATTGCACTGGGCCTCCAGTGAGAGCTTGTAAAGCCATTACAAGAGCTGCTCTATGCGCTGGATTAACAGCAGCATTTATTTGAATCTGCAGGGCCTGAACGGCTGTCATTTGTTCCCTTATCATCGGGTTAACTGGAGTTTCTTGAAACTGTCCTCCACTATCTCTCCTTGAAAGTCCAATATCACTTTTTGCATAAATCCGAGAGTCAGGGCTCTGCTCCTCTCTATACCTTTGGATAGGTCTGTCTGGTGCTTCATATCTGTGAACTCTCTCTGCCGGTTGAGGATAGGAGTAAACACTTTCCTCGTTATCCAATCTTTCAATTCTAGGAGGAGGGTGTGTGTAATGAGGATGTGTTTCTTTACATGGATGGCTAGACATAGTCCTGTCTGAGTAATCCTGATCATCTTCATACATCTCCCTTCTTGATATCCTTGGATCATCTTTTGGGTACTCAATGTGATCCATTCTGGTGTCTCTTCCTCTTACAAGCAATGGTTTCAACGCTTCTTGGCTGTACCCATCCTCAAAAGTCCCAAACTCATCATTTTCTATACTGATATCACTAACATTACTGAGTTCACGCATGTAAACAGGTCTGTGTCGATTCTTTGGGCTATCAGGGTATCTGTTGCCGCGCCTGTTGAAGTCCGATTGATGCCTGTGCCTTTCATCTTTCACATGATAATGTGGTTCATTTTCCTTTTCATGACAGGCATTATTGTTTTCCTCCTCATATTTCATTGAGCTAGGACCTCCAATATCAGATGAAGCAAAGTGGTCAGTTCTGCTTTGTGTTTCATAGTTCACTCTCTCTTTCGGACCAAAAGGATCTTGGTTGCTGAACTCATCTTCAACCGGTGTACCTGGTGATTTGGATCGATTCAAAGTGTCCTCAAAGATGCCTCTGTCCTCGAAAATCACGCTGGAGGTCACACAAGTATCAACTACACTATTATTCTTTGACACAACACCCATCTTTTGTTGAGATTCAAGGCTATCATCATTTCCAGAATCTGCTGACTTAATGACTGTAGGGACAGAAACACCATTTCTTCCATCAAGGACAGTCTCTACTTGGAACTGACTTGTCCCGTTGCACATGCTATTTCCTGTCCCACCATCAACTTTTGGAGGGTTAGGTATTTCTATTCTGAGGGTGTTCTGGACAGAGGCATTCTCACTTGTGTGATTGGTACACAGCAAATCTGTATGAACATCTAAGCGAGGTAATGGCACAGTTCTGTCTGGCTGAAATGCATTACCAGACACTTCAGAGATATTCTGTGACACTGGGCTGGCACTAGGAGAAAGTACGGCTTCTTTTGGCACACTCACCAACTGGCTCTTATTGCTGGTTACATCTATTTGAGTTGTATGTTGCACATCAGTTGAGGGGGATGGATGCTTTGTAATTTCTATTACCTGATGGTGAGCAGTTGCTTCATCCTTGCTAATCTCTGCATCTCCACTATTGTTCAAAGTCTGCAAGGTGCTCTGCAATGATGATAGAGCCTCTTTGAATGACTGCTTTGAACCGAAGGCCGACCTCATCGGACTATTAGTGTCTTCATGCAGGTATGTTGTCCAACTAGCAACCTGTGCTTGTTGACCATCAACCTTGCTCTTAACCTCTCCGTCAGTCCATTCTGACGGGGAAATGACCTCACTGTCCTTTCTGCCAGCTGTCTCGGTTTCCTTAAAGTCACTTTTGGCATTCTTTTCTTCATCTGATTTCAGAGTGGGGACCACTGAGCCATTTCCAACACTATTAGCTGGTACCACATCTGCCTCATTAGAGATAGCTTCGATGCTGTTGGGTACATGACGGACAGGGGTTGAAATTTCCATGTCCACTAAATCAAAATTGTCTGCTCCCGAACATGTCGCCATTTCCTTTTCAGAGGCACTAGCACATGCAGTCAATGTACGATGTACAGGTTTACATGGACCCTCCTTATTCTGGATTTCTTTGTTGGCATTTTGCGCATTTTGCTGGATACGTACAGTTATTGGCATATTGTCACTTATGGGATGATTACTTGGGGCTTCCTTTGGCTCACTGTGACCCAAAATGAGAGATTCTTCATGCCCCTCAACTGGCAAAGACTCAGTTATACCGACATTACCTTTAGTTATTAAACTTTTACTTGATGCAGCTGACACTATACTTGGTTGTGTAACAATACTTGGTTGATGGTGTGGCCAAATTTCATTTCCTTGATGGCCATTTGGGGGCATCTCGTACTGGTCAGACATAGGAGTATGCTGTTGAATCTGGGTACCATCAATGCCATAGCCACTCTTGTATGGTGTTTGGACCGGTTGGGCTATATTTGGTTTTGCTTTGCTTGAGCTTGCAACAGACCCATACACATAGCTTATTGGAACTGGAGGCGAGTTGTTTATCTGCACAACAGATTGATGACTAGATACCTGTGCCACCTTTCGGGCTGTTGTGTAAACGCATCCAGAAGAAACCATAGATCCTTGATCTAACTTTGTTTCATCCAGTCCTACACTCACATGAGCACCTTCTGCTAAACTGGTTGAAACGTCATTGAGGGTGCTCATGCTGGCACTGCTTGGAGTTTTATGACCATTTGCACCATTTGAAATATGGACTTGGATAGGGGACCCCTTCTTGAGCTCTTCATCTGTAACAGGCACTTGTTTAGGCTTGTCCAACTCCTTCCGGTCATCTGCAGATAGGGCAGCTGCTTTGGGATTGTGTTCTATTGATAATGGAATGCCCATCAGTGCATTGCCTGTACGAACAGATACTTCAGTCACTTCAGTCACTGCACTCTCCGTCTCTTTGGGATTGTGTTTTATTGATAATGGGATGCCCATTTGCACATTCTGCTCTTTAGAGTCAGATTTCTCTTGATCGTCTTCAGATGATGAAACAACTGTCAAATTAAATTTCCCATTATCCATTGAAGGGGTGATTGAAAATTTCAGAACAATGTTTGGAGTGTTGGGAGTCATAGATACAGTTTTGTTTTTCACATCCTGTTTTGGCTTGGCAACCTTTGTGGATCCTTTGACCTTGCCCTTCACAGGCTTCTTGGTATTTGTACTTTGCTTTACCACAGATTGCTCTGATTTATCCTCTTTCAATGCATTACCTGTACGAACAGATACTTCGGTTACGGATGTCACTGCACTCTCTGTCCCTTTCTCACTTGTCTCAACAGAGTCAACAGACAGATTATTCTTCTGGAGGATACCCTTCAAGGACTTCGGCGTTGTGACCTCTGCACCTGAATCAGCTGCTGAGGTTATATCTTCTGCCTTCTTGGCTTCAGCTATCCTCTGGAGTGCATTATGGCTTGAACTATATGTTTTTACTGGGGGCTTGTTTGGATCAGTACTCTGCAAGGGTTTCCTTTTCATATTCATCTGCACCACCCCAGTGATTTTCTTGGTGACTGCATTTCTTTTTACAACCTGGATTGTCTTGCCTCCATCTAACTTTTTCCCAACAGCCTCCAAACCTGCACCACTGTCTGAACAAAGAGATTCTCCAAAACTCCTCTTCTTTTTGACTGGATTTTTAGATTTGTCTGGGTTCTCAGATTTACTTGCCTTTTCAGATGTGTCCTGATTTTCTGATTTTTCAGGAATTGCTGGTTTACCAGACTGAGGAACTGCTCCAGGTGTCTTGGCAAGGGTGCTGTAGGATCCTTTGCCATACAACAGACGTGGATCTCTTGGTCTTTCAATACTTGATGTAACTCCATTCTGCAGAAGATTTAAGGAACCCTTTGATGGATCGATGTTGGTTTGTTTAGATCCATCTATAAGTGCCTCACTGTTGCTGGGTTTTACTTGTATCGCTCCTTGCAAGGGTACCTCTCCAGATTTCTCACATTTTGATTTCTCCGCATTCGATGGATCAATTCTCTTCTTCTGATCAACCGTAATATCCCCATTGCCGCTCTTCAGTTTCTCATTCTTAGCCTCCTTCCCAGTTGATTTCTGACTGAACAACTTATGGAGGGACGTAGTGGCATATTTCCTGGAGCTCGGCACCTTCGGACGTCTGCTCTTACTCTTTCCGTTGACAGTCACTGCAAGAGAGCTTAACTTCAAGATATTACTCAAGGACAAGCCTGAGGTGGGTTGCTGTTCAAATTCTTCTTCAAGAGAGGACAGTTTCCAGGGGTTCAGTCCTTTAAAACGTTCACTCAGGGTAACTCCTGTCCCCGCCATAGCTTCCTCGTTAACTCATGCCTACAGAAGAAAAACAAGAAGAGTTACTATAGACATTTAATCGCAATTTGGCATATAACAATCGCATTTGTGATCTAGCACCGCAAAACCAAACAAAAAGTTACCAGATAAGATTTTTTGAAGTTTGGGTTTAATCCTAAAAGAGGAATTCCTCAGCTATAAAAAGATGTATAACTCATGGGAATTGGAAGTTTGTGACCCAATGAAAGAAAATGACTAGTGTCCACTCCTAAGAAATGTTACTTCTGAAAAGTGTATTAAACAGTTTTTTTAATTTTCCTGAAAGCATCCTGATTCACAAGATATTGTGCAAGGGGTCTAAAATTGGAAACACATGAATTTGGCACATTATATCAACTATGAGTTTATAATATCCAAATATCAATGCAACATAATACTCTGTTTCAAAATTATGTGAGAGCAAAATGAGACCAGTAACTAATACACACAAAAAAAATGTCAATATACTTTTTTTTCATATTTAGGTGCTTTTGACATGACATCTAAAAAATTATGAAAGTATATTCCTTTAGAAATACACAAAACTAGAATTGACCAAAATGACTTAATACATCTTTAGCCAGTCTTACCATACAACTTTATTCTTTGCTTTGTGCTGGACAGTTACACTTACATGTACATATTCCATTTGATAGGGCAAAAAAGTATGCATGATAAAATATAGATCTATGCAAACAATTAAACAATATCTTTGCCCTTTACCCTTGAGTTGTATCTACACAATATGATCTCCACAATCGTTCACCTATTAAGTACAGAGTTCAGTAAGTATACTAAATCCATACTAGAGCCTGAAACTGCATATGTCCCATACCTTATAGAAAAATCATTGCAAGTTTTGCATGTATCAACTTCTATTGTATGGTGAATGCCCCTCCTTTCCTGAGGCTCGCAGTTACATGCAGGGGCTTGAATGTGATATTGAACTTATAATAATAATAATCTGCATTTATACAGCACTGTACATGTACAGGATACCATCTCTGAGCGCTTTACAGAAATTATTACCCCAGTCGTCAGAATCATTCACGCACAATGTGCATCATCTCCACTCCCTGGGGAGTATTCCTACCACATGGTCACAGTATCAAGTATCACTAATCTGAGAATGAAACCTAAACAGGCTGAATCAGGGATAAATATTGGGAAAGAAGTTAACTCTTTGCTATCATTGGGTGTCTTTTGAAGAAATTCTTCCCAGAATAGTCGAACCCTTTTTCAATTCCTTCTCTTTGTACTTACTTTAAGTTTAATTCAATTTTGTAAACGATGTGATATAGTAGATGTGATACAACATGTATATGTAGAGCTAGTTATTATTATACAGGCAAAATTCCCTTATTAAAAGCGTAAGCACATACTGAAACATACTGCAATGTTTATTCTAGCATCACTTAACTGATATTCTCAGGGTTAGAACTATTTCACAGACTTGAGAGATACACTAAAAACAGACATTTGTCAGTAAACACTGTGATTCTTGTAGCACGTTAGCTTGTAAAGGCATTATACAGCCTACAACCAACTGTGAAATTAGTAATGATGAACAGTAAAGGAACTGCCAAAAAGTAAACTACTCTTTTACCCTGCAACATTTACCATCCATAATACCCTATCAAAATGGCAATGGCGGTCACTGTTGTGCCCTTTTATTTTTTAGGCTGATAGGCCTCTCTGACGAGCCAAATTGCCTTCCCCAAGTTCCATACAACTGCCAACGTGTGAGACTTACATGTAGCTGCTCACAGCAACTTCAAAGTCCATTATCATACCAGTAGTGCATGTACATTGTAGTATCCATAGAATCTCACTGCACTTTAATAATTCATTTTTTTCCCCTTTGTACATGTCAAACATGTAGTCTTGTGGAATGTCTGGATTTACATGTCTACAAATAGAAATCGAAACTGAAAGTAACCCTATTCCTTATAATATGAAACGTATTGTCAATTGAAGGGAAGTTCATGTATCTGTAGCACTGATATGAAATGTTATTCTGCTTTTTTGTCAAATTGCCTTTGGAATGTCTTGGGCGAGAATTTTTTTCACAATGTATATATTTCTATTTCACATAGAATATCATTTTTTGCTTTTGAATATATTTCAAAATAAGGCTACAAATGGCTCTCCATAATTTTAAAGTCCAAATTAGAGTTAAGTTTGACATACATGTACATGTAGGATCTTTGTGAAACACACCCCAGGTAATATAAATTTTCTTTTCACTTGAGGGAGGAAGCTTGTTTTCAGCCTTCCGACTTTATCATTTGTGTAAATACTCTTTGTTGGGACTGTGCAATACAGAACTTAATTTTCTACAGGAAATCAACGGACTGCCTTCTTCCAAGGTTAAATCTACAAGCTTGCTATCCATAGGACCACCTTTCACAAGGACCACTATTCATAAGGACCGCTATCCATAACGCGTGACTATTAAAATGAATAGCGGTCTTTTATAAATAGCGGCCCTTATACAATGTAATAGCGAGCAAACCATAGCCAATTTACCTCTCTATTCATAAGGACGGCCATTTATAAAGACCACTATCCATAACGCGCGACTATTAAAATGAAGAGCGGTCTTTTATAAATAAAAATATTAATTTTCTTTTCACTTGTGGGAGGAGACCTGTTTTTCGGCATTGGTTCTCACTTTATCAATTGTGTAAATACTCTATATTGGGACTTGTGCAATACCCTTAACTTAATTTTCTATGGGAAATCAACGGACTGCCATCTCCCAAGGTTCACTCTACAAGCTGGCTATCGATAAGAACCGCTATTCATAAGAACCATTATTCATGAGGACAGTATCCAAGGACCATTATTCATAAGGACCATTATTCATGAGGACCATTATTCATAACCACTATCCATAACGCGTAACAAAATGAATAGCAATTCTTTATGAATATTGGCCCTTATTAATAGCGAGTAAACCACAGCCAATTTTGCTCGCTTTTCATAAGGACCTGCACTATTCATAAGGTGTGACTATTAAAATGAATAGCGGTCTTTTATAAATAGTGGTCCTTATAAACAGCGAGCATTAACGGGTGGCCTATTCAAAAGTAAGATACACCTGAAGTTATTAAATCTGAACTCATTCCTCACAATGATTTCCACTGAGGTCACATATGTACATGTATATGCACACACTATTTTCCCAGAAAAGCCAATTCATACTTCCTATTGTAACAGTTGGGACCATGCATGCACTACAGAATCACCCAAAAGATTCATGGTGTGATTGTCAGTTAGAGCTCAATAGAGGTGTACTTTTTATTACCGGTAAAGACTGCATGATCCACTTGGGGAGTCAGGGCGCCCAGACAGGCTCAACGCTTCAACCACATATTTTTCCAAGCTAACTTTCTTTGGGACGCAATTTAACCCTGTTTTCAATGGATGAGGAATGTTCAATCACAATGACGGTTACATGCATATATACCATTTTAAAGCTGAGAGTCTATTCTTTCAGAATTAGACGTAAACTAACTAGTCATTTGGGGTGACTTTTTCGTGGTTCTGTGGTCCCAATTATACTTTACAGCATGTTCTGTTTACTTTTCATTTGAGGTTTCACATTTTGCTTATGATACTCTATGATTTACATCTGTTCTGCTGTTCTGCAAAGCATTTACATGAACATTTCAGCTCATGACCTCCATTCCTCTATTATTCTCATTGCCAGAATTACCACGCCTGGTTTCTTCCATTCATTTCCATCCCATTTCCACTTCATAATGATATCTACTTTTAAATTTCCATTCATCTTGAGAACACCTCATGATCACCTTTTCATATGGTCTATTGGTTCTTTATTCTCACTGGGTTCTTTCATTATGCATTATGTTGTGCTTTTCCATTTTTATGTTTGTGAGTTGTGACTGTTTTTTTTATTCATGTCACTTACGTTCTGATTGGTTAAAGGTATGCATGTAGACCAGTTTTGGAAACGCCCCCTTCTCAAAAGAAGAAATGGAAGCTCTTACATGTAATGTGAAAGAATATGTTTTGACTAATACCTGATGATACAAATTTTGCCAGGATACCACCCTAATTGATATTTTGGTAAATTATCATAACAAATATAATGTGGTGGTGGTTATTTTACCTGACTGCTAAGTAAGCATAAATGCTAAGTAAGCATAAATGCTTGTACAGTAAGTAAGCAACCAGACGGCCGACGGCTTTACATGTAGGTCCTCTCTGAGGGACCTGGTAATGAGGATTAATGCCTTACCAAAGATAGATATCGTGAATGCACCTCAACATTCAACATTGAACATTTGGGCATATATTTCTGCTGTTTTGTGAATTTAGGTTGAAGTATTGCCATCTAAACCTCTAAAGGCAATATATTTAAACAATATTGAATGGATATTTCGCACCCAAAACCCTTGAACTGCAATTTTACCACTTTGGGTCTATATCTTTAAAATTAAGTTTACTCATGTAAAGAGCAGTGCAACACAGTGCAGCACATGTTTATCTACTATAGCTAGTTCAAACGTTTATAAGTTGATAGCAGGAGTGCAGTCAGTTGAGCAGAGTCTGAGAAAAGAAAACTATAAGTTTACACTACAAAGCACTGGAAGAAGGAAACATGTAGGAAGGTGTTTATTTCATGTACAGTGTACGTGTACAACTACACGGTAGCCTACACATAATTGGGAAAATTGGGAATCCCCTAACAATGACATCATACGTTTAAAAAAATGTTCTGCTGAGTGCAAGGTACCTACAGGTACATGTATATATGGGTCATTCCATGAACTTGGGGGCAGTTTTTGTGACATACCAGAAGTGAGAAACTATGTCTCCTTTCAACTGTAACAATGTTTGCTCAAATTAAGTTTTGCATAAAAAGCATAGCCAACTATCTTCAGAAGTAGTCAAGCTTCATGGTGAATCAATATTATGGACCCAAAGTTTGTGTAATGTTACATGTACATGTATATGAATATGGTGCCTATGTACAGTGTAACACTGGTAAAAGAGAAATGTGTATTAAGCAAAGATTTTGAAGAAAAGCAACTGAAACAGGAACAATTCTTGCAGGGCACTACTACCAGTATATTCAATGCATACAAATATTCAACAGATTATTTCATATTCCATGTGTAGTAGAAGATCTCAGACCAACGTTACATGGACACCATCATATTTTTGCCCCAACTTTATGGAATGACCCATACATTCTACAAAAATGTACAATCTCTATACATGTATTCTAGAAAACTAACAATGCAAAAACAATTCTCGCTACCCTAAATAGGTACGAAAATCTCGAAATTCGCGAGACGAGGTAATTTTCACTCTCTCGGGTCGTCACTACAACTTCCGGTATAGAGTCCCATCCCGCTGGCGCTAGCGCCTGTGTTCGCTGTGCAGAGTTTTCACGCACGCTAAAATCGATGCCAATCAGTGTAATTTGTACAGATTATAATATGCAATGGAAAGCTTCGGGCAGAATTAGTGACTTTAGCACAAAAGGCCGTTAAACTCTACCGTGAAAGAGAGGGTTGTGATCACGAACGCCTGCACAGGAAGCTGTAATGTCGAAAAGCTATCCCATAATGCAATGCGCGTTTTCAGGATTTTCCCCGGATCTCGGCAGAATCGCTATTGGGGTAGCGAGAATTAATTACTAATTTGTAAAGATGAGTTCACACAATTTTTTATTTGATTAAAAGAAAATCACTAACCTACAAATTTACAGCAAGTGAATTTGTAATTCTTGCAAGGAAAACTTCTATTTGTAGGAAGATGCAACATGTTTTCTTTCCTTTAGAAAATAGGTTGACATTTTAAATTTTAATTAAAATGATCTATTTCAGTAAAAATAGAATTACTGGCTTCAGTGTGACTACCGGTAGGATAGCAATAAATTACCTAAGAACTTTCCAACATGAAATTGGGGTTCTGAAATCTCGATCTCAGTGTTAAATTTGGCTTAAATATCTTTTATCAAAACAACCTTTAGAGCCTATTTAACTTTTTCTACTTCAGGACATCATAAGCAGCTAACTTTCATCCAAAGATAGATTAGACCATTCATATATGAGACTGGGTTGGCTGCCCACAACACAGCAGGGTTCAAGGCGCTATGATATTTGTTTTCCCTCTAATATTATACACTATAATTATACCTTTAGGTGATACCGGTAGTCAAAGGAAACAACATGAATTTCCAAATCACACAGTATGTTCAAAACACTTCAATTAATACACAGTTTTTGTAAGCACAATCCCCCATAGATCATAGATGTAGATGTACTACCTACTACAGTAAATTGTACATGTACACTATACAGTACATCCTACCCTCTTTGCAAAATCATTTGAATAAAGCAATTCACCACAAACCACATGCACACACAAACACAATACAAAGTCATTAATATATAATGGTAATACGTGTACTACCTGTAGCTAGCATAGCAGTCAGCTGACTACAATAAGTTGACTTCGCGTCCTTTTCTCTTTCTCAAAATCTACATTATACTCTCTGTACTCTCTAAATATCTACATCATAATCTAACTTACGAAAAGGTGAATATTCCAAATCCAAAGCTCTAAATCTTGTGTGGATACAAACGAAGACCAGCGAGGAAGTTGTATCACAGATAAGAAAAATGGGAATGGTACAGCCATGCCACCATGCTGCAATGAACTTTGCTACTCGGTGGCGAAGGACTCTGCATGTGACGGAGCACACACAGAGCACAACAGCAATTAAAGGGCAGGTCCGCCCAGTCCAATTCCTGCTGCACGCACACATAATTGTGGGGCATCCCCTCTGACATCATTTCTCTAGTCTCGTGTTTTCAGACCGTGTTAATGAAATGCAGAAGTGTATGGGTTGTCTTCATGATTGGTTACTTGGAACTCAAACATACTTACTATGTGTAAGAACAATAATAATAATAGTGATATTCCACTTTTATACATATATACATAATGTCTCTAAGCGCTTTACAGTCATTACCCTGGTCATCGAATTCAGGCTTGCCGCCTTGCCCGCACACAATGTACATGTAATAATATATAATAATCTGTTTTTTATATAGCGCTCAATACACCGATCCAACGATGTGCCTAAGCGCTTTAAAGATATATTATTACCCCGGTCATCGGATTCAGGCTTACCCGCACACAATGTGTGCACATTTTCCACTCCCTGGGGAGCATTCCAGCTAGTCGCCATTTTACAAGCGCACACTTGCTCGTCCAACCACATGAACGTTCACATCCTACCGGGTACCCATTTAACACCTTGGTGGAGAGTAGCAAGTGCAGGTAAATATCTTGCCAAAGGATATTAGTGCTGTGTCGGGATTCGAACCCTCGACATTCGCATCTACAGTCAAGCGCCTTAAACCACTCGACCACGAGTGCACATTCTCTACTCCCGCATTCCAGCCAGGTGTCCTTTTACAGATGCTCACTATAGCAGGCTTTAAATTTCAATATTTTTAGGGCAAGGCCACTTTCCTATATTACAGCACAAATAGGAAGAATTGGAAAGGGCACAAAAAATCTCCAAGGCCAATGAGAGGGGCATTGAGGCCAATCAAAGGGACCCTCCACGGCCATGGCCTTGGTGGCCTTGTATTAATTTAAGCCCTGCTATAGTGTAATATGTCTTTTTAAAGAATTAGCCCTTTAGAGTTGGGATTGGAGTTGCAAGAAGAGTTAGTCTTTGTAGCACTGGTGAAGAAAAATATCATTCATAATGAATAAAACCATTATTATCTTTAGAAAAAGAAAAAAAATGAGCAATCTATGGTCAATAAAACAAACAAAATTTGCCAATGCCAACCTACAGAACATGTTATCTAGGGTGCCTGACTGACAATACATATTAAATGGTTGAACAAGGCTCGAGAGAAGTGTCTGAATTTTTTAGATGTGGTGAGACTAATTCAATAAATGGGCGAGTGCACAAGTATGATAGTATCACAATGACCAACTCATATCATAATAAACTTTGGGGGTGTGTTCGCGTACCCCTGGCTTTCATACCAGCAAAGCTAGAAAGAAAAGGCCATTGTCAAGATTATATCAAAAATTCCATATCAATTGTTAGGGACTTTCAGACACGGTTTGCATCTACTGGTGCGTATATCGTGGTTTGGGGCACATATATTTCTGTTTGTTTGCAAATCTATTGCGTTTCTATTGCCTCGAGAAAAAACAAATATAAAATTATTTTAAAAACATAACTGGTGGATAACAGATTTAGGTCATAAATGAACTTGTGGTAAAGTTGATAAATGAAGAAGAGAAGAGGAAAACACTTTAATTTAAAGGTCACTTTGAAAATCAGATCCAAAGCAAGGAATCAAAAAGACAAGTAAAAGACTAGTAGCCAAATTCTTGTGACAAAATTGTATTCCATTATCTTGCTCATTTGTTTGTCTTATGATTGGCAGTATATGGAATCATTGAATTTTCAGGGCTTGCACAACCTGGTTCAATTGTTAAGCAAATATTTTCTCATATCATGTGATGATGGCTTGCTAGTTTAATAGTTTGCTTATTAACAAATATGGAAGGCTATATAACAAAAATCCTTTATCTGCTCATATCATATATAAATATAAGTTACATTTGATCAGCGGCCCATTGCAAAGTCCATTCCCACTTTTTCATAACTTATTTAATACAAATCTGATAACGGAATTGAGAGCAAAGAAAAGAGGAGATGGAGAGATAGAGGGAGTAAAAGAGAGTGAGGGGGGGGGGGGAGATAGAAACAGAGAGAAAATGGAAAGATAGAGACAGAGAATGAACAGGTTATAAAGCAAATATAAGCCTACTTATTAAATTGTTCAAGTAGGCTACTGAATGCTATTTTATAAACGTCAGCTACATACATGTACATGTACATGTATCTAAGGGGGGAAAGGTAATCAAAGGCAAACAAGGTCCCACTGCAGGTCCACTTTACACTGGAGGTCAATACGCATTGGCACTGACTCTCTGCTTTGCTGGAGTGGTTGCCATAGGGGGCAGTTGTCTGGAGGTAATTGTCCAGGAGGGGGGGGGGGGGGGTAGTTGTCCTAGAGGGTGGTTGTCCTAGGGGGTAGTTGTCCGGGGGGGGGGGGTAATTGTCCTGGGGGTAGTCATCCTAGAGGGTGGTTGTCCTAGGGAGCAGTTGTCCTAGGGCCAGAGCAGTTTTCATAGAAGGCAGTTGTCCTAGAGGGTGGTTGCCCTAGGAGGTACATGTATTTGTCCTAGGGGGTAACTCACTAACTGTCCTAGGTGGGGTGGGTGGTAGTTGGCATTGACTCTATGCTTTGCTGGAGTGGTTGCCCTAGGGGGTAGTTGTCCTAGGGGGCAGGCGCGCCGGAAGCAGTTTGGGATGGGGGGGGGGCAAACATTTCAGGGGGCTCACCTTCCAGGGGCACTGACGTAATGAGAAAAAACATTTGAAAGGGGGGGGGGGGGGAGAAGGAAAATCTGCATCACCACCACCAGCGCTCAAAATACACGGGAGCGGTGGGCGTTTCGCCCCCGTGAGCTACATAATCGCCCCGTCAGGTTGCTCACGGGGGCGATTGCAAAATTAAAAATCGCCCCCGTGGAATCATAAAATAAAGATTATCTTTTCTGTTATAACTTTAACACAATATTGAGTTTCAATTTTCAAACCTTAAACCAATGAAATGGAACTTAGATTAGCGTGCAAGATTTCTCGTTTTATGAGTAGGCCTAGTTATTACCGATTCAGCTCGCAGTGCAGTGCTGCCGTCATCAGTGGTTATAGGCCTACTGCGCCGTTAGTAGCGGTACGTGTGCAGTGTGCACGCTGCCGCGCCATGTCTGCTGGAGCTGGAGGCGACCGCGCAAGGGCAGAAACATGGTCATGGAGAAGTTTTTCGTTGTGAAAGCGTTAACCCGCTGAAATCTGGTGATTTCAAATGACCAGCAAATAATGAAACTCGACCAGTAAATCAATATTAGGGACTTTCAGATTTGCACGATGAGAACATGGGCAGATCTAGGGGGGGTTAGGGGGTTTAACCCCCTCCTCCCCTTGGGCTGCCAAGTGAAAATGTGACATTAAAGCGGGGGGGGGGGGGGGGGGGAGAGAGATGCTGGAGAGGAGGACTACTAATTATTTTATTTTTTTCAGGGAGGGGGGGGGAAGTGAAGCGCCGTTTTAGCATGACTTTCTTTTTAACTCTTACTTTCACCTATCTCAGATAACCCTAAGTTTTTGGTTGCTGCTTTATATGTAGTTGATAATGCATGATTAAAATAAAGAGAGAGAGAACCACCATCATTTTGCAATGGTTCAGGGTTCGTGTAATGTACATTTGAAACCATTTCTTAGCGTCTCAACCCTAAAAAAAATAGCAATACTATTTTTAAGGAAAAGCATTATACTGAATTAAATAAAGATTAATAGCTTTATATTGGATCATACTAATACTGATACGGGCTAAAGACAATGTGGTATTTTTATAGAGGTATTTGAAAATGACATTCTGATAATCAACATTTGTTCTGGTATCATATGTATATACGCATAATACAACTGATCTTTATGATTTCTTAACGTGACATAGCTTCTTCTCCCCCTGCAAACAAAAAAGAAAACAAGGTTATTTAATAAAAGGATCATGTGACAAATAATCATTGTGATTCAAATTGATGCAAGGATTTTTTTTTAATAAGCAATGCTTTTCACCAGAATCTTCTTTGTAAAAAACAACTTTTACAAATCTCAGCCATGCAAATCTGCCACTGTGTTGTAAGATCACTTTCAGATTAGGAGAAGTGTATTCTATAATGAGTATTTTACATTGAATGGAACGTCACAACTCAGAAAGCATGGATGAGATTTGTAAAAGTTGTTTTTACAAAGAAGATTCGGGTGAATAGCAGTGCTTATTCAAACAAATATTCGCATCAATTTGAATCACAATCATTATTTGTCGCTTAATCCCTTTTAATGACCTTGTTTTCTTTCTCGTTTGCAAGGGGAGAAGAAGATATGTCACATTAAAGACATCATAAAGATCAGTGTTGTATGCGTATATATTATATACACAGGCCAGTAACAGCTATGTAGCTTGTAAATTTGTAAGAGGGAAAATGCTGATTGAAATGATAATGATGAAATAGCAAATAATTGAGGAGTATCGTAGGTACCAATTCAATGGATGTTTGTATAAAAAAGAGCCCCCGTCAGTACTAAAAGAGCCCCTGTGAGAAGGCTCACAGGGGGCTCTTTTTGGGGGGGAAGAGCCCCCGTGGACAAAAAATTCATTTGAGCCCTGACCACCACTCTTACACGTAACACGCAGGCCCCTCGGAACGTTTTTCAAAGTGGAGTATTAACGATAAGTAGAGCGTAAATTGGCGTGGGGTCCAGGGCCTGAGTCCCCGGAAGCTCAGGATTATTAGGCATTAAATTACAGTCATATAAGCATACTTACATGTAGATACCTTATTTGTGACACTGGCAGGTCACTAATTGGTGGGGAGTCCCGTAAGCTCTGGAGTTTAAGGCATTTAATTACGGCCAGATGAGCATATTTTGATACCTCATTTGTGACATTGGCAGGTCCCTTATTTGTTTTCTCTCTCTTTCTTTCTTTTTCTCTGTGACAGACTTTTTCAAAAAGTGACGGGGGGGGGGGGGGGGGGGCAGCAGTTCTGCAGGCCCTGACATGAAGGCTTCTAAATAAGCATATTTTTCGCCAGACTGTAAATTTGGGAATTTCTAATTTTCCAACAAACGCAAAAAATAATTGCAAAATAATTGAGAAAAAATACCGGAAAATCATGTCATTTCAACAGCATTTGTAAATCACTGGTATCCAATAAGAAAAAACATCCCCCCCCCCCCCCCCCCCCCCCGTCAACATGTCTTCTCACCCCTGTAGCAAAAAAAAAAAACACGCTTTCTCATCCTCTCACAATGTTTCCATGATAAGCGTGTATCGCTTTTATAAAATCTTCATTGATTAGTATAGGTGGCATGCAGAATTTTAGGAAATTTGATTCCTGTTAACTTCCCTTTCCTTTGAATGGAATTTTATGTGATTTAATTCAGGTTTTTATTATTGTTATGTTCTTTGGGGTTAAAAATACGAACCATCTTTACTCCATTACTGTTTTTTTTTTTTTTTTGAAAGGGGGGGGGGGGGCATTTGGCTTTTTTTTGGGGGGGGGGAAATGCGTTTTGCCCCCCCCCCCCCCCCCCCACTTCTGGCGCCTATGCTAGGGGGTAGTTGTCTGGGGGTAATTGTCCAGGGGTGGTTGTCCAGGGGGTAGGTGTCCTAGGAGGCAGTTGTCCTAGAGGTGGTCGTGCCAGTAGAGGGTGGTTGCCCTAGGAGGTACTGTAGTTGTCCTAGGTGGTAACTCACTAACTCAGAGACGCCAAGTTCAAAGATCGGCAACGCGTGACACTTGATACATGTACATGTAGCTCTGCTAACTGTCCTAGGGCAGGGGGGTAGTTGGCATTGACTCTATGATTTGCTGGAGTGGTTGCCTTAGGGGGTAGTTGTCTTGGGGTAGTTGTACGAGGGGGGGGGGGGGGGGGTAGTTATCCTAGAGGCTAGAGGGTGGTTTTCCTAGGAGTAGTTGTCCGGGAGGTAATTGTCCCGGGGTTGTCCCGGGGGTGGTTGTCCCGGGGGTAGGTGTCCTAGAGGGTGGTTGTCCTAGGAGTTATCTGGGGGGTAATCGTCCTGGTGGTAGTCGTCCTAGTAGAGGGTGGTTGCCCTATGAGGTAGGTGTCCTAGGGGGTAACTCACTAACTGTATGGCTGGGGGGTAGTTGTCCTAGAGAGTAGAGGTGGTTATCCAGAGGGTGTTTGTCAATCAGTGATTAGTCCAGGGGGTAGGTGTCCTAGAACCGTCGTCTGCACAGTTTTTCCTACACAAAAAGTATACTAATGAGTAATATGCCTCTTTGAGTGGATGACACAATACACAACTCACAGTTAAGCTCATCACTTTCATCCAGGTCCGTGACTTCGTGCCAACACGCGTTGCATTGATTTACCCGCCAGCAGCACTTAGGTTCTTGGCACGATCTCCCCGCCGCCAGCTCGGGCATAAATTATGCAAGACTCTTGTTAAACTTTTCACTCTGTCAACGCCAATTCAATCGGCTAAGTTGATGTTGTAAAAACACACATTTAATAACACATGGAAATCAGAGGACGGAGCTTTTCGACTGAATGTATTGAATACTAAGAATCTACTTACCTCAGTGCCAGACAAGCTTCGTTCGATTCACATGTTGTTTATTGGACCGTAAACACTGCGCAAGTATGATGAATAATGTGGTGTACGGCAATGCAATATGATACATGTACACCAAACTTGAAACCATGCACGATGGCGCGGCTTTGGTGTGTGGTATGGCGCGACTTTGGTCTCTCGCCAATTTTTTTTTTTTTTTAGAGAACGATTTACGAATAATGATTTCCTACATTTTCTTAGAAAATGAAACTAACATTCCTCCCTCCCCTGTGTTCACATTCTGTTTTGTGATGTCAATAGCAACTTCTTGGGCTTATATTTTACCTGCAGCGTGATGTGCAGGTTAGAGTGGTGAGAGGAGATAATTGATATATCGCTCGATCGAAAACACTCTTCAAAGATTTTCAGTGAACGCGGGGACAAAATAAACTAGAGGTGCGGGTCCGTGCACAATAAAATATACATATACATTTATAAGATAACACATACCATAACATACAAATATTACAAAACAAAGAACATAAGTAGACCTAGGCCCCTAGGCCTATCGGAAGCAAAAAGAGAATGTTCAAACCAACTATGAAGTTGAACTAGGTATCCGCACCCCTCCCCCCCCCCCCCCCTATTAGCAATTTCTTTCCAACGGTTAAATTTTGTTGTATCCTTATATAAATAAATATTTAAGCGTACGAAATATATAAATAGTTATAATATTGTAAAACTCGAACATTAAAATGCGCTTTATAATTTACTCTTTACTTTAGCCTATATTTCACTTGATTTGAATACAGAGAAAATTGTTTAGTTATAATATTTAAGCGTATAAAATGTATGTGTGTCAGTTTCACTTTAAAATGCAAAATATTCCAACTCTAAAGGGACTAGGGGTATCCTCTCCCGGCCTAAATCTGTCCCCTCAAATTTCATTGCCGGGTACCGTGAGTGTATTTTAGTTATATTAAATAATTGAAATATATGTTGAAATAACGTCAACTTCATGTAAACAACCATAAACCCTGAAATGCCAAAATGAATTATAAAAAACGTGTTTTTTATGAGGTGTAGTCAGCATTGATTTTTTTTGCTCCCAAAAATATTGAAAATCGCGCCGGCCGAAACTTCGCTCAGTGGGGGGAGGGGGGGGGGGGGGGGTAGTGAGCATTATTTTATTTTGTTTGCCCTCGAAAATTTGAAAAATTGCACCCCCCCCCCCTCCTTAAGCGCCAGGGGGGGGGCATCTAAAAAAAGGTAAAATTAACGTTAAAACATGTACAAATATACATTTTTTTTCTCAGGGGGGGGGGAGCTATTATATAGGCCACCGTTACGCCACTGCATAATCCTCTCGATCCTTCAATCATTCATTATTGTTTTTGATAGGCTCAATCTTTTTCCTCAAGCAGTAATTTTGTATTTCTTTTATCTATCACCTTTTTCCGGGCCTTTTTCTCAGTTGCAGGCATTTTTATGTAGACCGAGTGTATTCCGAGCCGTGTAGTCCGTATCCTCTGCCCCCCCCCTCCCCCACGACCATAACTCTGTTATTATTGTACCCCTTTTCTTTCGACTTGTTACTCCTTTCGTTTATAATTAGTGCCCCTTTTCCATTATCATAGTGCCCCTTTTCATCTCTGATGATCACGCTTTTCACTTTGACACGTGCTTCTTTTATTTTCTTATAAATAACCTTTTCACTAATTCTTATATGTGTCCCCAGTTTTCTTTCCAAAGAACGTGTGCCCCTAATTTTAAGCAATTAAGAGCAACTTTTCCTCGAGTTACTAAATAAGTGGCAAGCATTCTTACCAAAGTAGGCCTGGCTGCATGTTTACAGATCTCTCAATTTCTTTTCCCCTTTTCCTATACTCTAGCTGGCAGGTACTTGATAACAGAGTTTTACCGCGCAATCCAGAGTTATCTATAACGTGTATAATGATGTGTGTACAGTCATGTAGGCCTGATATAAGAAGCCACACATAAAACAAGAGGGTCACGTTAGTTTGGACACTATGGGGCGTTGCAAAAAAGTTGAGTTGTAATCGATTGCAAATATCAATTGCAAATTTGCAATTAATCGCAAGACTTACGCTTGATTTGGGGGATTTGCGATCAATTGCAACTTTCTTGCAACACCCCCACTAGACTTACACTAACTTGACCGAAGGGTCGTTATGTATTACGCGATGTGGTTGGAAAAAACCCGAAATCAACAAAGCTTGCATAATAGTCTTATACATCAATGTGATCTTATAACCTTCCCCCAAAAAAAATCATGCCAAGCTGAAATGCTAATGAACTACCTCCATAAATGTGAACTACACAGATGTGATCGGAAGAGGGGGCTCTACATTTTGCTTTGACATAAGAGGGAGAATCATTCTTCTTTGAAGTCGGCGGATAATTATAGAACATAATTTACAAGCATCGTTAAAATACCTTTTATGTTCCAAGTTTATTTTTGCAACACATTAACATATTATTTGCCACTATGGACCTAGGTGAGAGAAACATGGCTACGACTCGGAAAGAGACATGAGATAGTATTGGCTTTTGTCTGTCAAATATCCTTTACTGACTTTGAAGAGAACCTTTATTTTCACATTATGCTGCTCTTCGGAGAAAATTGCTGCTCAGCAACGTGCTGTTTCCCTTTAATAAATCAAGCCTTGTGTTAATCAAAATACAACCATAGCCCAGTATACAGGCAAGGATTTCAGTAAAACCAAGCGACTTTGGTTTCCTTTCCTGCTCGCGTATGACCGGATATACGTGGTAGAAAAGCGGAAATCTCTATGTTAATTCAGGTTTAGAAAAGGAAAAATCAGATGAACTTTTGTGATCGTATAATAGACAAAGCAGCACACTTCTTTTACTATATGGCTATCATGTCAGAATATGGATAAATATGGCAAAATTATTTTTTTAAAAGGTCTGTTAAAAATAGAATGAGATACTATATCATGATAATATATTGACATCATTAAAGAGTTATCATTGCATTACTTTATTGTTTTTATTTTCCCTCCTCCTCGATGTGACTGTTTAAAAGCGTATAGGAAAAAGCTTTGTAATGATGCTTGACATATTTTTTCTCGAGTTAAGAGAAAGAAGTGAGGAGGTATTCATATCATTTGGACCTACCATTAGAAATAAAATGTACGGATCAGGTTGGTCTAAACCAAACCATAACTAAGGACATAAGATATGCCCTCCATATCTTTATGCCCTACATATCTTTTACCAAACAAAATATCTCTTTCATTATTTTGTATGATTGTGTTCAGAGTCAATGAAATAGATACTTGGGGATAAAACATCATTCAAAACCAAGTACCAAATATGACCTCAATATAACTTTTTGAATTTTTTTCATGGGTAATCTATGCTTAAAGTAAATGAAATAGATACTTGGTTTCATTGAATACAAATAAATAAACGGAGATGCGCCCCATTTCGTGTTGACTTAAACAAAACCCACACACTTAGAAACCGATTCGGCGATTTGCCCCCTCTTTAGTTACCTGCACAGTACTTTACTTTGTCATAGGGTTCGTAAACTGTATAGCGCAGCTACTACTGCGCTTTATAAAGAATCAAATGATTCCCCTGGCTTTAGGAGATCTTAATTGATGAGATCCAATCACTTAACATACAGTACATTGCATTGAATATAGATCGGTTTTACCGGGTTACCATTTACTTCACCTATAGAGAGAATTAAATAGGGATTAATTTCTTGCGAATAAACTTTATTGCCGTGAAAGGGATTCGAACCTCATACCGTGTGATGCACAGTCTGTTGACTTAGTCACAGGAATTATCAATGGCAGCTGTATACAGTCATTTCTTTTAAGGACAATTCTTGCATTATGATAATACAAATAATACAAATAATACAAATGATATGAATAATAATCAGAAGAAGAAGGAAAAATAATCTAGAAGAAGAAGAAGAATATGATATGAGGTTGATGATGATGATGATGATGGTGGTGGTGATTATTATTATTATCATTATTAGTAACATTACTATGATCCGTTTTATTGTTTTGGCATTATTCAAACAGGCTAGCCATATTTGTATCAATATTCTTCTCTCAGAAAATTGCCAGACACCTATTTAATACACCTTAAAGGTACTATGTCCCTATTGCAGCCAACCTCAAATTCTGTAGAATGTTGCAGGAATTATGAATATGTCATCTGTGAAATTTAAACGTTATCAGTGTCCTAATATTCAAATTATGCAAGGAAACCCGTTTACTTGCTAGACTTCACTGTCAGACACTATTGAGTGACTGACTGGCTTTTTTTCTTCTTTGGTAATAACATACATAAAATGAGCATTTGTCTACATCAATAACCCTCTTTTGTGATGGCCAAAATTAATCTGATTGAATCTTTGCGCAGTATAAAACGTATGAACATTCGGTACAATGGTCTGAAAATCAAGACTATTACTTATTGGCTCTATACCTCCTAAGTCGATTCGACTAATAGTCGTTATTTTCCCACTTGAAGACATTTTCAAGCCCCACCTTTTTTAGGGAAGTTCTAAATTAGAATTATCTTTCAAATGCCGTTCGAATTTAACCTTTTCATTTGTTTGGCCTGCAAATGGTACATAGTACCTTTAATAGCGAAAAGTTATAATTTGGGGAATAATTTTACAACTTTGTCTTCAAATTGGAGCGAATTGGTTATATCTCAACACCTTTGGTCGAATCTGTGTAATAATTATGAGAGGACTTTGTTTCATATCATCATCTTATTCCATAATCGAGAAAAAAAAACTATTATATCACCCAGCTTTAAAGGTAAAGACCAGTTTTGGAAACGCCCCCCTCTCAACAACAAAAAAATGAAATGGAAGCTCTTATTACCAATCATGTGAGAGAAATGTTTTAACTAATACGTGATGATACAAATTTTGCCGGGAAACCACCTACTAATTGATATATTGGGTAAATTATTATATCTATTTGGAGCTGATAGATAAAGCGCAAGTGTCGCGCACGTGTCTGTAGTCCCATATATATCTTGCTGTGTACAGTGCTTGTAACTTTACCAAGACTGGGCCAAATTTCTTATCATTTTTGATGATTCCAGAACCTTGCAGTACACACCAATACTTATATACTAGATGATCAATCTTTTCTGATCGATGCCACAACGTTTCTTTCACAATGAAATCGCATGACCAGAACTGTTCTTTAACTTTAAAGATAAACTCCAGTACTGGTAAAAAAAAAATAAAAAAAAAAAAAAATTCTCACAGAATCAAACGAAACTTTGAATGTTCAAGATTACAAATAAATGACATGTGCCAAACAATTTTGGAAGAAAATGTATACTGGCTGAGTAATGAGCATAGAAAGACAAGGAAATCAAGGTAGTACTAGCCCCGACACCATGTGTGTTGTCCCATATATAGCTTTCTATGTGAGTGCTTGTTACTTTACCAAGCTCGGTCAAATTTATTATGATTTTGATGACTCCAGAACCTTGCAGTGCACACCAATACTTACATGCTACATCATCAACTGTTTCTTGATATTGATATTATTATGAACTGTAAATGTTTACCAAAATATGTGACTTATTATAGAGGGAAAATACCTGATTTTTATTGTGACTTACTTTGTACATGGTTTACTGTAAAGCAAGTTAATTATGTAAAAGATATACACCACACCTATGGAAGTGTTACAAAAGAAATGATTTGGTTAAATTGTGATATCAAATTTAAAGGAAAAGCATTGTTGTATAAAAATTGGGGATATAGTGATAGGAAATAGATTTTTGACAGTCAAAGAATTGAAAGATAAACTTATCTATTATGATGGTAGATGGTTGAGTGAATATGCAAAAATAAGAACCGCAATACAACAAAGATGGAGGCGAATCATAAAATATGGCGAACAAGTTTATGATTTCAACGATTACAAACGTAAATCAGTTATATACTCAAATTTGAATTTAAATTGTTTTGAATTTTCAATACACTCTATTACTGTGAAAAAAGTATATACGGAACTCATAAAATTATTCCAAAAACCATCTAGGGCGGTAGACTTCTGGAACAAAACCTTACAAACAAATGTTACTATAAAGTGGGACTCTTTATGGTTATTTAAATTGAAATATGCTCGTGATAATTATTTGATACAATTCAACTTTAAATTTATGTATAATATTTTACCAACACCTGTTAATTTATTCAAATGGAAAATCAAAGAAAACAATTTGTGTTACTACTGTAATAAACCTGGTACTATTATACATGTATTTTTTGAATGCGAAAATATTTACCGATTTTGGAACGTTATCGAAATATTATTATGTAACTCCTTCTGTAAAGATTTTAAATTCTCACCCATTTATGTTGTATATGGTTTTCATGACGCAAAAGAAAATGTTATAGATATTGACCTAATACTTCATTATGCTTTATTTGCAATCTATAAAGCGAGTGTTGGAAGTCAATTTAATAAAAATGTAGTGACGAGAATAATAAGCAAATATTTTTTGTTTATGTTAGAATACAAAATAGAAGTTGAGGAAAACAGAACTAAAACAACGAATCTGAATATTATTAAGTGGAAGGAAACTATAACTAATTTAAAATCTGCTATTAAGTAAATAGAAATATAATTTGATTTGACCTCATTTAGACATGTGATTCAGTGATTTGTTATGAATATTTATGTACTATGATGTTATCCATGATTTTACCTGAATAAAGATTTATTTCAACAAAAAAAAAATCAAAAAAAAAAATCAACTGTTTCTGATCCTTTCACACCTTTTCTTTCACAATGCAATCGCATTACCAGTACTAAAGTTTCTCTTTAATGTCGAGTGTTCCATCATCTCATCGAAAGCAATATTTGCCGACTTATCAAATGTTTGCTGATATCTCATTGCATATTGACATTTCTCGGGCGCTGGTGTTGGTAATGTGGAACAAATTGAATTGTCTCTTGCCTAGTGGCTCCCTGTAGTAAAATCCCATTAGAAGATGTGCGATAGACTGTATCCTCCAGTGTGTCCATACGAGGTTTTAAGTCTGATTCAGTCAGGGAAAAAAATTATTTTGCAGAGTTTACTTTCTACACGAAGTTTACTTCTCAAACTAGCAGCATGAAGAACACAAGAGGGGTGAATATACATCCTCTTCGAGAACGAAATACCTAAACCTCGGACAACCATTCCAGATTACCATCGAGGACAATAGCCCATTTATACAACTACCACCTCTCCCCCATATGAGTCTTCAAAGTAATTTCCTGGATTTCTCTCCTTGATTGGGTCGAGTCAAAGAAGAAAATGGAAGGAAAAGAAGAACACCATGTCAATCTACCATAACGTTCTGATCGAATCAAAGTTCGCATGGACGCACTACTGATCAGATTTAAAAGTCCTCATTATCTATTTTAAGTTGAAAATAACTTGAGCTCAATGAAAACGCCCAAATTTCTGCGTTTAGTGGAAAGAAATAGGAAGGGTTAGAGATTTCTACGACAATAATTGCTACAATAGAGTGCTTAAAATTTGATAAATAATAAAAGCAAGTATTGCATGAAATATGAAACGATTCTCAAACGTGGGCAATCGCAAATAGGGAATACATGTATAAATACAGTTTATTTTTCCCCAATGTGATCTTTATTCGAGTCCATTTATTGTATGCCACTCGATTATGTGAATTATTTAGAATGATTATACAGAAACAAAAATAAGTAAATGAATAAGAAATGATGCTTTAGTCCAGACATAAATACATAAAAACATTTATTATTATGATAATAATAATAACATTTAATAATACAAAATAAACAAATGATAAAAATACACATAATTATGCTACATTTCAATATATTATCTGAGAGTAAAACTGTCGATCACAAGGTCCGCGGTTCAAATCCCGCCGCGGCATTAATGTCCTTTGGAAAGACATTGATCTACCTTTTCCACACTCCACCCAGGTGAATTGAATGGGAACCGATAGGAAGGAATTCCTTGAATGCTGTGAGCACCGAAATCGGTAGCCTAGCAGAGCCGGGTTAATATTGGAGCGCTTTGAGCACCTTGCAGGGTGGATTATGTGAGCTATATAAATATCCAATATTATTATTATTATTATTATTATTATTATTATTAACAAAATTAAAATCAATAAAAGATACAGAATGAAATTTATTACGTAATATATAAATAAGCCCCCAAACTTTCACACTTATTGTTACAATGCTGCAACCCTTCTTCCACCTAAACTACCCCCATAGACGCACATAATTATGCTATGTACACACACAAAACAAACCAACTGCGTTCGTTCTTGATAAATTCACTAAGAAGAAGAGGAGGAAGAAGAAAAGAAAGATAACATTATATTAACATTAATTAATTTCTTCAATTTAGTCTGTTGTTATAATGCAGAGTATTTCGTGACACTGGGTGTAGTTTGATACTTTCCAATTTTTGTAAATGTATACTTATTCCTAACTCGTTTCTTCTTTTTTTGCCAACCTCTTTTCCTCATCCCTATAAATATATTATTTTAAAAATTTATCTAGTGTATGAATTACACGCTCTGGCCTTGACTGAAATATATTTTTGTATTGCAGCATTTAATTCTCAATGTATTTCCTATTATGCCAACATAAATATTTTCCCGGTTTTGACTTTTCTAAAAAAAAATAAAAGGTTAAATTCCAACGGCATTTGAAAGATAATATTAATATAGAACTTCCCTCAAAACAAAAGGGCTTGAAAATGTCTTTTTGACTTGAAAATGTCTTTTTGACGGAAAATAACGACCGTTGATTGTTGAATCGAATTTAGCGAGCGCGCTCGTTTAATGCAACAGTCTGATATTCAGACCCATGTACCGAATTGTCGTACGTTTTGTGCTGCGCGCAGATTCAATCAGTTTAGTTTTGGCCATTACAAGAAGGGGGTTGTCGAAATGGACAAATGCGCATGTACCGTTTACAACTCATTTTATGTACTGTATGTTGTAACCAAAGAGAAAAATAAGTCCGTCAGTCACTCATTAGTGTCTGACAGTAAAGTCTAGAATTTAAACAGGTTTCCTTGCACAATTTCAATACTAGGACACTGCTAACGTTTAAACTTCCCAGATAGGACGTACTTGACATATTCATAATTTCTGCCAAGTTGGCTGCAAAAGGGATACACTACCTTTAAAGGTGAATAATTTTACATCATAGTTGTGAGGCGAAATAATTATCCCCCTTAAATCGCCATCACAAGCAGATCGCCCCTGGTAGCAGTGTCGAATTCCTATTTTTCAGCCGCACATATACACACGCACACAATCATACACACACACACACATCCACGCACAACTGTCACCATTTCGCTTGAAACATTCAAATCTATCTTTTAAAGATATTTTCAAGGATATCATTATGTATTCTAATACTGGGGCGTGGAGGACATTCCACTCAACTCTCAAACATAATGTGTCTAGCCTAAGACTCTTGAAGATGTAAGAGGTAGACTATTTCAAGAGTTGAAGGGTAATTTGGTGGTCTATAATTCCATCTCGAATAAATTTAAGTTCATTGAGAGGATGATTAAATCCGCAACGTATAGTACTTACTCCGCTCTATATGTCATGGAAACTGTTTGCATGTAATACATTCGATGGTCCAAAGTTTTGGAAACTCATCGGACTTTTTGCAACGACAATTGTTTGCAAAGATATTGTTACAGTGAAACATTTTTGATACAATTTGTACAATGATCACCATGATAATAGTTTAACTTTTTGGCTTTTGTTTGGATGTTTGATATACTGATTTGGATGTGCTATTTGATCGAGCTGAAGGTAAAGAGTAATGTTTGATTTTCGATATTGTGGAAGTGAAGAAAATGTATTAGGGACTCAATACGGATTATGAAAAATCACGATGATAATAGTTTAACTTTTTGGCTTTTGTTTGGATGTTTGATATACTGATTTGGATGTGCTATTTGATCGAGCTGAAGGTAAAGAGTAATGTTGATTTTCGATTTCGGTATTGTGGAAGTGCAGAAAATGTACTAAATTACAGGATTATGAACGAAAGTAATGTATTTTTTAACAGCTTGGCAAATAGGTATACAGCTATTATGGAACATCGGGAGAATATGTGAATAGAGGTTATCTGTCGGGTCTGAAAGTCGGTTTTTTAATAAAAGTATATATTTGAGTATTAAAAATGTATTTTACGCCCACTCTCTGTATGGGGTGTGCGCCACACTAAGGGCGCGTTCATGCTTGATTTTGAAGGCAGAATGAGCGATTTGTAACGCTCATCGTAAACGCTCATCGTAATCGCAGTTCCACGGTGCACTGTTCATGCTCACTTCTCCAGGCAATTCTCCTTGGGTGGCCTTCAGCTGGATTCGCAAACCTGTGTGCGCATGCTACGTAGACCCACTAGAGGTCAGTGCGTTGACCCCATTTAAACGCGTTTACAAATTGTAAACGCATCTTTTTGTGAGTTTACGATCGGCGATCGTGATCGCCGTTTTTCGGTGATTCTACAAAAGTGAGCATGAACGCAATCGTGTTTTATACTAAACGCGTTACAGATGCCTGATTCTGGCCGTCAAAATCAAGCATGAACGCGCCCTTAGTCTTATATCCTTCTTTTATATGTTTTTTTACTTCTTGTCCTTTTTTTTTAACTTCTCCGTCCCTAATGGTAAAAGGAATTAGTTTGGTGAAGACCTGTAAGCTTACCCCTTTTGGCATTCTTAGTGTTTTTATGTTCTAGTTCTTCCTTGTTCTTCCGCTACCCATCTGCACACGCACGCACACACACACACACACACACACACACACCCTACACACGTGAACATATCAAGACAAAGGAAGATAGTTAGTGAAGAAGACGAACTAGCGGAAGACGAAAGAGAGGGAAATAGGTTATAAGTTAAAGCAAATATTTGGAAAATGCAATGTGATATTGTCGAAGGAAGAGCTGTACGAAAACACGATAACTAACATTTGCAACAGAGTTTCTACCGCTAAGAGAGTGTAAAATTGATTACATTTAGTGGGGTCGACCAATCACACTGTATCATTTTCTCATGAGTCTGTCAACCAATCACATTGCGACATTTTAAATGAGTGTGTCAATCAATCACACTACGTCATTTGTCGTTACTGAGCAATGAGCATACTGGAAGCGGAGACGCACAGGCGCATTTTAGCTCCTCGCAAAGCTTGGCATTACATCATCTAAAACACATCATTATTACCAACACCACCAACTCAACCACCACCAATACCACTTGACTCCTTATCCGTCTGTAGCTCTGTTGAAATTTTGCTGTGAACACTGTCTCTGGTAGAAAGCATCTCTCTTCGTCGTGTCACTTGGCCTTCACTTGATATTCCTACTTCGACATTTATGGCGGGAAGATTTTGTTTCTTGAAGATGATATCTACATAGAAGAATGACAAACTTGATTTGACCAAGAATATGAACTTATTTACAATGGCCTTTGGGGTTTTGGCGAAATGTTGGTTTGCTTCAATCGTGTTGCTTTTCTCAGGAACATCTGTATTCGGTGAGTTGGTTACTTTGTGATATGATTAGATATAATATTTTTGACCAGTACACCATATTACAATGTTTTACACCATTTAGAAGCGTTTTACATAAGTATAAATCATGATACACCATTTTACAACCAACCACAAATTTCTAGACATTCTAAACTATTTAAAAAGCATGTGACGACATTTACAGTTAAAACAATTAACTATTACCGGCTTGGTTGATCAAACCATTCTGCTTGTATTTACCTCAGTGTATGACAGAAAAGAGTTTATCCACTTTTTTTATGACATATGCTGAAAAATACACTTAAGGGCTGTTTCTAGATGGTGCATCAGTCTAAATGAGCCATTGTCTGGTATTCGTTGTTACTTTTTTAAATTTTATAGTTTGTTGCCTCCCGCAAGTGTTTAATTTGTTTTTCATTAAGGTATGTCATACATGGGATGTCCCATGTATGCATTAACATTTTTTTGATAGAGCTTTGGACAGAGATTGATATCTTTAGCGTCATTTTACTTCATGTTTTGTCTGATCTAAGGTATGGTATGGCTCGTTACGTGACATACTATCTTGAAATGTAAAGCATAAGTTAGGCCAGATCAGGGGAGTGTTTCACAAAGACTAAGATCGATTTTAAGTTGGACTTGAACTATGGCAGGCGATTTATGCCCTTAAAAAGTCTTCAACCTGGGCTCCGTCGCACAAAAACTACCATTGATGCATGGTAACTTTGCCATCAATGGTAACTACCATGGAAACCTTGATTTTGATTGGCTGTTGAGCCCTGTTATTATGGTAGTTGCCATTGATGGCAAAGTTACCATCAATGGTAAGTTTTATGCAGCTGGGCCCAGATGTGGTATGTGTTACATACCAGATATTACAGATCGGACCGATTGTCTGTGTACACAGTGACACTTTAATTTAATTTATATCCTGATCCTGATCTTTATTCATGGTACCACTCGATGCAAAATAAATAATGATTATGTATAGACATTTCCATTCAGGATGTACTTGGAAAAACAAATTTACATTTACGCCATTGTCAGTGTCATCTGTTGATTTTATAAACGAGTAGTATATCCTGGGACTTTGTTTAAATTGCAAACCAAATAATTACAGAATTTGCAAGGGTATGTGTTTGTATAGCTTTGAGCCAAAGTAAGTCTGATCAAATATTGTTTAAATATTCTTTATGAAGTGTGATAAGTCAAATATTGTCATGACACCTATAAAGTCCATTCTGTTCCTGCGAGGTAAAGGCAAATAATTTATATTTCCTCTAAAAGTCTCAAGTTCATGATTATTTGAAAACCTTTGGACATCTGCATGACAGCATGACAAGACAACTTGTCAATTAAGAAGTGTCGTTTCCAGTAGTGTCGAAATACCACTCAGTATTGGGTCAAAATCATGGAATTGAAGAAAATGTGTATTGCATGTGTCTTTCCAAATGATCTAAAGGAGAACGATAAAAATTGTCGTTTTTCAACATTTATCGTCTGTATACTTAGATTAGAAATGTATAACTCTTATTTGACGTTGTAAATAATGTGAAAATAACCAGGCTTATGATATGTGAATTCTAATTTTGTCCAGCAGCTACATTCTGCAGACATTCAGTATGTCGTTCAATAATTATTATATCATATAAAAACATACAGTCAGTATGATTTGTTTAGTATCAGTGTAATCTGTGCATGTTACATTGCAAAGTCCAACACAGACCTGTGATTTTAGATGTGCCCTTTCCAATTGGGCACCAGGCATGTATTATACCCCACTTACTCAAACGAAACCGACACCCGCCCAAGAATACTTCGAACAAATTATTGCGTTACCCCAATTTGCCAAGAAGCGGTCCATTTTCAAAGAGCTTTGTAGGTCATTTATACCAAAGTTGTAAAACCTATCAGCACGAATAATGGATTTGTGCTCATGAAAGTTATGTAGCAATCATTCAATTATCCACCGACGGCAAATTCTCTGATACACTATGGAAGTGTCCTACTCAAGAGGGTCAACAAAAAGTATTAATGAAGCACCTCCATTATTTTGGCAGTGATAATTCTCAAATGCACCGTAAATATGACGTCTTTATGTGTAAAATATTTGTGGACAAATGGGGTCACTATTTTGTACAAAAGGTAACTACGATCTGATGGGTGTTTAACAAAGACTAAGATCGACTTTACGTTGGACTTAAATATGGCAGGCCATTTATGCCACTGGTCGCTGTCACCATTGGTCTCTCAATTATGAACTATCAAATCAGGGGGTGTTTCACAAAGATCCTAAGTTGAACTTATCTCTAAGTTGGACTTAAAATTTATGGGAAGCCATTAGCATCCTTGAAAATATTTTGTAATTTTTTTTTAGAAGGCATAAAATGTTGATTCAAATCATTCATATTTTCTATTATCATGGGAGATTTCATGTTTTTGATGTGGAATTGATGAAAAGTCTAAAATACTCAAATTTTTGCTTTTGAATATATTTCATTTTAAGGCTCCAATGGCTGTCCATACTTTTTAAGTCCAACTTAGTGTTAAGTTCTACTTAGGATCTTTGTGAAACACTCCCCTGGTCAATTCTGTAGATTTGTGACCATGATTTGTACCTCACTTGAGAAACAATTGCCAGGAATGCGGGTTAGAAGACCTAGTGGCGAGAAAGGCCTGTCATAGTTAAGTTCAACTTAAAGTCGATCTTAGTCTTTGTGAAACACTCCCCTGGTATATTGGTCGGTTTGTAGTTGATTTTGGCGGTGTGAGTGGATTTCCGGATTGTCATGATTATAATCCCCAACGGAGACGTCCTATACTGGATATTACTAACAACATAAGCTAAAAAGATCGTTTCAATATTTCTCTTATAATCCTTTAAGTCATTGAGGTTTATTGAAATTCCATACATAATGGTTAGACGTTAGTACGCGCACGATGTTTGCTTGGTTGTTGATTTTATTTTCCGTATAAAAACGTAAATACATACATTCATACACGTATACAATAATGATAAATATGTCAAGAGCCATTGATGTAATGGCTATGTTCTTCCTAGAGGTCCAGAATGAAAGAAAGAAAATAAAGAACAAAGAAAAAAAAGAAAGAAAGAAGAGAAGAATTAAACGTATATAGAGGAATATAACACAACAACAAAGTATTAGATGTGTATCAGTGTTTGGTTTAGGCAATTGATTTCTATATAAGAGAAATTTTATCTGCATATGATCGGAAGTTAATTTATGGAAAAACTTATACAGCATTGAATACGTGTATTTCTTTTTCAAGATTCAAGATTCAAATGAGGTTTTATTCACGACTTGTCAAAAAGTCCAAAGACTAAAAATGCAAGTTTACATCAAACATACAATCATATTAAAAAAAAGCATTCAAAAACATATATTTATATATATAAAGAAAACATAGCAAATGGGAAATATATATATATATAGAAATGAATAAATGTTTACATCAAAACATCAAAGCGGTATAAAAAAAATAATAAAAAAAATACACGATATAAAAATGTGCTAATATTACGCCGGGTTTTTTCAGTGTTTCCCGATTTAAAATTAAAGGAATTTGAAATGTTGAAGTATGGTTTTAAGGGTTTATCTTAAAGTAACTGGTAACATATTTGACGGTTGATGAAAAACTGCGTAATTTTTTGTATGAAATGTTACTTATTATATTCCTTTCACCCCATCTGACATGCACAAAATCCTGAACAAATTTTTAGACTACAAAGACATTTATGGTTTTCTCTGGAGGCGTCATTGTGCACCACCCTCTAACAGTAAATTCTCCCAACCATTTTTGAATTTTCCCAACCGTTTTTCCATGAAAATAAGACATAAGACAGGCTTTTAATAATATTTCAACAGTTTAATGTCTGAAATGGTATATAGAGCCAATTTATTGCTTTTTGACGATTTACATTCACCTTAAATGTACTTAAATTGATATTATAAATAATATAGTTGGGAGAATTAAGAAATCGATCAGATCAGTTTTTCTCAATTTTTATAATTAATAATGGTCTGTTTTCACTGAAACATTCATATAATCTTACATAATTGTACACGTAGCATTGAAGTCACTAACTTCAATAGCACCATTTTCTATCATCTGAACAGTGTTACCAAGTCCCTTTATCCGCCCGCCTGGCAGTTCTTGACGTTGATCCAGATGAATCTTTGTCGGGGATTGCCTTATAGTATCTTATTAACATAGATACAGTTTGTTCACACTATACGTAAAGTTTGTTCTGGCTCATCCACTCCAAAGGAGAAATGGTTGCCTTATAGTATCTTATTAACATAGATACAGTTTGTTCACACTATACGTAAAGTTTGTTCTGGCTCATCCACTCCAAAGGAGAAATGGTTGCCTTATAGTATCTTATTAACATAGATACAGTTTGTTCACACTATACGTAAAGTTTGTTCTGGCTCATCCACTCCAAAGGAGAAATGGGTACCGTAATCATGTACCGTCATTGTACCGTCATCATGGTCATAGAGTTATCATATGAATAGTGAAATTACAACTGTGAAATGCATTAGATAAATCGCTTAATTTTATTTAAAAATTGAACCTTGCGGGACGCCATTTGTTACTACCAATTCATTGGAAGTAATTAACATTATTCATATATTTATAAAAGTTTGCTTCTGTCTATATTAATGAAAGTAATAATTTTACCATTATATAGATATTTATAAAATCACATGTGCCTTATAATATTTACACCAATATTAGACAATTTTTATGTGATCGACGGAATCAAACGCTTAACGGAGATTAAAAAAAATATTTAAAAAAAGTGCCCTTAGTAAGGGCGGTGCAGGTAGAATGCTTTTTTCTCAACCCCGATTGACCTTCAGTTCAAATGTCGTTATTTTGTGCAAAAAAAATCGAATTAAAATGATGCTGTGCAATATTTTCTAACATTTCGGACATGCAGGTTTAATTATGAAGATATAGGTCTGTAGTCATCAGCTACTTATGCAGGGGTATGACATTAGCCACCTTCCATCCATTCATTAATCAAATAAATGATATGTTTTTACAATTTACATCTCCCAAATTTTAAGAATTTCATCGACCCCAACTGAATTTTTATTCGTTAGTCGATTAATTTCTTTTACGACTATGTAACTCTAGAGAAACAAAAGGTATCGTAACTACATTCGATGTACTTTCAAATGCTTCATAATTGGAGCAATCAGAGTTTCAGTTATTATCTATTCGAATTCCAACATTAATAAAATGTTCATTAAAACCAATGGCTAATTTATAATGGCTGCTTCATCGGAGTGGCACACCGACAGAAAGAGAATCTCTCTTGCTCTTGAGCAGGATAATTTTATCGCCATTTCTCTTCTTTTCATCGGCTATTCTATCGGCATTTTCTCCTCTGTACCATTAATACTTAGTGGCTGTTTCCGATGAAAATCAGGCCACTATGAAAGGGGTATCATTACATTTGTAAAAAGGAAAAGAGAATTCGTAATTGATTTCGCATTGGGTTAGAGTGTTTTTTAAATAATTTTCAAGCATTCGTTCTAGCTTGACATGAACCTAGTTTTTCCAATGAACGGTAAATGACTACTTTACAAAGAGCACTCTAGTTTGATTCAATTTAATAAATTGAAATCGAGATGACATAGATAATTCATAGACTACAAATGTATAAAAAATGATACCATGAATGGTATACGTATTCCAATTGTTACATTTATTTTCAGTCAATACGAAGTTTTACAATTCGTTTTCGGTAATTCATTGTCTGTTCCACTTTTATCAATTTGATGGAAATTTCATGGTCGGAGCAATTATCATACAGTACTATATTAGTATCGCTAAAAGGCTCTCTTTTCTCTCAGGAAAAAGATCATGTAGGTTTAGTTTCTTTTTCAATCGTTTTTTTTTGTCAGCGTTCTGAACCTTGAGGCCGATTTCACCAAGAGGGAGGGACACAGAAAAGGGTTGGCCATTGCAGGAAAAAGGGAGACCTACTCCTTCATCATATAGTTTGTAGGTGTGGATTTTTAATTCTGGTTGATTAATTCGTGATACATAATGTGTATGTCTGTCGTATGTATTGTGTATGTTTATGTAAATATATATATATTTATATATTAGAGATAACAGAGACAAATTAGTATTGTGTATCGGAAGCAGCACTGCAAATGATTAACCATAATCCTTACCCTAACCCTAATTCCCTAAATCGTAATCCTAACCCTGAAACTTGTCTGTAGAATTATTGTCCCGGCTTTTTTATATAAACATAAACAGGATATCTGGCGAGGTCCACTCCCATTTCCTCTGTAAATACTAAAAATAAGGAATGTCTATTTTCCCTAAAGAAAATGTATGATTATTGCAAATATGTTACTACAACTCCTGTATTAAACCAATCTTTTCCATCATTAAGAACAAAGAAATGAAGTTTTATGAACAGAGCCAATTGGAGAAGATATCACAAAATACGTCATGATGTTGCCAATTTGTGTTGTTTTACTGATGACAACTTCAACAATTCAAAACTTTCTACTTTTAATCGGATACTGCTTAAAATGTCACTCATTTGTTACTCTCGTTTTCTGCTGTTATTAATACCAGCTAGTTATTAGGGGCACTTCCTTTCAAAACTTGTATTAGCCTTGAAAAAAACAATGACTGCCATTATCCAATGTGATGATGAATATAAATCCTGGTTAAAAGAAAACATATTCCTGTCACCAGGACAAATTGATAGTAATAGTAGCTTATAATTTTGAAATCTTGCGAATTTAAGAAGGTTGCCCCGTCCTTTATTAATTTCAGTTTTCAAGCGGAACAATTATAGGTCGAGTGTATTTCAAATAAAAACATAATTATGAAGTCACTAAAATATAAAAGGGGGTTAATATGGTTACTGTCCAATTTAGAGTCTTTTAATGACTGCACATGACAAAGTTGTGTATGGAAGCGTCATTTTAACAGACCCCATCTTTAACATAATTCCTACTGAAAGTAACTGATACTCACTGTTGGTATGGTAGTGTATGGTAGGCCTATATACAATTAAAGTTACCGCGGATGACACATATCAAAGATAATTTCGGAATGTAAAATTTAAATTGCCAGTTCATTCATTTTCCAAATAAAACCTTTGGCACAGTGAGAGTAGAAGAGTATCCCATTAGATTTCTTAAAGCTTGTTATCTATCGTTTATAATTATGCTCCTCCCAACAAAACAAAACAACAACAACAACAACAACATCAACAACAAACAAACAAGAAATGCTATTCTGATTCTTATCACTTACATGTATTTGTAAAGTATTTCTTCCTGTCGCTGTCTTACAGCATAGCAAAAGAAAGAGAAGTAATTTAAATCTTGCAACACTTGAATAATAGGAAAAGAAATGAAATGCTTTCTGTTTAAACTTTAACTTATGATTGAAAATACAGCTAGCCTTTTCATAACAATTTATATCCAATTGTGAGAAAATATCACTTTGAATTTTTTGAACAGCTTTTTTTTCCAACTGCAAAAAGCAAAGCTCCAGAATGAAATATAAGCAAAGTTACCGAGAGAGAGAGAGAGAGAGAGAGAGAGAGAGAAAGAGAGAGAGAGAGAGAGAGAGAGAGAGGGAGAGAGAGAGAAGAGGAAGAAGAATGGGAGAAAGGGCAAAGGAGACAACAAAGTAGAAGAAAGAACAATAAACATTAAATGAAAAGGGCGCGAAAACCAATCAAAAATGAAAATCGGCTCGTGACTTTGTTACCAAAACATTACTTAACACAATAATGACTAAGGAAGCGCGGAGGTTATACTGTGTCAACAACTCTCCACTCTCCACTCTCGAATCTTTTCATCGTCTGTTTGAGATCATGTGGGAAGCACAAACACTCTTGCTGTAACTTCTTCATTTGCCAATTTTGATCTTTTTCTCTTTTCTATATTAAGCACGTTTCTTTCTTTTTTGAGAGAGAAGGGAGTTTAAAGCAAACTTCATTAAGAAAATCTGAATTGACGGTAGCGATTTGCGAAGTGCAAAACTAATTACGGCTCTCGGGGGAAGATGGTTAAAGGTGTGAAGTTGAAGAGCGTTGCTTTCACGGAAGGGACTTGATTGAAAGTCAATCACAATGACGATCTAAACACTGAAATATTAAAGATTTAAACAAAAAGTTTTTCATATTTCGTAAAAATCCTACCTTCACTAGGATGTTTATTTTAATAATTATCGAACATTTGAAAGCTTTCTGATCTTTTAAGTCTATTGCGTTATCTCTTCAGAAGTTCGATTACCTCCTTTGAAGATATATCACCTCCCATGGATATGAAATATAAATATGAACCGTGATGCATGGTGATATTTCCGGTATTTGCATTTCCATTAAAGCCCGTAAACCTTCAAATTGAACACTCTATTTTCCCCATCTATTCTCTTGCTCGATTGCTTTAAGAATTTCAACCTAGATTACTAAAGAAATAGGCCATTCTCTTTCTTTATTAACTATGGTCAGCACTAATCTCTGTTTCTCTCTCTTTAGAGATAGACGTGGGGATGAAGGGAACTGAAATCTTATTTATTTAGCGTTTAACACTGAAAGTTCCTTCTATTCCTTTACTTTACTGTCATACGTAGAAGGGAAAACTAAGGTGACTAACGAAATAGGCCATTATCTATTTTTGATAAGCAAAATGGAGAGAGAGAGAGAGAGAGAGAGAGATAGGGGGAGAAGAGGCGTTTTTTTATTAAGATCTGATTTACCTAGCAAGTGATTCGCATCGTGCCTGAAGCTGACATGCGGGGATTTAAGAAAGTGTTGTTTTCGTCCTGTTAGTGGCAGAAACTTTACTGAAGATCTAACCCATTGATAGACCGATCTGATTGTTTGAAATAATTTCTTAAAATATCTTTCTACCAATGATTGGTGAATAAACGTGACTCATGTGAAAAAGGAAGTAGGTCGATTATTTTTTTAATTTAAATACTGTGACCTCGCCATTTGAAATGTCGGACTGTTATGAAATATATGTAAGAATGATCGGTGAATGTATTCAGAAAAGGAAGGCTACTGTCAGATGGTTATCTCTTTAGGATTATTGTCAGCCCTCCTAGAAATTAAATATAGATACTTTAGCAATTAGTTCTACGACACATTCAAAGGGTATTTACCTTTTGACAGTTCCGATGTCCATGGACATGGTGCAAATACCTTTCTGGCAATTTGAACTTCAAATACAGACACGGTGTTCTGACGCATGGTGATGTATTGGGTATTGGCAATGAGATTAAACTTGTGAAGCTTGAATGTGAATACGGAAATTCGGGGTTTTCCCTTACTTACTTGTGATGGTTTGCATTCATAACTGGAGAGAAAGTGTGATATATTATAGGAAATTAATATTTGTATTGGCTGTAAATCAAACAGTCAGAAAGTTCGTGTATAGAAACAAACAAGTAAGGCATAACAACGTAGATATGTCATAACTTGAACGTGACCATGTAAACAATATGTAGATAAATAACATCTAAACATAATTTTGTATTTGTTTGATTTTATTTGATTTTATTCACTATAATTCAATATAAAAACATATAAATAACAATATACATGATAGCATGAGAAAGTAACATTGGATGGATCCTCCTGCTCAGCTGTACCGGTGCAGCACAGATATTCTACCGAGGGGTCCAGTTTACAATACAAAACAAATGAGAGAAAATGATATTATCACAAATTAAAATTCTTAACATATTGGTATAATATAATAACAACATCAACACAGTATCATGCCCAGGCGCGTACGCAGGGGGGGGGGGGGGGGGGGGGGGGGTTTGGGGGGTTAAACCCCCCCCCTTTGGAAATTTTTTGTGTGTAAACCCCCCTAAAAAAAACCTAAAACCCCCCCCCCCCCCCTTTTGGATTTTTTTTTTTTTTTTTTTTTTTTTTTTTTTTTAATTATTAAAAAAAAAAAAAAAAAAAAAATTATTCCCATGGCCGACCTAAAAAGGTGACCTTACCCCCCCCCAACGGAGCAAAATGTCAAATTTCCAAATTTCGAGACCAAAAAAAAAAAAAAAAAGTGTCCCCCCCCCCCCCCCCCCCCCCCCCCCCCCCGCTTATTCAGCGGTCGGCTGAGTCGTTGCGATTTTTTTGGGACCAAAAAAAAAAAAAATGTGTCCTCTTACCCCCCCCCCCCCCCCGCTTATTCAGCGGCTGGCTGAGTCGTTGCGAAATTTTCGGACCGATTTATAAATGTTAAAACCCCCCCCCCCCCCCCCCCCCCCCTTGAAAAAATCCTGCGTACGCGCCTGATCATGCCCCACCTACCCTATTATTGATCAATATTAGAATTCTTCTATTTTAAAGGGAGATAGTTTTCAACGTATGTCTATTTCATAATCTTATGAATTCATTGTAATTTCGGGATGATTTTAAAGTAAAAGGTGCAACGTTATATTGTGATGCCCCGCGATATGAAAACATTTTACGACATGATTTGATGTGTGGTTTAGGTAAAGATAAATTTCCGATGGAACGTATTAGAACATGTATAGAAAAGAAACACCGAGGCTTCGCTCATATTAGTGTTTTGAACCTTTGACCTATAGGGATTGGTGCCAACATGAAACATATTTTTGTTTTGATCACCTCCCCCCTCCCCCCCCCCCGAAAAACCCTCCAAATTATCGACATGTTAAATACAATTAAACGAGCGAATTTCTCATCAAATATTCGAATTTCGTGACAACCGATAATTTTGAATGGTGGGGCGGGGGGAGTGGGATTCCACATCCGGCATCACTTCCCACTTCTAGCGACGCCTTTGAATGTCATTCCTAACCTTTCCATCATGTTAAAGTTGGGCAATCACGACCTGTCGAAATCAGGAAATTGTCATGAATCTCGACGAGAGATCAGCAATATAGAGTCTGATAAAATTTGACGGATAGATCTGTCGAATACTCATTCCCTTGCAAATATTCCTACACCAGTCGCTGAAATTGATGTCGAGACGGTGAAGCAGCAAATTGGCATGTTGACTTAGAAGAAATAAATTATAAAGCCTCGAAATCTGTATGCCCGTTCGATTTAAACATATATTTGTATTACACCCCGCAGTACAGGTATTATTATCTAGATCGATGAATTGCAGTTATTGAAAGAGTAACATATTGCATTCGGATAATGGATTTCCAAAACAATTAAAATGATAACTTATGAAATATTTTTTTCTGAGTTTTCGCATAGAAATGTTTAATACCATCCATGCTATATAATGCCAATTATTGCATGAATTTCATTATGAAAACCTAGTGATTATTTCACAAAATCCCCCACCATACTTTTGCAATTAAATTGAGTCTGGTTGCAAAAGTTGCTTAACCCGCTTTATATTTGTCCCCCCCCCTAAAGATATCATTTACAAAAGGTATTATATTCAAAAAAATGCTTTTAAAGTATTCCATTGATTGAGAGAACACCTGGATTTTTTAAGGATGGTTTTATCATTCAAGTAGATAGTAGTTCCATTTTGAGCTACTAAGTTAAGATGATGCGCCAAAAATGTATAAACTTGTTTTCATAATAAAACTTAGTGGTAATGAATAAGGATGATGTCACGTGTTATGTAATCAAACTCTTTGACTGCTTAACGTCTCGAGAGTAAAAGGTTAACGGCTATAACATTTTACATGAGAAGGCGAGTAATCAATTTTTATAAAAACATAAAGGCCTACATGTATATCTATATCTTAATTTGATTATTTTTTGTTGTTTGACCAATCAAAAACCAATACATTTTGATGCCGGATATAATGTTGCATAGTATGCGTCTTGGCTTTGCATTGACCTGCGTCATGATTGGTTGAAAGCGTACACGTGACCAGGCATTTATTTTGCCTAACGCGTAATTTGGAAATTGACCGGTCATTATCAAAATCATGTTATAAAACAAATAAAACATAATCTTATAAAACAAATAATACACATCATTGTTCGGGCATTAGTAAAATTACCCACACTCGGTACCTTCAAAACAGTCCAAACGTTGGTGTTAGACTGTTCCAAAGTTACCTCGTGAGGGTAATTCTTACTAATGTCCTCACTGCTGTGTATTATTTCTATAGAAGACATCACTGTCCAGCTGTTTCTATAGGCTCAAGGAGACGTTACATCCTGCTATGACTATGATCCCTCGGCGTGCCGGAGAGCCATTATAGAAACAGCTATGCTTCGAATGTTAAAGGAGTCCATATATTGTATATACCGAATTCTCACAAAAATCTACAAAGAATTCTTACCTTATCCTTTTCTTGAGTAAAGACTGGTTTAAAGAAATCACAGAAAATCCGAGACACTGTCTCTAAATCTTCGCTGGAAAGTTGCCTGAATGTTACGATTATTTGGGAATCGCACACACACTGCACTGTATGGTATCCTTTTTACACTTAAACCAATGGGGATTTCAGCAAGATTTATTCATGCGACCCGTTACCCGGTGACGACGGGCATCTTTCTCATAATTAACTATTGCCCTTCATCCGGGTAACGGGCAATTGTTCGTTTCTTTACAGGCATGGTTAAAATCACGACTCGAATTTAGATCATTCAGATGACAGATTTATTCAACATACTCAAGAGAGGTATATAATTTTCACTATCACTACCACCATCAAGATAATATCTATCATTTATCATGTGAACTAATCGTGTTGCAAGATTCTTGGTGTGTGGGATATAACATAATTTGTCCTCCTTTTTACTATTTCTATGTAGGAGCTAGTCTTCAAATAGTGAATATCTCCGCATCCGAGAGCGTTTTCATCAACTCTTCAGAATCCCTGGATTCGTATGGCGACAACCTGCATATCACGTGGTTGATTCACGTACCCGCCGGTATGAGCGCTCTCCTGAAGTTCACCGACTTCAGCCTCGAGTACGGCTACGATTTCCTCAATGTGGGTTTCGGCAGCGAGCCCGGGCTGGAGGAGACGAGGCTGATTACCTTGAGCGGAGAGCAACGACCAACTGCAGGGAAATCGGAGAAAGATGGCATCCGAACCAGACATCAGACATCGTGGCTGCAGTTCATCACAGACTCCATCACAGAGGGGACAAAGTACAACGGGTTCTCTGTCAAAATCAGTGCAATTGGTAAATATTGACAACGAAATATGTAGAGGGTTTGTTTCATTGTTTCCATGGACTGTTATCAGAGCCATTACTCTCCATTCATTGGAGATTAGGAAGACTCAACGGTGGTTTATTATAGCAGAGTGAATCATGTATCTCAATGCGCGATGTGCAATGCATGTGGCTCATAATTAATGTATGGAAAGCCATTTAATACAATATCAAACACTGGGTTTTGAAAGAGATGAAATAACTAAAATAATGTTTATATTCCTGGGGTCGAATGTACGGTCCTTGGTGTAGCTTGGCCTTCTCTCCCCATATCATATTATATATGAGTGTGGAAACATTATAATTTTTAAAGAAATTTGTTATTTATGTTTCGCTATCATTTCCTCTTCCATGTCTATGAATACGTTTGTACATCCGACGTTACTTGACGTAAGCCGTCCACATCATCACTGGGATGTATGATGGCTTCTGTTTCACAACGGCTTGCCACGCCTGTCTATCTTCTGTTAGCCTAGTGGCTTTAGTCAGGGTGTATGTTGTTGCAGTCCGTCTTGATGCAGTCTAACCATCTCTTAAGCTGGTCTTCCCCTTGGGCGTTTGCCATGTTACATTTGAGGGTATCTTTCCGGATCCATTCTGTTGATATGTCCAAAGTATCTCACTCTTTTTGTGGAATCTCTGTCGATGATGGTTTCTTCCATGTACAGTTGTGTTCGTATGTGTGTGTTTCTTATCCTGTTAAATCTGGTCAGACACACCCATGATTCTCCTGAGGCAAGCCATCTCAAAAGTGTGAAGTCTATTTTCATCGACCTTCTTTGATTTCCTGTTTCTGCACCATACAATGGAATCGATAACGCCAGGACTTTGTACAGTTCTACCCTTGTTGAGCAGCGTATATCCTTTGATTCCCAGATTTTTTTCGAGTGCTTTAAATGCTCCTATTGCCTTCCTAATGCGGTGTTGTACCTCTATCTTCCGAGCAGGGTCCTGTCTGGCTTATTGTTCCTCCAAGGTAAGTGAACTTATCTACTTGTTTTAGCTGTTCTCCTCGGATGTTTATATTTTAAGTAATTGAGGTTGTTTGCTTATGGCTTGTACTTCTGTTTTGGTAATGTTTATTTTCAGTCCAAAGTTTGAGCTGCTCTGATGTATTAGGTCAACTAGTGTTTAAAGGTCTCTATCATTGTCAGCTATAAGGACATGGTCGTCAGCAAATCCTAGGTTGTTGATTATCTGTCCCTGTACTCTTACGCCAATATTGGTGTCGTGTAATGCACAAAGCATCACAGCTTCAAGTAGGATGTTAACAAGTTGTGGGGACAGGGCACATCCTTGGCGTACACCAACTGTGGTTTTAAACCAGTCGGTCAGTTCACCATTCACTCTGACTGCACTGTTTGATTGTTGGTAGAGTGCTTGAAGTAGGTGTATGTATTTTTATGAATATCCAAAGAAGTTCATTGCTTTCCACAGCCCTTCCTGCTAGACTGAGTCAAATGCTTTTTCGTAATCGATGAAGCAGCATGGGAGACTCTGATTTCTTTCAAGGCGCTTTTCCATCATTTATCACAGGGTGAACGATTGGTCCATGGTGGAGCGGAATCCAGCTTGTGCTTTGGACAGCACTTCATCTGTTTTTTCATGACCCTTTGCTGCAGGATGATTCTGAACACTTTCCCTACATGTATGGTGATACGCGTTGACCCAGCAGCTTTGAATTCCGTCCGACACTAATAATTCTTGAATGCAATGTAATTGATATTAATGTCGAAAAATACATTTAACAGTACATGCAAATGAGAAGATAGTGAAAGTTTGTTTGATATGTTGTCAAATATGTAAGGTAAAAACAGGATCACTTTGCATAACAAACTGGAAAATATAATTCTTTTCTCTTTCTCTGATGTAACATCCCTTACACCCCTTAAAGATGAAGGAGTGGATCATAGACCGCAAGATTATTCTAATGAGAAGATTCACCTCCCAGATTATGCCGGAGGATCAGAGGTAGTCAAACTGGACTCGAATGCACTGGTATCGTACGTTTTCGAAGCACGCGAAGGGGCTTGTATAGGCATGTACTTGAAAGAGTTCAGAACAACTGACAGGTTAGTCGTTAAATTTCTTTTCATAGGCACTATTCCACTTTCAAAATACATTATAAATAGATACTTTAAAAGAAAAAATCAATTGTTTAGTTTTGAAAACAATTCTTTACTGTGTTGATATGTATCTCGCTCCATTTACAAATAAAGAGACACATATATATATATATATATATATATATATATATATATATTACATATGTATTACATTATACAGTTATTGACTGGCAGGGAGTGTAATATAACATTATTTGGACTGCTGAAGAGAGTTATATTTCCCAAGTGGTTATATTTTTCCAAAGCGCGCAGCGCTGAGGGAAAATATGGTCACGAGGGAAAATATAACTCCTTTCAAGTCCAAAGAATGTTATATACCCCCTGCCAGTCAATAACTGTTATATTAGATAGCCTTGGTTTTATTTTTTTTTATGTCGGGGGGGGGGGGGGGTCCATATTTTTTGGTGCCCGAATTCTTTTTGGGGGGGCAATCCAAATTTCAGAAAAAGAAGTGCAAAAAAAAAAACTGACTGAAAATTAATATTTTGAGATAATTTATGAAGAAAAAAAACTTTAAAAAAAAAAATTGGGGAATTTTTTTTTTTTGCAAGACGGTACCAAAAAACGCATTTTTTGGGGGGAAAAAAAATTCGAAAAAAAAAAAAATTCTACCCCAAAAAGCATTTTTTGGGGAAAAAAAAGAAATGGAAAAAACAATTTCAAGGGGAAAAAAAAAGTTCATGAAAAAAAAATATTGAAAAAAAAATTACCCTCGGTAATGGTGTAATGTGTGTAATTGATGACATACAGTCCTCTAGAGGGTGGCATGCATTGATTAAAAATATATTCATTGCACCGGCCGGTAAAATATAACCAACCAGGAAAAATATAACAATTTGGATCCTCGCAATTGATATCACGTGACAAGCTCTGTACCAATCACATCTCGGTATCTGTCTAATCTATCTAATATATATATATATATATATAATATATATGTAATTCGTATTGTTACAAATATACAAATGATACGATTTGGGATATGCTAATTTCAAGGGATTGATCGAGTTGACAGAAATAAACGCACGAATGATATTGAATCAAAGCTAACAAATCATCTAGATTTTCTTATTGTATTAAGATATTTTAACGTTGTTGCTCGGGATAATGAAAGATAGTTGCCCCGACCCAACAGTATATAGGGAAGGGGGGGGGGGGGGGTTAACATTATACATTGGAAGTCCATATATCAAGGAATTTGTGACTCTACCGTGAGATTTTGCGGCTTCCTTAAAATACCTTCATGTCTGTTGACCACCTTTAATCTCGGATTACTCCATTTCGTATTACTTTTGTGACTTTCCCGTTTGGACAGGAGTGCCATACTTTATATTGGAGATGGACAAGAAGTAGGGAAGAGAGACACTGTATTACATCGCCTTGTGGACACGACTGGACAATTCGATGCATTCCCCGTTGAGAGCTCGGGCAGATGGATGTGGCTTATGTTTACCAACAGCTACAGATCTGAAGTAAACGACGAGAAAAGCGGCTTCAAATTACGAATAACCGAAATCAAACGTGAGTTAAATTTTTTTTTAAATCCACTGACTATAAATGACTACATATAGTGTACGACATCATTAAATAAGAAACATATGGCCTTTCAATCATGTGCCACATTAGACAATCGGCACACTTACTAGTTTGTCATGAGTGCAGATCTGCACAAACAATATGTACCAGTTAACAAAAGGGTTGTGACCCCGATATGTTGTCATTAACATTGACAATTTCTTTCCTGAATATATCACATGCGTGCAAATGCATTATGAAGTAAATCTGAAATTACGATGAAAGGACTAGTCGAAAACTTCAACAAACAAATGTGAAAAAGGATTATTTTGCGTAGCATTGGGGATAATAAACCCACCGTCGTTATAGGCCTATTCGTATTAAAAAAAAAAATTATTTCTCTAAAGGAAATCTAATGATTAAATTTAGGCTTCTCGTTGTAACTGAAATGACAATCAACAATTAAAACAATTCAGACAGAGTTGGAAGACATATGTTTTCTGAAACCATGCATATGCATTCACTGAACCCACACTGTCACTGCTGTGGATATTTCAACTCAAGTGCTGAAACAGGGATGGCGTATCAAAGCGCTGTACAGATTGAGCTGGTTATTATTGAGACTGTAGTATTACACAAATTAAAATACTATAATTGTGTTGTTGTAATAATCATAGTTTTAAAACAATTACGGGCACATGACTGCATTAGTGTTTCGCTTTTCTTTACAGCCCTCATCACTCTCACACCAGGAATTCCATTGAATTTTTCCTTCAATGCATCTGAGAGTGAACAACCAACGGGTTCCAATGTGTATGCTGCAGCATGGGAAGTTGGAGCGCCGCCTGGAACAAATATCCGCCTAAAATTTCTCAAACTTGAAATGGAGTAAGAAATTGATTTACCATTATCCCACAGTGTTTAAAAAAAGGCAGTCTTCCATTCAGTTCATCTCATTACATAACAATAAATTTAAAATAAGTTTATTTACGCAGGGAAGCCTCATCAGCAACTATTCAATGCTGATGCTGTTTTCCCCGAGGGCCTTCGATTATTAATACCCCCGTAATTGTCAGATATCCTTTTACACATGATGTGGATTGATGTCTTACCAAATGATAGTGCGGTTCTGGGATTCGAACCCTCAACCCTTGGATTAAGACTCAAGTGATATAAACTACTAAACTACAGCACCTCCACCCTCATACATAGGACGATCAAGATGAGAATAATCACAGAGTAGACTTGTATAACAATCATATTATCATTTTCGGTACTTCTGCAGAAGTAGACGAAGATATAAACGGCATTAAGTTAAATTAAGGTTTAGGCATATACATTGCCACACCTGGGATGTCTTCGTACTGAAGACCATTAACCGATAGCAAGAAGATTTATATTTTAGCCCCCCCCCCCCATCACACACAAACACATAATATAACCCTCCCACAATGTATACCCACACTCTTCAGGAACCCTTTACTAGGATTTCTTTAATAAATAACCATCTTTCACATCGGATCCATTTTAGAAGAAAAACAATGAAAATTTAATCACTCACATGTTTTCACTTATTTTACATAATTTGTCGTTGTAGCATGCATTAGCATATATTTTTTTCTTGTTCCGAGAATGTATATGTGAAATTAGATTTCGTGTTAAATAGAAATCCAAATTATCACTGCGGTAATCTCGATATTTTCTTTTATTTCTTATTTTCTTACTAGCACTAATCTAGAGTTCTTCATGGTCGGTGACGGTTGGACTTACATAAGATATGAACAGTACAGGTATGCCGTCTCTTCGGGGAGGTGTTACAGTGACACCGATGGGACACGTCCTCTCGATGACGTCATCATCAATCTCTCCCGTGTTTTCATCGGTTTCTATGGATACGACAAGGGTGAGGACTGCATCATTGACGTTGAGCTGAGCGTGGTGGAGAAAGACGGTATGTATTATTATTGTTTTTTTGTTTTTTTTAAAACCCCACTAATTTTACTCCACTAGGGGAGTGTTTCACAAAGACTAAGATCGCCTTGAAGTTGGACTTAAATATGACATGACATTCATGCCACTGTTGCTCTTACCATTGGTCTCTCAATAATCAGATAATATTTTTTCCTTCAATAATGAACTATCATAAAAGCTCAATTCTGTAGATGTGTGACCATGATTTGTACATCCTTTGAGAGAGAAATGCCAGTAAATGGTGACAGCAAACAGTGAACGGCCTGCCATTGTTAAGTCTAACTTAAAGTCAATCTTAGTCTTTGTGAAACACCCCTAGGTTTGTTAAAACGTTCCTATTATTCCGATTCGGATTCGGGGCCATGTATGAACATGACTGACAAAGAAAGCGGACAAAATATACAGTTCCTCATGTAGACAAAGGAACATCCCTTCACTGCTATTATGTAAAAATGTGTAGAACAGGTGTCACATGCATATTCACTTTTAACATAATAGCAGTGAAGGGATGTTCCTTTGTCTACCTGACGAACTGGATATATTTGTCCGCTTTCTTTGTCCGTTATATTCATAGTGGTATCCACATTCAAATAGAGTATCTGTGTGATGTGGGCGTGATGTAGACGTGCTGTGTCGATGGGTGTGTGGGTGATATGTGTGCGTGTGTCGGGGGATGGTTATTTGCAACGTTTATTCGTATTTAAAGATATCTGTATCCCATTATTGCCTTGTACAAGTGCTAGTTTTTAGAACAAGTCATTTCTCGAAGTATATAGGAAGTCTATCCTGGATAAATATCTTTTTCTTGAGATAATAAGCCGATTTTCATCTTACGTAACATTCGCCCTGGATATATTTACTGGTGTCAAGGTGAATAGGACTATAGAGGGAAAATGGCTCAACTCGTTCATACCAGTGGTTTCAATTGGAAAGGGAAAATAAAATATACTTTGCGATTAGTTTGAAAATACAAAACTTATTTTTTGGTTACAACCACAGGTTGGGTAATTTGAAAATGGTTGACAATATAGGTACACAAAAATACTTAGTTTTTCATTTAAAATACCTTAAAAAAGAACACAGCATTAAAAAAGCATGAACAAAGACAACACTCGGAAAAAGTGAGATATAAACCAGAAATTTGACTTTGTTCAAACAATGAATAATATGGCGAATCCATCTCATTTTAACTCCCAGAAAAATTAACTATGTTCTATTTGAAAAAAACGAGTTTAATTATTTCAAAAGTTTTACCATGTTTACAGTTAATTGATGATAGACGGAGGAAAAGATAATTAAAGAAAAAGAAGAAAAAGAGAGAACCTATAGAGCAATAAAGGGAAAGAGAAAGAGTGAGGCGGTGAGAATATTTACTTTGGGGAAAACCAAATTTAAAGAAAAAATGGTTTTATATGCAGGCAATCTCTGACCCGGATCTCTGATAATTAAACAAACATTATGTATTACATGAAGCATCATGTTCCTTCAATTTCTCAACAAATTTCTTTCTTTTCATGACAAGTAAAGTAAAATCTGTTTGTATGGATTAGGTCATTCCATTTTGGGGGTGCTCATTTAAAGTGACTTGATAACATTGTTGAAGGTTGATGAAAAAAATTGCTTAATTTTTGTATAAAATGTTACTTACTATATTTCTTCTACTGTACTAACCCTCTGACATGTAACAAAACCTGAACAAATTCTCAAACCGATGTATGACACCCTCTAACAGTGATTAACAGTAAATTCTCCAGTAAATTCTCCCAACCATTTTTGAATTTTCCCAACCGTTTTCCCATGAAAAAAGGACATAAAACAGGCTATAAAACATCTGTCAACACTTAAATGTCTGGAATGGAATGTAGAGCCATTTTATTGCTTTGTGACGATTTCCATTCACCTAAAATGTAATAATATAGTTGGGAGAATTAAGGAATCGATCAGATCAGTTTTCTCAATTTGTACCATGAATAATGGTCCGTTTTCACTCAAATTTTCAGATTATCTTTAGTTGTACATCTAGCATTGATCGAAGTCACTACCTTAGCACCACTATCTCTCATCTGAAAAATGTTACCAAGTCCCTTTAATCACTTATCTTATAAGTCCTATTTTGTTTAATAGACCTTGACTACCCAGCGGGCAAGGGTTTGCCTGGTGGTGTCATACCTATTTCACCAATCGAGATGACGAGGTTGACTTCGCCCAACTTCCCGAATGAATATCCACACTCTAGTATCATGACATGGGTTTTCCGCGTTCCTCCACCCTACTATTTCAACATTTGCTTTGACGTCTTTGAACTCGCCGAGGGGATGGACAGGCTAAGCATTGGAAATGGAACGGCTCCGTTTGCGGCAGTTTCCGAAGTGTTTTTCGTAACCGAAACTGCGTCTGACGTTGCGAGCAAGAGGCTCGACGATCGTCATGTCATGGAAGAGTACATGTGGATCAGGCTTGAAAGTTACCAACTTGCGAAAAATGGGAGATTTGCCTTTAATATCACTGCCGTGATAGGTGAGTGGTTAATATTGATGATGATAATAATGATAAACAATCATGGCGATGAAAATGCAATCATTTTTATTATAAGCAACATAAAAAAATAAAAAAATAAATAGATGAATAAATAAATACAGAGAATGAGTAAAACAAACAAAAAAACTCTTGTGGAGCAAAGAACGCATACAACTGTGTTTTGTTCTCCAGGGCACACTTAAAAGGGTAAAAAGTATTTCATATGCAAAGGCCTAAATTGACAATTGTACATGTACTTATCATTTCTGATTAATTACAACAATTATTTTTGCTTCAGATGAAATCGTCCTTGAAAAAGGTGAATTCAAGCTGCTTATGTCGCCGTATTACCCTCTGCATTATGAAAACGATGCCTATGTTAAATGGCAAATAAAGGTGCCCGATACGGGATATGGTGTATTGGTTCATTTCATCGAGTTTCATCTGATTGACAGTGGAGACACTCTCACCGTAGAGGACAATGTATCACCTGCAAAGGACAGTATTCCAGCTGTCTTCACGGGTGTTGATATCCCGTCAGACTTCGTCCTTTGGTCTACCAAAGCGCTGATACGTTTCGAAACGAATTTGGCTGGTGTCGGCGCGGGTTTTAAAATCAAGGTTCAGCCAGTGTTTGGAGAGGGTACGTATATGAAAGATCAATTGGTTTTGGCTCATCATACAAAATCGTGACCCCCACTGATAAAGTTTGGGTTAGGGGAGAGGGGGTATATTTTCCTACTGTTTAGTTACAGGTTTATAAATTGAATGCGACGAATAAGGATTCATGATGATGATGAATCTTAGCAGTGGTATGGTGCAATATGTTTGTTACAGTCATTCATAATTCTGAAGGTTCATAAATCTGAAAGTGAATGGGAAACCTAATCCATTTACGGAATTATGAACCTTTCCAGAAGCAACCCTTTGGAATACAAGTGCCTTGTCTTTTTTACCGCCACAATCTAGGCCATTGCCTTAGTCCTCTTGGATTAGAAGGGGGCTGGATTCCGAATGGTGGTCTGGATGCATCTACTCAGATTGACTCTGAGCATACACCAAAGCACGCCAGGCTTCACGGCCCCTCCGCATGGATTCCATCCCCGGATGATCCCGAACCACAGCTGACGGTAATCGAATATTCCAGCTTAATTAGTCTTCAACACTTTTGGTTCACGTGGCAGCATATTTAGCCCATAGCGCAGTATTGCCAACGCCATTGGGCATTTGAATGTTTAAGTAATAACGGACTCGGGGAGGTGTGGGGGGGGGGGGGGTGTGGCGTATGTCAAAGCCCACATTGATTGTTCTGGCACGTCCGTGCCTGACTCGTATATACGTACACGTTGATTAAAACTATATCTTGAGTCTAATTGTAGTTTTTCACCTTATTACCATTGAAGTCCTAAACATGAAACAAAAAGTTTTGTTTGTGAATGGTTCCTTTAACATTATTTTAACTTTCGTGCTAGTCCAAGGTATGTTTCGCACACTACCAAGTATTAGTTATTTGTATTATTGAACTTTAAACATAAATTTAAATGAGAAAAAAAAATCATTGTATTTGATGTTTTCATCTTATTCAAGCTTTCGTATGAATATTGGCTTAATGCAGTTAACAGATATATTGACATTATCAGGAGACATATGGGACAAAAATGTTCGGATTTGCCTCTTTGAACTTTTCAATTCTACAGGTTACCTTTGAGATGGCATATGTTACCGGTGTAGTGATCCAGAGTGGTCCTGAAAGTGTTGGTTCGTGGGTGGACTCCTTCAGATTTAGATTCGATCCTGGCTTAGAGATCGAGGTTTGTTAAAATATCACATGCATCGTTTTATAAGTTCTAAGTTTTCTGAGTTCATGTACTTTTCGTTTCATTGCTTTATCCAGACCTAAGAAAGCAATGTGCGAACAAACGAAACCCATACGCATGCAAATCATCAAAGGCAAAAGTGGTAACCGTCAGAACTGCATCTTACTTATATTTGTCTTTAGATACTTGTAGTACAAGATTTTTATTATTTTATCAAAGTACAAACTACTATTTCCGCAACATTGGAGCTAAGCCATCTGTGAATATGATAAAACTCAGACCATTAAACCATTTAATCTCCAGTTGGAATATCCACAGGCTCTCAATGGTTTTAAAGGCTTAAAAACCCTGATGAAACCAGTCTAGATTCTCATATGGCTATTCTTGACAGAAGCTGGGAACCGCATGATCGAACGAATGAGTAATTTTTCAAAACTTTACTTTGCATTAGGACATAGTCATAGAAGGAGACTGGAAGCCCGGGAAAGTGTACCGCCTTCTGTTCGTCAAACATTATCGGATTGACTTAATGAGGATTAACCCACGGAGTAGGTCGATCTTTTCTTTGCGTCTCGAAATCCTGGGTTGCCGGACTGGTAAATATTTTATAATCTTTTTCTTTGTTCTTTCCGTTTTTTTCTCCATTTTCCCCCGAATAGTATATTCGCTACTCCTTTCTTTCATCTTGTCTTCTCTCTCTTTTCATTTTTGCCTCCTTGTCATCTGTCACCGCTTTGTTTCCTTTCCGTTTATTATCCTCTCCGCCCTCTTCCTGTACCCTTTCCCTCTCGTCTTTGTTTCTTGATCTTTCTTCTTCGTCTCCGTATTATATTGCCCTGATTTCTCCTCAACCTTCTTCCATCTTTCACATTGTCATGCTGTTCCCTTGCCATTGTCCGCTTCCCGCAAACACAGAGTAATTCTAAAGATGTTTGCAAAAACGTCATGAGGACGCCAATTTGATTACAAAATATTTCCGTCGCAAGAAAGATTTACATTTTCTGAGTTCTAAATAACCAACGATCAAAGCTCGTACATTATATTTGTATATTAACCAATCAATGATATCGTTGCAGATTGTTTCTTCGATCTCGGTCTTTCATCTGGCCATTTACCTGATGACAGCATCAAGATTTACCGTGAAGGAAACATCACCTCGGAAGCCCCAGACAGCGTTCGGATGCTTCCCGTTCACTTGTTTCCATCGGACGGGCTATCGTCTGGTGGGTCTGATGACGATCTCGCTGTCCGCATTGACTTCAACACCACCACCCTCGTCAAGGATATCATCGTCCAGACAAGCGGAGATTCGAATCTCAAGAAATTCAGTTTGCAGTACGACAACCATTCGGAGATAGTGTTCGTAAGTTTAGATATTCTCCAATTAGGCCTACATATAAAATAAAATTGCACCATGGTGTAGCGTCGACAGGTCGATTTTTGCTTATATAGTGGTACAGCGTGTGTCTAGCCATTGATGGGACAACGGTCCTATGCGTTGGGCAAGGTGGGCGAAATGCCAGAATACGAGCTAGGCGGTCAAATGAGGCTGGAGGATTTAACAGACGCTAAACCATCTTCCTTTTGTAGTTGCTTTCTCATTATGCTTAGGTCACATTTGCTCTACGGCTAGGATACATCGGCTGTACGCCCCCGATATCAAGAGATACTTGCGGCGGACGCAGAGAACCTCCGGTGGCCACAGGGTCACCCTAGGGCGTATCCCTATATTTACAGGCCGTACGGGTCGCCGAGGGATTGTAACGCGGAGTAATAACTGTTTTCATTTCTATATAGGTTCGCCGTAGCGATTCAACGACGACCATACGTCGGGCGTACGGTGGCCTTGCTTTTCCCGTGGGACTGCCCTAGGGTCTTACAAATTACAATTGATTTTTGCAGAACCCAACCGAATTGCGGCGGCCTCAGGAATTCCTCAGGCGCCCTAGGGCAGCCTTGAGGTAGTTGTCCTAGAGGATGGTTGTCGTTGGGGGTAGGTGTCTGAGGGTAGTTGTCATAGGGGATAGTCGTCCAGGGGGTAGTTGTTCTAGAGGGTAGTTGTCCTAGGGGGTAGTTGTCCAGGGGATAGTTGTCCCAATGGGTAGTTGTCCTAGAGGGAAGTTGTCCTAGGGGGTAGTTGTCCGGGGATAGTTATCCCAGGGGGTAGTCGTCCTGGAGGGTAGTTGCCCCAGGGGGTAGTTGTCATAGGGGGTAGTTGACTGGGGGTGGTCATCCGGGGCCGGGTGGATGTTCAGGGGGTAGCTGTCCTAGAACCAGCTGGCACCACTTGCCTAGAAATTCCGCGACTGAATCTTCATGTCAGCCCTGCTCCTGTGCTATCCCACTTACATCTTTGATCAATTTCACATAAAGTTTGGTATTGTGCTTGGCACTGTGGGCATTTAATCGGTGAATACAGTAGAGAATGATTATAGGTGCCTTACTCATATCCAAGTATTTTTTTCCAGGACATCTCTGACTGTAATCTCAGATTATGCAAGATGGCGATCGACAACCCCCTAGCGGTAACCTCAGTCACCATTAGCAATTTAGAATGGACTCCTTCTTCGTCTAACTTCTTCCGTTTTGAGCTTCTGGGGTGTATCACTGTAGGTAAGAAACAACTGCAAGAAATGATTAGAAATCGACTTCCCTTTGATATTACATGGAGGCGTGATATGGTTCAATAACCGGTAGGTCCTAGATTCGAAGCCAAATCGATCCGCTAGTGCTCTTTGGTAAGGCGGTAATCCTCGTTACCTAGTCTCTCGGAGAGGACTTACAGAAGTCGGACCCTGGTAGCTTACTAAAAAGCATACGCACGCTAGCTTAGCAGTCAGGTATAACAAACAAACAACCAATATGATTATAATTATCATTGAAGGCCTTTATTGTTCTGTTCTTATACTTTTTAATTCAACCATGGGTATCACTGGATAATTTTGAGTGGGGGCGGGGGTGGGGGGCTGGAATGCATCGCTCTAGAAACGAATTCTATATTCTTTAACAAGAATTGTTATCAATACAGTCACAAAAAGAGGTCGATTTTGTATTTTCCGAGACCCACTGAATACAATAAAGGTTTACATATAATTATGACATGATTTTGTTTTACTACGGGGAGGGGATGTCAGTCAATCATAACCGATTTACCAAACTCCATATCTTTATCCTCTATTTCGTCTCTACACAGATTGCATCACGCCTTATTGCATTGATAACTGCAACCTGACTATGCTAGGGTCCGAGGACGCTAAAGAGATCGCCGAGTCTCGGACCGCCTTGATGCCAGCAAGATCCATCTGCGAGCTCAATATTCCGAAAAGAGAGGAGATGTTCATCACTTTTATATTACTTGGATTCAATGTAAGGAGCAATTATCATTGATATCATAGAGTAGAACGTTTTTGAAACGGTTAGAGAGATGTCAGGGGTAGTGATTCGAGGGGGCGTTGGGGAGGGGGCATGGGCAGGGGGTGAGGACATCTGAGTCGTATGACGGTCCATTGGGACTTCATCCAACGGGGTTTTCAGAATGAGAAACTAGTCATATCGTTCTTGTGGGCTAATAAATTTCCCCCAAGAAAGAACTAGGTGTGAACCAATGACCTTCCCCACCCCGTCCATTTACCCTAAAGATTGCTAGACGCGCCTATGTTCAGATTAAGTACAGCATATGATTTTGATTTGTGACTGGACATCGCTTGCAATGATTTGTTATGAGGGGGCGGGATCTTCTACAAATGGTGTCTTTTGATGAAGAGTTGGTAGAAATATCCAAGTGTCTCCACTTGCCATTCGCCAGGACTTGTTTATAATCATGTACTAACCCCTGCATTGAGATATATACTTATTATGATTAAAAATTCAATCAGATAAAGGTTTCCTTTTATTGTTCACGATTTCTGTTTCGTCCAGTGTGACGAACAAAACGCAGATGATGGGGAACTCGAAATCAGGGAACCTGAAAAGCGCAACCTTTTCCCTCTTGGCTCGAGCGTCCCACCTGTCTTTGTCTCGGCTTCCCCAACTGTATTTTTCCGCATCCTGACGGGAATCAGCACGGCCCATCCAGCCGTAACAGTCGCCTATGGTTACACAGGTCCGTATGATAGACAACATCATTCTCTATATTCCTTGTTAGCCTGTACTAATATAAATAATTACGTAGACATATTATGAATATTCACCATAAAAGGTTTCAACACCTAAGACAGTGATCATGCAGCGATGATTCTCAATTGTCACATATTTTCTTTATTCTTTTGTCGTTCTATCGTTCTTCCATGGAGATCTTACAATGATGCGTGCGTGATATGTGAAGATGACATATATAGAATAGGAATGCCTTCTGTATGTTGAAGCGAGTGAAATATTATGTGTGCTTAGTTTAAGGAGTGGTTAGATGAAATAAGGAAGGACTAGCTCCGATTTGGCCGGCCAATCTGCCTGGTGGTGCTGCACAAGAAATTATCTTATATTCACATCTAACAAAGGTATTTGAGGGTTAGGTCTTCATTATCAAGCACACTCATGGTAATGTTCGAACATAATGAATAGCTATAATTAAGTAATTTCGCTTTGTGTTATTTGCTTTCAATTTTTTTTTGCATGAGAAGATAAACCTGGATGTTACGAGGACGAGGACGAGGACGAGGACGAGACAGAGTGTAAAGGCACCGGTGGCATCATTATGTCCAAAAACTACTTTAACGACTATGGTGAAGACTTGCAACATACGTGGACCATTATCACCAGACTCTGGACCAAAGTCCTCTTTACCTTCATTGAAATCGACGTCTACTCTCCCGAGGACGACTGCGGTGACGATTACGTTAACGTTTCCTACTCTGGAGAACATAAGGTGTATTGCAAGGTTCCCGGGAAGTCAGCGGTCGTAGAGTCATCGGGCAATTGGATGCAGATCGAGTTCTATTCTGACGTGCAGTACACCATAGGCCACACAGGGTTTTTGGGAGAATACCGAACAGAACTCCTCAACCCGGAATACTCACAGCCTGCGGATAACGACAGTAAGTAACGGATAGGAATGACTATCACCAAAACAGAAACGGGAAATTCGTTCTATCACAACCCTTTAAAACGCTGGTCCTTAATTCCTAGAACCCAGCTTTTAGAAAATATAATTATTACATCCGTTTTATTTTCATTATAAAAATGTTTCTTGCACAAAGCTCTATGAAATGTTTTTTGGTTTGTTATAGTGAAAGAATTTAATTTTCGATTGAGGATTTGATCCAATAGAAAGTAAAGAGTTCTTTGTAAACAATATGGAAACTATCAATGGTTCGAAACTGAGCCACGTCTTTCGGATGGTGGCGTTAAAGGTCGGTACCCAGACGTAAATAATCATAAATATCTGATTGATACAGAATGTATATACATGTCTGTAAAAACCCAATTACACACGTACAAAAATCAAAGCAAATCAAAGTAAGTCTAATCCAATCCACTCAAATCCCATCCCATCAAATCAAATCCCATCACATCAAATAAAATAAAAGCGCATTTATGACAAATGACATTTCTATTTTTCAGACTACACTTGCCAGAACGACTCGGTAATCTTCCAAGGTTCCTGTTACAGTCTGTTTCGCCTCTCTGAAGACATAACCTGGAAGGATGCTGAGGAGGAATGTTTGGCCAAACAAGCTCATCTTGTGAGCATCAGAGACATTGACGAGATGACCTTTCTTCATTTCATGATATCCACAGCCGAGGGGAATGAGACGAAAACAGAAACATACATCGGTAAATACTAATATCCCAGTCGCGTCGACGATACCGACAACAAATCGATACATACCAAATTAACAGCTACATTTCAGTTCTGAAAGGGCAGTCGCAAATTCAGCTTATTTATAAAAAAAAATAATATGATATTCGTGTTTTACGTAGGACATGTTATTCAAGGCAAAAAAGCAACCTGTACCAATCAATGCCTGGAGTTCTTATAAGAGATGCTCTACCAACATTCATCAAAATATCGTTTCCATATCTTCCAGGTCTTGGGAACAGACAGAAATATGGCGTCTTTAGATGGACAGATGGGACTCCAATGTCATATACAGCTTGGGCAAAACAGTCAGAGTATGTTATGTTTTTCAATATTTCTTTAATACTGCAGTTTTCTGTTTTACCCCTTTATTTATTTCAATCTCAGTTTTCTTATTTATTTAGCTGTTATACCGGATGTCAAAATGGTATATCTTTAATCATGAGGGGTAGAAACATAATATATCTAACGTTTATACGGTAAAGATACGTCTCCCCCATGACGGCATAAACCTCTAGTAGAATTTCGGTAAAGTGATATCAAAAGCTGATACCTGTATTTTAAAGAGGTATATCAACATGGAAATAGAAGATGATTTGTTCCTCTCATTTAAACAATTTTTTTATTTTTATTGAGAACAACATTTTTATGTCTCTTTTGGAAAACTCTCAAATTGCGATGTAAAAGAGCATACGATGATCTGACATTTCAAGATTATTAAGTAAAAGAAGTAGTTTGTAGTGTTTATCGTATAAGCCCCGGGATAAGGCCTAAAAATAATGTTGTATTGCCCTTTGTGACCGACCCAAACATCTTGAAATCTACGGTCGGCTTTTAATTTGTTTAAACCGTTTTTTGGAGAAAAAAAATGTATTAAGGCATTAAAAACTGAGAAATATCAGCCCAAAGAGGGAGTTAAGAAGAAAAAAAAAGATTTCCGACCGACCGACTCATGTTTTGGCACCTAAAGGGCAATACAACATCTCTTTTTAGGCCGGCCTAAAAATCACTCCTAGTCACAGAGATAGGTCAACGTATTCAGTTTGACAATTATTATTTTTACAGTGTTGATACAACGGATCCAACAGACAGTCAACCTGATGGGGCTTCTCTTGAAGCTTGCGTCATGCTGGTTCTCAACCCGGACTCTCTCGTTGCCCTAAACTTCGACCTTTGGCACGACGTTGCCTGTGCGGCCAAGGAGACCAGTCAGTTCATATGTGAACGGCCCGCGGATAGAATAAACGGTAACGGCCATGATAGACTGAATTGTAATCTTGGACAGACGTCACAGACGTCCCCACCCCAATTCAGGGACATCAATAGAATAGGGATGGGGAAGGGCAGATGAGGAGGGGGTGGCCCAGTCTGACCCAGTCAGACAGAATAGAACTCGAGGTAATGAAAGGAAATATACGAGACTAGAAGGATGTTCTAGGAAAGCCGCCCAGTTAGGTGCTTTGCTAGAATGAGGAAGGGGTCGGAGGGAAAGACATCACCTTCCTAGAAATTTGTACCGGGTCATATTCTGAATTTGTTCAGGGTTTGATGGTAAATCACAGAAATCCTGGACATGAACAATAAATGGCTTTTTAGATTTGTTGTTAATCTCCGTTTGGCAAAATTGAAAATCGGAATATCGGTTTCTAACCCTGTCGGCATATTGAAAATGATGAGCTTCTGTTTACGTTTGTTTTTAAATGCTGTCAACATAAAAGCGTTTCTGATTTTTCGTTAGTTCTATAATGAATAAAACGTGAATGGGCTATTAGTTAGTTTTAATGATTTGAATAAATAACTGTAATTACTATATAGTAATGGGTTGTTCTATTAATCATTAAATATTGTCACAGATACAGGTTCACTCGTCGATGTGCAACTTCCAGTCTACATGCCAGGTATGAACATTTTTTATTTAATTACATGAATAGAATTGAATCAACAGATGCGAACTTTAAAAAAGCTAATTGAGACCTAGAGGAGGTGTTCATTGTAAAACTTTTAGTTTGGTCTTCTTTTCGTGATAATGAATTTGATTTTCATAATAAACTTAACGAAGATTTAACGGGTGTTCATCCTTATAACTATGTAGTTGCCGATTTAGGCGTACTCGACACAAGTTCCTTCCTTTACGAGATTCTGAGCCCGCACTTATTTGAATACCACTTAAAATTTGCTAGAAAAAACAACCAAAATGGTTTATAGAATATGAGCATTTTGTATTTTGTTTGGCATTGCAGACGTTGATGATGACGGACGTAGACTTGCCGTATTCCATTGTTCCTCGGGGGAGTTTATAAATGAAGTTTTCTTCTGTGACGGCAAAGATGATTGCATAGATCGGAGTGATGAGAAAAATTGTCCTAATGGTAAGATTTATCATTTTTGTTTGTTTTGGGGCTTATACGCTTTATATACATCATATTGATGGGGGACAAAGGTGAATATAATTTGTCTTCCTATGTTTTCCTGATATATCGTTGTTACATAGATCAAAATTAGACGACAAATACAATTTTAATTCTCGTTTCATTTTAGTTTTAAAATTATCTCATTTTTGTAAAATAGTCATTATGAGAATAGACCAAAGGCAATTATCCATTGCATTTTGGTCTGTTATACAAATAAACATTTCTCCCTTTTGGGGCATGTTTTGAAATGATCAAGGAATTGTCACATTGATTTTCAAGTATGTAGAAAAATAGATCATAGATGTTTTGTAGATATTTCTTTTTTTGTTGTTGATGATTCTTGTGATCTAAAGATCTGTCTACTACCTTTATTATTCCGATTTTAAACATACGGTTTTAATTGATCTAATGACTTTGCAAGTGTTGCACTCCACACTTTACACTTATTCCCCCTAAAGATGTCCTTTCACTCTCCCGTTAATTGTAAACATAGCTACAACTACGTTTTCGCAATCATAATGATATTGATTTTAAATATGTTTTCAAATTACAGATAACAAATGCTTGGCCAATCAGTTCCAGTGTACAGACGGTGCCTGTATTGCGTTAGCATTCTTTTGTGATACCGTTTCACACTGCCTTGACAACTCGGATGAAACGGCCTGCAGTAAGTTTGAAAAGTTTGAAAACCCATGTAATAATAATAATAATAATAATAGGCCCTCTCAAAGCGCTTTACAGATATACATTATTACCCCGGTCATCGGATTCAGGCTTACCTGCACACAATGTGTGCACATTCCCCACTCCCTGGGGAGCATTCCAGCCAGGCGTCATTTTTACAAGCGTACTTGCTAATCTAAGCACATTAGCTTTCGCATCCTACCCATTTAACACCTGGGTGGAGAGTGGTAAATGTAGATCAATGTCTTGCCAAAGGACTTTATGACTGATTGATTGATTGATTCAAACTTATTCCATTTCATATATCAATTGTTTGCACAATAAGGAACATAGTTGAAAAGGTGAGTTCAACATTATGAAATAAAACAGGAACCTACTGGAAAGCATAGCTTATTTTTGTAGGTTCCCAAGAATATTAAATATCAAACATCAAAATTTGAAATCATGATTATGTTAATATACGTGAATACCAATAGATTTAGTTACCCTTGGATGGATGGCACGAATTGACTCATCTGGATGTTTGGTTTGGTTCGTTCCATATAGAGTACCCGGAATGCGAGGACTACGAGTACACTTGTGAAAGCCAGCAATGCATTAACGCCAAGGAGAGATGTGACTTCGTCGAAAACTGTTTCGATGGTACAGATGAGAAAGATTGTGGTGAGTAACCATCGAAACAAACACTCCTCTTGAAAGAGGTCCCATCGTTCCAACAATCGTGTTAACGTTCATATGAATTCAGAAAGAGATTCGTTAAAGTAATTTGCATGCTACTTTAGTTGCAAATGATCATTACATTTTTATAATTTTTTTCTTCATTTCTTTAAGATTTTTCAAAGGTACAACGAATGTTGTAGAACTATAAATTGATATGCGTTATTTATTTTGGGAAGAGGCTTTTCTTAAATGTGATACAGATAGTGGTGGTTATTTTACCTGACAGCTAAAAAAGCAATAAATGCTTGTTAGTAAGCAACCAGAAGACCGACGGCTTAAGGTCCTCTCCGAAGGACCTGGTAATGAGGATTAGTGCCTTACCAAATTAAGGGCACTAGCGCATCGACTTGGTTTCGAACCCGGGTCACCGGATAACGAGACCACTGCTCTACCGACTGAGCTATCGCGCCTCCTCTATATCAGCAGCGGAGCACCATGACACCATAGCATGATAGATAAAAGTACAATATAAACAAGAAGCCATGTTTGTAATAAATATATCATGATCCTTTTTGTTTCTTCAATTCATTTAATTTATATCTAATTTTTATCTATTTATATATATATTTGTTTAATAATTTTTATATAACAAATGTCCATTAACTATTTATCGACATTTCTTGTTCTTCAAAGCAGAAAAGAATGACTACAATGTAGAAGTCTTCCAGTGCTATGATGGAACACTGCTACCGGGCGAGGTCCATTGCGACGGGATGATCGATTGCATAGGAAATACACACGAAGATGAGAACAACTGTCGTAAGTACCTGGGGAGTGTTTCACAAAGATTAAGAACGACTTAAAGTTGGACTAAACTTTGGCAGGCCGTCCATGCCTCTAGTTCCTCTAACCATTCCTGCCATTGGTCTTTCAAGGGACTTACAAATCATGGTGACAAATTTACAGAATCTACATTTGTTGATAACTCGTTATTGAAGGAATATCTAAAGATCAACCAGTGGCATGAATGGCCTGCCATAGTTAAGTCCAACTTAGAGTTGATCTTAGTGTTTGTAAAACACCCCCCCCCCCGGAACTGACCTAACTTTTGAATGTTTCACATGGGGCGTCGTTTTACTTGCGTCGCTCTGAAAAGGCACATTTTTACCAAAGGGGAAGGGGCTCTTGTAAATTGCCAAAATGTCTACGTTCCACTTGTTAAAATCGACTATTATGTAGGAGTTGCACGAATATCAATGATTCTAAATCCAGGGAACCCCTCTATCAACCACTGCCCATCAAATCTAATCAAAATAAATTCAGTCACAATGAGTCAAATTCATTTTAAAGCCGATCAAAACTCATTAACTATAATTATTTTTACTTTCTTTGCCACCAGCAAACCAGGAGATATTACATCAGCGGGAATTCTACTGCCCCAATGGCGAATTGGAGGTTGTACCATCCAAATGCATGTATGACTTCAACGTCTTCGGCTTGATCAAAGGGTGTCGTAATGTCAAGCATTTGGAGGATTGCAGGAACAGTGAGTGATGTTGTTGTTGTTGTTGGTAATAGTTTGCTGGCGTTCATTCAGTATTGAATATATACGCCATATCTTCAGTTTTATAAGAAAATCAGTTATACATAAGAAAACTGATAACAAAGATTTGTAATAACATAATTAATTAGTCAGTGAGTGAGATATACGCACCCCTAATATAGCCTATTTAATATCAATAGTTACATAATTGCACGATGGAAAAATTTATTACGATTTACATTTTTGTGGTAATTGGGTATAATATCTTACACATTGATGATGTCTCTTTTTTCGATTCTTGCTTACGCACGGATGTGACTAATCGATTTCATTATTGTAGTAGAAGTTTCATTCATCTACAACGGTAAAGTCAAACTCTGTCCCATCACTCACTCTCTGTCTATGGTTTTGCCTCACTGTATCTCTCTCTCTCTCTCTCTCTCCCCCCTCGCTCTGAGACTATTATATTGTTCTATTCTTCTCTCTGACTCTCGATCGCTCTGTCTCCTCTGTGTACATCTGTCCGTATTTCTCTTCCAGTTTCCCTTTCCTTTGTCTTCCACATTGCCCCCTCCCCTGCTGCAGTAATACCTTTTGGATATTGAATTATTTGTTGTTATTTTGTTGTACATTACGCCTTCAACATCTCTCTCTCTCTCTCTCTCTCTCTCTCTCCTTTACGTTTCTCAACAGAAAATGACACATGCCCTGAGAGCACGATGAGATGTCCTAATTCCTACTGCATCCCACTACGATACCGATGTGACCAAAAGAAAGACTGTCCATATGGCGAAGACGAGAATGAATGTGGTGAGCAGCTTTGTTTGTGTTTTGTTTCTGCTACATATTCATACTCGTGTGTTATCATTCTTTTCCTTGCGGACGGGGGTGAACCCTTTTCCCTCCAGGATTCTAGGCTCCCTCGAATGTGACGTCCTCCGCACCCCCCCCCCCCCTCCCCGACCTCAATATGGCAAGAATTATACCGCCCCTGTAGCGCCGTACATCATTGTCACCCAAAGTATTGTGTTTCTTTTACCTCCTTGTCCCCTTTTCTATCTTCTCTCTCTCTCTTTTATTCTTCTTACTGTTTCTCCTTTATTATTTCCCATCATTTTCTGAATTTCTTCTTTGTGAGAATTGTGAGAACACAGGCTTATTATTCACCAGTAAAATGTTGTGTATAATTATGTCAGTTGTGATTTGTATTATGTTCACACAAACTTTTGCCATTTTGTTTAGTCTTTCGGAAAGATGGCTCAACAGAACAAGATTAGGGATAGTTGTTGGATAAATTTTCCTTACGAATTTATATCTTGGCAACATCATACAAGTATTTCGTCTTGAGACTAAAAAGTTATAACAACACAATCATAGGGACTTCAGAGAAAGCAATTTAACATGCTTCCGGCAATTTGCAATATATAGCCTTGTCCATTACCTTCAGAAATGCGTGACATCGCTATGTGATCAAAATCCATGGAATACACACAACTTTATCGAAATTGAGCCCTGTGGTGATTTTTTCGAAAGTAATTCAAAAAATGTATTGAATATCTCCATTCATCATTTCAAGAACATGCTCAAAACACTGACACATCTTGGTTTCACCTTCATTATGAAAGCCAGCGTTTGTATGTCATCAATTTCAATGTTAATGAGAATGCTCACTAGACTGTCCAAATTTTATCCGACGTTATTGTGTTTTAAACTGATCATAATAATGTAATGAACAATTTTTTCCCACCACAAAGAGTCTTTTACCTGTCCAGAAGGCTCCTTTCGTTGCAATAGCAAACAAGGCAGTAAAGGCCTCTGTATAAGCCCTCAACACGTGTGCGATGGCGTCATTCACTGTCCGGATATGGACGACGAACTATTGTGCTGTGAGTAATCCTTCCCAATTAATCTCAGTTTTGAATTTAATTTAATCTGAATTATGAATTTAATTTAATTACTTTAATAGTCTTAATTATGAATCGAATTTTAGTCTGCATCTTGAACTATCGTATTTTTTGTTACCTATGCTCAAGTCTAATGTACTATTCTGTATCCATTTGTATCTTATTGATGTTTGTAATCCGTAATATTGTACTGACATACAAACGAAACAAATTTCCAATCATTGGACAATAAAATTTGAATTTGAATTTGAATTTGAATAAAAATTAAGACACTCTCACACCCATATCATGTAAATACTAAATGCCACAACATATGTTATTACTGTGATAACTTAAAACATCCAACATTTTCAATCAAGCTGGGCTCAAGTATATATATGAGCATGAATATATTAAATAAAACAGCTTGTGTTTGTGAGGTCAGATGTTAAAGGTCACAGGCTTATTGATCAGTGAATATAAATAAAGACGATGGTATCTTAGAGAGGCAGTCGCATTCATTTTGCCTTACAGTGTTGTAGACTCAGTATAGCGGTGATAAATATAATATATAGGCCTATATATATAAATATATCATACATACAGAAGAAAATTATTATTAAGTTCTGCTCGGAGTTCGAGAAATATACACAACATCACAAGATATAAAGATCATCCTTACAAGAAGAAATGGTTACCCAATACATGTATATAAAATAATTCATGTATACATGTTGTAATAACAGGACATCTATATATAACCCCAAATGGTATATTAACCGGACATCATGAAAACTGGTATATTACCGAAGCCTAACCCTAAACATAACCCCAACCTTATTCCTAATCTTAAATTCAAAACAATAATACTAAATTATTAAACTAATGACTAATGATTAAATCTATTGTTTCTTGGGAGGCCTTTAAGTTTCCTCTGCCTGCAAATGTACGTAGAGGGCAGTACTTCTTTTGTTCAATCATTAACAGGACACAAAAATGTCCTGCTAATGCCCATGTCTACTTAATAACTCATTTTTTTTCACTACATAATAGCTGTAAAGTGTATATAGGTATATTTTTGGTTGTGAAAAGCCTGATAGTATATTATATTGTTATCAGCCAATCGAAATTAGAGATAGATGTATTAAAGCTTATTCGTCCTTCTGGTTGTTTGTCCTCTTTTTTCCACCTCCCTCACGTCTCCCGGTTCCTGTCCCCTCTTTTCAATACCTTTTAACAATATCTCCAATGCCTCTTTTAATAAATACTAACGGCCCCTTCTTTCCTTCTCTCTCTTTCTCTCTAGCTGCATGCCCAGAAGGATGTGCTTGCAACGATCTCTCCTACGCATGCAATTTGACTGTTGATGTCAGTCTTCCGTTACCCAGACAACTTAGAAAATTGTATGCCGAATCTATTAAAATAAAATCAACTTAAAACAAAAAAAATTATTTTCAATATCTGGCCAAACCATTCTTGATGATGATGGTTCTATTTCAAGGGAATGAGAATTTTCGGTTGAATTAGCATTTTTAATTCATTTTTTTTCCTGAATCACCACTAACATTTGTAAATATTATTAGTATTTAATAATGGGAATGGATTTGAAACGTCAAGATATGACATGTGGGCTTAAGCCAAATTATAAACTCAATATCATTTTGAAAGGTTACCAAGCGGACTTTGTAAGGAGCACCATGAAAAGAGAAATCGCTCAAAAGTCAGTCGGGCGAGACACCTCAATAATCAAATAAAGTGGTTTTTCATAGCTACAATTCCATTGATAATCACATAAATGGATACATATTATCAACTAAATGAGAGATTCAGTCTGAAAAGGGAATTGTTATACGACGTGTAGTTTCTAAAACTTCTAAACTATAGTATATAATTCACTTCATTTATACAAGCTGAAGTGTTTTCTGTATACCCGCACACATCGGACTTAATACCTTTCTAATTGATATGCTTCTCACGCAATTACAATTAGGTCTTTGATGTTAATCAATGATACGACAGGAAATAACACCAGGGTACTCAGACCAATCGACGATGACCCGGAAGTAAATGCTTTTATTCCGTCCATGTGGCCATATTTGATCTACTTGTAAGTACACAAATTCAAATTTCAAATTTCAAATTTATTCATGTTTCCAACAAAACATTACAAGTGGAATTTAAGCATTTAAAACACATGTAAGAAATACATGTTGGAAACAGAGGGGTCCACTAAAAAGCAATGCTTGTAGGCCTACAAGTGTGAACACCTCAAATGATACTTAGGAATAATGATTAATTAGATTAAGTAATCTGTAACTACAGAAGGAACTACAAAATAAGGTGTTCAAACTGTAATGAGTTTAGTAATAATTTCAGATACACACCTGACAATTAGACCTGTTTGTGCAAACAGTCAAAAGCGAAAATGTCGCATTACGTATAGCAAAATGACGTTTGGAGCATCGTTAATCATTTCATGAAGGACCATGCAAGCTGCTTTATCTTTAAATTGTTAGGTCTTGTTTTAAGTACCTCTCTTAAAAGTAGGTAATTAATTTGTAGGTGATTAGTCAATATCGATCATTTCGCTACTAGATATTTTATTTTGCTAATTCATACAGGGATATAAGTCATTCGGAAATTTCAGAGGTAAAACCGGGGGCCTTTGATAAGAACAGGAATGTGCGGCATCTGTAAGTACGGTTTCCACATTTTATTTCAAATACTTAGTTAATAGGTTAGTTTTGTTAATAAAAAAATATTTTAAACACGATACGATAAGATAAGCCACTGTCATAATTCATTTATATTTGCTATGTAATTCCGCCTGAAAAGAAGTACAATTGTATACTAATTTACTATTTAAAATCATAAAAAAGAACACTGACCGAATATACAAGAAAGTTCAATAAAACCATTAAAATCTATTCTAATTATGTCTTTATATTTGAATTTTCAAAGGAATATCTAATCCTGTTTAAAACTGTCAAATAATTGCTCGTAAAACCTAAAATGTTAACCATCTGTAACCAAAAGAAACTATAATCTCAAAAGTTGGCCTCGGGTTACGCTTAAACATTCATCCAAAGTGTTTGCAAAATCTGATGTGCTTTTTATATCCATGGTCATGATGATTTATACACAATATCTTCATATTTTTGCCTCATTTTTACCCCCTAAAGTTGAGAAGTAAATATAGTTATCTGAAAAATATCATTCCAAAAGGATCTAAGTCTATTTTGGGGTGTTTTCGAATAAATCAGTTTTCAAAAACTATTAACACTACCCCTTCTGCAGTATACATGATTTCGGTATTCTATTTGATCTCGCAGCCATCTTCATGAGAACAAACTTGGTGAACTCCAAGAAGGATCTTTCAGAGGCCTTGAGCAACTTCGTTTCATGTAAGTTTATGGGATAGATATCCCCATCACTGGCTACAATACAGGAGCAAGTCAGCCGCCTCCTAAAATTGGGTCTAGACCCAAGTCCTTATCCTCACGACACTCCCCAGCGATACTAAAAAATAAAATATTAAAATATTTATTTATAGTTAAAATTAGATTCAAGTGGTACCTCGTTCGTTTGTTCTAAAGCAATTATAGGGGCCATTTGGGAGGGGGCGGGCCCTAAGCAGCAGAAAATTGTTTGGCATGGGCCATACAGTGCTTTGTGGCATCCATGCAATAAGTTACAATTGGTTTCAAGTAGTACCTCGTTCGTTTGTTCTAACGCAATTTTAGGGGCCCTTTTTAACCGGCCACTTGCAGCAAAGGGGTCCCGGTAGACATCTCTATTTGGATATACTAGGTTCCTTCCCGAATGTTCCAATACGCAGATATTGGTAATTCTTTCGTTTGATAAAAGTGCATTGACCTGCTAGCTTACTTCCTGCCAATGACTTTTTCAGACAACCAATCATACAACCCTTGCTTTCTAAGTAAAATACGTGTTCGGTTTGAAATATTTTGTTTTCATAAAATTTTCATAAAATCTTCATAAAAGTTCCAAATTTACATTTAATATACATGTAACTACATTTGTCCCGACAATCCGTTGCGAAGCCTTGCGGACTCTGCTTGAAAATACTGACCTAGCCTATCACTTAACACCGTTTATTCTCCTAACAGGAACTTGTCTGGGAACAACCTACGTACAATTAACCCTGGAACGTTCAGAAACCTCAGTAAATTGCAAGAGCTGTGAGTTTCCATTCCTGTTTAATTTCATTTTTGTTAACTTATTATTAAATAAGATAAGATTTTTTTCTTTTAATTTTTCGAAAAACTCTGATACCATGCTTTTGAAGCATAATGATAATGAATATATATATTTATAACCGTGTGAAGTTTCACATTTTTAAAGATAGCAGTGAAGATTGAAGGACATGGTATGTTTCTTCATTAAACATTTTTTGAAAAAAATGTTAACTGTTTCATTTAGCTTTTGCTCCTGAACAGGTTTACTAGTTGTCCGCCTAAAGTTATTCTTTTTTACTTTAAATTCTATTTCATTTTCATCATGTGTTAGTATTCTCCCTGATCATACATATTTTGATCAGTTTAGCCTGTGATTGAAATCTGATATTTATCAAAGTTATTTGTCATCTTTGTTTTCAGGGACATTCGCGGTAATAATGATATTGCCTACGCGGAAGAAAGTCAACGTACTATCTTTGTTGGTCTTGAAAATTTTAAACTGTGAGTATAATATCAAAAATATATTTTTCTTCCAAAACTGGATAATATTATCAATTTTAGTAATTTTAGAACATTGCCCGATATAACCCCAAGGTGATTTGTCACAAGTATACGAGTGATATTCAATGAACGGCAGATAGCAGTATGGGTGGTTTGGACTTTCAAACCCAACAAGGTATGTCCCAACAAATCAATATGTTCTTACAGCTTGTATGAGCTTCGACAACCAGATCTGGTCGAATACCTCTTGTCAACTTCTCCAGACGTGTACCCCTGAACACTACCTTACCCATTTAGAACAATTGCCACTAGATCATCGTCCATGTCTATGTTCAGACATTGAGTAGTATATCAACTGACTTGGGTGCTGGTGTGCCCTTTTGTGTGGGAGATGATCATGCAGGAATGATTATATGGGAGTAATTCCTGCATTGTTCTTGCGGTTTATCTTCATATGGGGCAATGGAGGTCGGACGAAATGACCAGGGGTAGTATAACTAAAATCCCAAATGTCCATATACTTTGCTTTTAAATTCAAAGTTTGAAAACCAGCTCAATGTTTCTCTTGAAACTGTAGGTACGCTGACAAGTACCTATTCTGCTGTATGGCGAAACTCGAGGACACCAACTGCGTTGCTCCTCGGGATCAGTTTTCATCCTGCACAGACCTCATGGAGAATGTCATTTTACGGGCATTGATCTGGATCTTAGGTTTCAGTGCGTTCGTCGGTAACGTCTTTGTCATAGGGTACCGACTGACCGACGCGAAGAAGGGACGTAAAAAGAACAATGTCCAAGCCAGTTTGATCACCAACCTGGCCATATCTGATTTCCTGATGGGACTTTACATGCTGACCATAGCAAGTGCTGATACCAAGTTCCGCGGAACGTACATCTACCAGGCGGATTACTGGACGTCCAGCATCCTTTGCCAAATGACAGGAATGGTGTCTGTCATCTCGAGCGAGGCATCCGTCTTCCTGGTGATGATGATCAGCCTGGATCGTTGCTTCCATGTGGTGGCGCCCTTCAAAAGAGGTCTTCACATGTCCCATCGATCCAGCCACATCATCGAGACCGCCATCTGGGCTTTGTCTTTCATGCTGGGTCTGCTCCCGATCTTGACCCCGTCGTACTTCAAAGACGACTTTTACGGCGCGTCGGGTGTCTGTTTGGCCCTTCCTCTGACGACCGACCGTCCTGCAGGATGGCATTACTCTATCGCCATCTTCATCGGCGTTAACTTGGTTTGCTTCGTGGTCACCTTCCTGTGCTATGTGGCCATCTTCATGACCGTGAAGACATCACAGCGTCAGGTTGCCAAAGGTAGCGCCGCAGTGGGCCGAGAGGACAGGAGACTCAAGGAAGAGATCAAGCTGGCCACCAAGATGGCTCTGATTGTAGGCACTGATCTTGTCTGCTGGATGCCTATCATTATAATGGGTTTACTCTCAGCTGGTGGCACGTCTCTCCCCGCTCAGGTGTGTTTCTTTTGAAGTCAAGAACTCATTATCGTCTTCCTTTTCATATTCTTTATTATTTCTGTATCTTTTTTTTTACGATGTTAACAAAACTGTAACACCGTGCACTATTCTGCAATCGCATTGTTCGTAGCTCTCTTAGTTTATTTCCACAATATCTGAATAAACTTTTACTGAATTATTGAATTACCAGGAAAAGTAGTGTGTGGAAAGTCTATTTACGTTCTTTATTGGTCGAGATAGTTTTCGATCGTGAAGAAAATGTCTTTGCCGTCTAAGGTTACCGGTACTTAAATCACAATCCTTCATAAAAAGTAAAGTCAGATTAATATATTTCGTGTACAAATTCTGTTTTTCAATTATATTTATTTTCCTCATTGTGATTATTAACCCCAAAATACCACGCAGAAATCAATCTATAAAGCCTTTTATTTCATGTCCTCATTTTCCAGGTGTATGCATGGACTGCAGTGATCATCCTACCGATCAATTCATCTCTCAACCCCTACCTCTACACCATCTCAACCGTTCACTCTCAGCATCTCAACAAACTCAGACTCAAACAGGAGGCTGCTGAAACCAAAACAAGAGGTATATAAACCAGTCTTGGTCTTTCAATTCACCTGGCCTTATCTCCTGGAAAATTTCATCTCCTTGTACCCTGCTTCCATTTTGGGGGTTTCATTTTTTTTTTTTTTTTTTACTTCAGTGTCGTAATGTTCTAATTTGAGTTTTGTGCATTAATGATACATTGTCTGTTACCATGGTTACTATAAATTACTGATGTTGGTTCCCATTCATATTTTCCCAATTTCCAGGGTCCTGTAACTTAAAAGTAAACTTACAATCAATAATAAAATCTGTTGTATTTCCTAACTTGATGTGATGAATCATATATATAATATTCGTAACATGAAATTAATCGCAAGGTACTATTAAATGTGTATCTAGGATTGATTGACAGATATACTATTAAGTTTGGTAATTTATTTTTTTATTTTTAAAAGATTACACAAGAAAAAATTATATAACAGGTCCCAGTCGTGGTTATGATACCCTTTTGCTGAAATCAAAGACTTTATCACCCAGGGTTGATGGGGGTTTGAAACCGTCACTTGATCTGTCGTTGTTTTGTATATGACAATTGTTATTTCAGGTCCGTGTTAGCAAAATTTCCCAATTTGTTTGTGGTTTAGAAAATATCCGTTACTTTATTGGCAAATTTTATCCAACTCTTCCTCACTAAATACCAACGCCCCTAACGCCATCCTTGATTTAATGTCTCTCATGGTTGAATATTTCAGAGAGTATTAACTTCGAGCTCACGACGACACTCATTACCCCCTTCACGTCACTGCCCAGCCCCCTCCCTCAACGCATGCGCAACTGGCTAAGACGCTTCTCACGTGACCTGACCAACGACGAGCTCCAAATCATTGAGCGTGACGTCATCGAGGCAGTGTCGTCCATGAGGTCGGAAGGGGTCAAAGTTGACGAATTTCTGCACGTGGATAACTTGGCAATTCAAACGGTAACTTGTTTAGAGTAACGCCCGTTAACAACCCCCCCCCCCCCCCCAATCTTAGTCGATCAAAGTGGATGAGAATTTTTTTCTCGATATTTTTATAGTTTCTCACCTAGGGCCTAAATCCTTAACTTAACCTAAAAGAAAATCTAATTTCAACTTACCTTTTTTCTTTGACAAAACATACCCAGAGCATTTGTTGTTTCAACCCATATGCACTGTAAAAAAGAATTTGTTCATTGGTAATTTTTACGTATTTTTTCCATGTAGAATTTACTTGAAAACATTAGTTTTGCCACTTACGCACTAAATTTAAGTCTTGCTAACTCAAACTTTCAATTTAGTAGAACATACGTGGAATATTTAAGTAAAATCAAATACATAAGAACTTTAAGTAATTTCAGCTTGTATTAATTTAGTAATTTTAGCTTAAAATCAGAAATTATACGTATTACTCAAACAATTTATGTTGATTATTCTTATCTTTTTAAAGTAAGGACCGATGCAGTGCGTAATAGAAATATTTACATAATTTATGAATATTCATTAAGACCAAATTAAACTCTTTTTTAAATAAAACAATTTTTTTTGTGGTTGAATGAAAATTTAAGGACTTTAAAACATTTACTAATTCATTTAACATGGCTAAGCAAAGACAAGACAATTTTTAATTGTTACCCAGTTCAAAACAAATCAGAACTTGATATTTCAGGAAATTGTCAACCAATTTTCCTTTTAAGATGCTACGATCAAGTATATATAAAATTTGGAGCCTTTCAATATGTGTCGAATTGAAGCGTGTGTTAGTGATTAGTGATTAATCTTAATTAGAAGTAGAGAATGATTAGTGGATATTACTTGTTAGATTAGGTGGGTACCAAATCGTGCAATATGTAATCCTATTATAGATTTTTTTTAATTATCTAAAATGATTACAATACTTAAATTATTTACGTTAATGTAACTCGATTTAACTGAGTAAAAATTTATTCAGCTAAATAAGTAAACTCTCTTAAGATGCCGTAGGTAATATTTACTTAATAAAAATAAGGCAATTCTTTTCCTCAATTTTATTGAGTTATTTCGACTATTATTTTTTTTACAGTGTGCCTCTCATAATCTCGTTTGCATACAAATAGCCTTCCTAGCTCTTTTATCATTCACTTTTGACCCCTCTTTTCACTTTGCTTACTTCTACATAGAACAATGCAGGGAAAATCTCTCAGGCTTTTATCGTGCTCGACGTCCCTCTTCCCCTCGCCAACGGGAAGAGTAAGGTGATCGACGATGACGAGAAGCCCGAAAACGACAGTCCAATGACCAGGAACCTAGTAAAACTCCAGACCATTTTCACCCGAGTCGCCATGCGTAAAACCACAAATAAACTTAATTAGCAAGAGAAACGGGTGTTTAATATTGTTGGTGTAGGTGTGACGAGCTATTGAGTGAACGAGCTATGGAGTGAACAAGGCCATCGACTAAAAAGAAATGTTGGAGCTAGGGGGTCGAAACATCTTCTCCATTTTCTTTGCATGTTGTTTCCTTTCCATTCTCCCTTATTTTACTCTCCCCCTCTCTCTCTCTTCCTTTCTTTCTCTATCTCTCCCCTCTCTCTCTCTCTCTCTCTCTCTCTCTCTCTGTGTCACTCACTCTTTCATTCTCTTGTTTTTCTTCTCTTTACCCTTTTCCATATGTTTCTTTTTGCCCTATCATTGCCCCTCAACTACACTAACGTATTTGTAAATGGCTGGATGAGTATATAAATTTTCTTGCCCTCATCACTAGCACTTTGAATAGGAGAGAACCTTTGCTTGTTGGGAGGTTTAAAAGCCATTTGTTTCAAAATCTGTCTTTTTCCCATCCTGAGTTTTTTAGTGGTGCCCCTTTTTTTGGCGTTCCGATGCCCCTCTATATATGGCTAAATTAGACGAATCAATGAATATGTAAATAAATTCATCATTGACTAATGACAAACAATATATAAACATAATATTGTATATTTCCTGACTATGAATATGACTCTCATAAAATCTATGCATTTAATTTCCACCAAAATTTAATCACGCGATGCCTTGATTGCTTCGCAAAGCATTTAAACTTGTTCAGATTTCATGTAAATATTGTTTTCTTTTGAAATTTTATTGTGCAATGCGATAGCCTATATAACTATGAATACAGTCATTACTTGTCAAGGTGGACTTCTGCTCTTCATCTCAAATACCCTCTACTTTTATTTTTTGTTCCTTTCTTTCGCTATCCCCGTCTTTCCTCTTTACTTCCCACCCAGAATGTTCTTGCCTATCGAAAGAATGTCACCCCCCTCTCTCTCTCTATCACTGACTCTAGACTACCGCCCTCGGTCATCAATCACGTCACTTGTATGATAAAATGACGCTTACATTTCCTTTATCTCAATTTAATTAATATTTCTGAAATATTAATTATCTAATATAGATGTATATATTATCTCATTGAACTATGTATCATAATTATATGTATGTTATGTCCTGCTTTGGCAAATCCATTGTATTTTGTATTTGTATTTGCATTTATTAACATTTATTTCCTTCTCAACAGTACAATATGAAACACAATGTATATACATGATATATGTAACAATTATTTCAACATAGAGTATACAGTAAATAATTCAAATACGGAAGGAGGCGAAAACCCGGAAAGCATAGCTTGAGTTAGTAACGCCCACAATAAGTTAACACAGTTACCGAGAGAACATTATAGATATTATTATGAAAATTACATTTTATATTACAGAACGTTGATAGGAAAGAAAAAATAGTAAATGGAAGAGGGGAAAAAAAATGAGGAGAGAATTAAGTATAGGAAGGCATGTTCACTTATATTTATAAAGAGAAAGTTAACTCAATTTGGCTGTGCATGTGTCTGCGATTACATCATAAAAATAACGAAATACAACAATTTTTAAATAGACAGCGGGTACATATCATTAAAAACAAGCAATGTATGCTGTATTGTGATATATATAATTTATCTTTGTATTAGTATGATCTATTTATAACATAGTCTATTTTAATTATGAAATAATATCACATATAACGTTGTACAGTGAAAATGATTATAATATAAATTATATGCAGAATAGACGAAAAGGTAGGAAATAGAAGGATCTGATACCAAATGCATACTCCGTTCTTTAAAATTAAAAAGATAGACTTATCATTTTTATTTGCTTCTATAAAAAATGGGAGCAAATTGTAAAAGAATAACTCGTGTTTGTTTAGTCAAAGTTTTCTTCTGTAATGAAACTTTGAATAGTTTTTGTAGCAGAACTTTTCAGTGACCGTGTTAGATTGCGTGCATATACATGGTGTATGTCATAAATTTACCAGCCTTTGGAACTTGTGAAAATGTTGAATCTATCGATATTCTTTTTGTATATCATTTTGTACTAATTGATATACCTTCTCTGTCTTAATTATAAATTATTACGGGAAGATAGTATTTTTCAAGATCATTTTTATTAGTTATCATTCTTTATTTCTTTATTTATCTATTATTATACATTATCTTCTTTCCTTTTTTGAGGGAGGGGGGGGGGGGTGGGGGCGGTGTACACGTAGTTACTCCAAGCCAGTTATAAATATCTTTTGAAGATACCGTAAGACCTAATGAAAATTCATCGAAAAATTATTTACTTGTCGGTTTTGACCCCCATTTTTCTGTGTAAAATGTTGTTATTGAACTGCAATGCTAAAATGTTGCTTGTGCCGATTACGTTAATAATCCTGGTACACATGAGATTTCTTGAAAATGCTGGCATTGAAGAGAAAAACATTTGTGAAATCAGATTCTACCCTCATAATTATATATATAATGATATGAATAGAACATTAATGAAAACTACCTTTTTATATCCCTTTGACAAATTACTAATCCGCATATTACCCATATAACCCACTATTACTATACACCCCCATATTTCCTCTATTAATGTATAGGTGTATTATTATCTGTATTATTATTGTTGTTGTCTTATGTTATGTGTAACTATTCTAGCGCTGATTGGCATGATCGATTGATTTGATGCATTATCAATTATTGTACATTTTAATTACTTTCATTATACGTCAATAAATGGTAAATATTTTCTGCTTCATCAACAGTCGCTATTAAGAATGATGTCATTTTCTTCTCGATGAATCTGTTCACTGTAGAGGATGACGCAAAGAGAGGGATGGGTAGCGAAGGAGGAATAGAAAGGGAATGGGGTGGGGGATGAGTAAGAGATCAAAGCTAAAGAGAAGATGAGAGAGACGTAGAGATAGAGAGAATGGAGAAGAGGGGGGGGGGGGGGTGTATGGAGCAGTGGCAGGCACAGCATCTTGCGATGGACACAAGAGCATTTCTGAACAATCTTAGAAAGAAGCCCCCCCCCCCTCCACCAAATATATATATATATATATATATAAAAACTCACAAACGAACAAGGAAACAAAACAAAACGCTCCCAAACCGTATCAGGACGATTATTCCCTGAACAATATACCCCGGAAACTCCCCCCCCCCCAGAACAATAAAAGCAAAAATATATCGGGGCTTAATTGTCTACAGGGGTAATTTTCAGGGGGGGGGGGGGGTTATTATCCTTGGGGGATTTTCCCGCTGGTAATTGGCCAGGGGTGATTGTCCAGGGGGTATAGAACCCTCCCAAGCAAACCAAACATTTAGATGCTCTTTGTTAGTTCTAAAATTGTTCGGGGGCACTTTTTATATAGGGAAATAGAAATAAGCTTTACATGTAGATGAAGAAATACCAGTAAACATGTTATTCATATGGATGCGGGGTTCGAGTTGAACTTAGCCTTGAAAGTCTTACAAAAGCTGCATTCAAAGAGCGCATGCAATTTATCACCAATCATCTCACTTTCACATTGATCATGCATGTACAACATTTTTTATCATGGGCATTGTCAAGCTCGCAATAGCGCCATCTAAAGTTGGCATTAACATGATACTTGGGCCTTAGAGACATCAGCACACTTGACAAAACCATGGGTGAATTAAAGAGGTGCAAATGCTAACCCCCAAACCGTCGATTTTCCTCCAGTGTAGAGGTGGCAGGGGTGCCATTGTATCATGAGAGAGAGAGAGAGATAGAGAGAGAGAGAGAGAGAGAGAGAGAGAGAGAGAGAGAGAGAGAGAGAGAAAGAGAGAGAGAGAGAGAGAGAGCGTGAGGGAGAGAGAGAGAGAGAGAGAGAGAGAGAGATGAATCATCGATATAGATACAAAAAGAGTCAACCTCCACTTCACCACGGAACACATATCCTAAGACGTACATGTAAAATAGCAAGCTAAAGTGAGTTAGAATAATACAATATATGATATATATAATCATAAAGGTATTATATTATGTCAAATGTAGGCATTATGAATATCCTCAAGTCATGCTGCATTACATAATTTCCAGTCAGATTACAATGTATGACAGAAATACATGAACATAATATTTGAAACAAATCAACAGCAGAGCTAAACAACGGACGTAACCCACAGGGAACTTTCCAACCCAATCCCTACCTCATTTTTCCGATTTATTTCAAATGACGCCATGTTATTTCCGCCGTCAAAGTAACCCACTTCTTCTTTTAAAGGTAAAGACCAGTTATGGTCATGCGATTGCATTGTGAAAGAAACGTTGTGGAATCGATCAGAAAAGGTTGATCATCTAGCATCTAGCATCTGCAAGGTTCTGGAATCATCAAAATGATAAGACTTTTTGGCCCATTCTTCGTAAAGTTACAAGCACTATACACAGAAAGATGTATATGGGACTACCCTATATCTCTCACAGACCATGAGAGAAACAAATTTACCAAATATATGAATTAGTAGGTGGTTTCCCGGCAAATTTGTTATCATCATGTATTAGTCAAAACATATTCTTTCACATGATTGGTAATGAGAGCTTCCATTTCATTTTTTGAAATTGGGGCGTTTGCAATACTGGTCTTTACCTTTAAAATATTTGTTTCGTTCATTTCTCCTCCTCTCTATATTTCTTCCTCTTACCACATCCGCAGATTGGATGCCTTTCCTATCATGAAAGTAGACATCAATAACTCATAGCCAGTGTGCATACTTTCGAAAGTGGTTGGTATGAAAATAAAAGCATTGGTAACATTCCTGGCAGCCCATCCATAGATTAAAAGAAATGTCATAATTCCGGACAAGCTATTATTATTGGCAACCGTAATCAGTAATATCATATTGGAAGCTTCGAGTATCCACAAGCGGTTAAATCGGGGAGTGACGATCTGTCTCTGTGATAGTCTCAATCCAAGTACCAATAGCAATATTTGTAGACTTTTTGTGCCGACCAAAGCATAAGTTTTAAGAGTGTGCCTGCATACAAAAAGGGTGTTGTTTCTGCAGATCTCCGTGATAAGCTGCATAGCCCGTTGTAGAGTAACAATAGAAGAAGAAGAAAAAACTTTTTTAGCCATTGTCTTTAACTTCGGTAAAAAACCAAGTCCTTGACTAACAACTAATGTTTGATAATATCGTGACGGTTTCTGCGTAGCTAAACATACTTACTACAGCTACGTACGTACGTACTACTAGCTAGCTATACATAAATCTAAAGCGTATAAATGGGAACGTTCGTCAACTCCATTGAACTTTGAAGGCCTACTCTAACAGTTAAGGCTAGCTGATCTCGCTCATTAGCTCTAAATGTAGATCAACATCATGTTGTGAGCATGCAAGAGGTCCAATAAAAGTAGTTTGGATATATGGTTTAGATCTGTTATTTTCTTGCCGCTCACCCAGCCCAGAGATTCTCCGACTCTGTTTAAGACTTGAGTGATTCACTGATTGATGTCTGATGATGATCTGTGCAGTGAGTTGACTCTGTCTGTGTGTGCCCACAACGAGAGCCGTCTTTAGCTTCCTCACCAACCAACGTACAAGCAAGCGGATGGTGCCCAGTGCAGTGCAGTAACAGTGTAGTGAGTAGTCTAGTGACTGCTAACGTTGGAAAGCGATTCACCTAAATGAGGAGGGTAAGCAAATCGGATTTCATATTGAATAAATGTGCAGTCTAACTATAATATTAATGACATCATAACTAGTACTAGTAGTAGTAACTCAGCTGTCTAACTTCAATTCAGCGTGGTCCGAGTGATAGGAAGAGGGGGGAGGGGGTGGGCAGTAGGGGCGCTGGTCCGAGAATAAGGATCGTCTTCATAAACGAGGATCGTCTTCGTAAACACGGACTGATGTGTCCTCAAAAATAAGGACCGTCTGCATTTTCGCAGACGTTTCATATTTTTGATCGGCGCATTGCCATTGGCGATGCAAAAAAAGGATTCTGCAATGATTTTCTTGATGCATTTTACATTGACTTTGTACAGAGACCTTTACATTATGAGCAATAAATCCTTGGGAAGACGGACAACCCATAAAAGTAGACGGTGAACTAGAGTTATTTTCCCAAGGGAATCCATTTTTGGCATCGCCAGCGGGCGGTTCTGTATCATGAAACCCCCAGAGCGCTGATGAAGAAAAACGTCCTCGAAAATGCAGACAGACCTTATTTTTGAGGACGCATTTTGTCTGCGTTTATGAGGATATCCTTGTTTATGAGGACGATCCTCATTTTCGGACCAGCGCCCCTACTGGTGGGGGGGGGGGGGGGTAGGGGGGCTTGGATTTAAATGGGGCCTAGGGTAGGGAGTAGACTCTAAGGGTATTTTCAAACTGTACTGCTTGTGATCCGGCCTTGGGACTAGAGAAAAAATAACTACATGGATATATTCTTTACAGCTGGCCCAACTTATCCCTCGGGGGCTCACTTCGTGAAATTGGTAAATCTCTGAGTTACCATGAAAACAATGTTTAAATCGCTGTTTGGAGCAATATAGTTTTAGAATTTTAGGGGTGGGCCCCTATGGGGAATATGGAGAAAAACCTGCTCTTTCATATGTCACCTCACTTATTGAGTATTACCTTCAGGATCACGAGCAATATTGGTTTGAATCTCATTTTGGTAATAAAAACATCGACCAATTTAGCATGAGCGCGAGCGCGCAATGCACATGAACATGAACTGCATAGGAATGTGTGCAATCTCTATGGGAAGGATTTTAGCACACAAAACTGAGTGCGCGATCAGACACCCTACTGATTTATACTAGCGACCCTCATCTCACATAATGAATAACTGTCCTTGTGAATAACGGTCTTCATTCTCTAATGTTGGTGTTTTTTTTATCCTTTATCGCATTCAAAACTGTCAACCCAGAGAGTTCCTGGCAAATTTTGGGGGGTTGGTGGTTTAAGGTTCTAGCTGTACATATGTACCCAGGATTATTCCTGTAGTGGGGGTTTTCGTACATGTAGGTAGCCACCCACTCACTGTGATTTGTATTTAGTGCAGAAGTCAACTTTTGGCATGATTGTAACTGAGAGGGAGCCATATAGGTCATATTTGAGTGCATGCAATTAACCAGCATCCCGTACACGGTACACGTACATAATGTGATGTGACAAGACTGGGATTATTTGCAAAACAGGAAGTCACGTGACACTTACACATGTAGAGGAACCTGCATGTATCATGACAGTGTCATACTCTGAACTAAAGACATACCTATTTCAGATTGCTTACAATTAGTCACTGCTTTTTTGTCCTTCTTAGTTAGAATCAAGAAGAATAAAGAAGTTTATACTTTGTGTTTACTAGTTGGTTCATTGTTCATGTTTGTACTTTCATACACTATATTCCTATTATAGTTTGTATCTTTGTGTCATTATCCATGTATAATGTAAGAATTGTATTCAGAAGTCATGCATTGCTATTTATACTTGTATGTTTGTTTGAACTCTCATACCCCGAGAGGGGGTCAAAGAGTCAATAAAATTCTAATTCTAATTCTAATCATTTAGGGTAGCATATATACAGTTTATTTCTTTCAAAATAAGATACCACAGCTAATTATTGATAAATAATTATTTATTAACTGATTATTGCTTCCTTTTACAGCTGCAATAACAGGTGCTCCTTTGTAGGCAAAGCTCAGCAAAAAAATGGCTACGTTCTGCTGGGGGTCATCGATGGAGGGTCAGCTGGGCATCGGTATTACCGGCGGTCAGACCACCCAAGAGGTGGCCAAAGAGGTGACCACTTTGTCTGGGCAGAGGGTCCAGAGCATAAGCTGCGGGAAGCACCATACGGGCATCGTCCTGGACGATGGAACGCTGTATATGTGTGGAGCCAATAGCAAGGGGCAGCTTGGACAGGACAGGAATCAGTACAAACCAGGTAAGAACAAGTTCCCAATTTTTTTGCCCAGGAGGGTGTTTCACAATCGTAGATCGTAAGTCGAATTGAACTCTAAGATGGACTCAACAATTATGGAAAGCCATTAGCATCTTTGAAAATATTTTGTAAAAGTTATTTTAAAAGGCATGAAATGTTGATTCAAATCATTCATACTTTCTATCATACAGGAGATTTCATGTTCTTTATGAGGAATTCATGAAAAGTCAAATATTCTTGAATTTTTACTTATGAATATATTTCATTTTAAAGACCGTCACCACTACTGGGCCAGAAGGGATTAGACCACACAGAGAGCCATCAAGGTCACTGTGACAGGTGGCTATCTCATTAACTCAGCTCTCATTTAACATAAGAAAAAGAGGATCATGGGGGACCAACAGGCACCGATTCGGGAAGTTTTCTATATAGAGGGAGCAAGTAGCTACAAGTATGGCAGTGTGCCTTTAAGGCTACAAATGGCTCTCCATAATGTTTAAGTCCAACTTAGAGTCAAGTTCGACTTAAGATCTTTGTGAAACACCCCCATTCATTTGCATTTCCTCTATTACCCGATTGACTAACGAAAATCCTCTTGAAAGAAGGTCTAGAGCAGACTTTTCAGGGTGTAGGAAAGCACCATGCAGGCATTGTCCTAGAGGATGGAATGCTGTAGAGCCGATAGCAAAGGCCTGCTTCCAAGGACAAGACAGCATTCAGGGAGGCGTTTCACAAAACTTGTCGTCAGTGACAAATGACAGTTTTTGTTATAAGCTACTGAAATACTTGCATCTGATTAGTTATCAGCAGATTTATCACTGATTTTTGTTATTTGTCATTGAAAAAAGACTTTGTGAAACGCCCCCCTGTTTTGCCTAGGGTCCCATAATACAAAGTGTAGCAATTGATGGCACAAGTGATTTGTGTGATTGACTGCATTGATTAATTGCCAAGTTTTATGTTAAGGTAAGGCTTAGGGAAAGAGACTCCCAAATATCTGGTCAGTTCTCCCCCCCCCCCCCCCCCCCCCCCCCGTGATTGTTTGAAAAGATGGTCTCGAGCAAAGTTTGTAAGACAAGTCTTACAGGCATTGTCTTCAAGGATTGCACCCTCTATGTTAGGACTTAGGAGCCAATCGTAAAGGCGAAGAAACATCCGGAAAGTGAGTTTGTTCTTTATATTCAAGCTGCCTGAGTTGAGAATATCTAGTTTATTTGCGCAACAATTAAGTTAATTCCCAGGAATTATGAATCAAGTTTTCTTCATCCTTTCACAGTTCAGGTATCCGCGCTGGAAACAGTGGTCATCAAGCATGTGGCCTGTGGAGATGACCATACCCTGGCTGTTTCAGACAGGGGTCAAGTCCTTGGATGGGGTCGGAACGACCGGGGTCAGTGCGGCCTAGCAACAGGGGATATCGAAAACAAACCAAGGCCAAGGTAAATTCTTCTCCATTGTATTTAGCTATTCTGGTTTCTTGAAACTTAACTCAAACATGAGACATACTCAAGCAAGGGTAACACTAACAGTGTATTGTGGTAAGAGTTTAAGACTAAAACCAATATTCCATGCAAGTGCAGTTTACAGCCAAGAGGTATAAGTCAAGATTAGCCTTACAGATTAAGTGCATGTACAGTGCTATACTTATACTGTCAAGAAATTTCAAGCAAGAAGTACATGAGGCCCTTTGATAGAATCACACACTACCTGTAGTTTGAATTGTTTAGTTACAGTCTTCTCTTTCAGAAACACCAATTTTTACCAAATCTATAACATCAATCAATGCTGCAGGATATATCTTACAAACAGAAATGAGACTAAAACCTTGGTCACAAATGCCATTACGAACTGCTACGAACGCCGTACGAACGATTTTCAGACAATGGAAATTCGGGAAGACAATAAAAAAACAGGGAAATTCGTACAAAATTATTGTTAGTACAAACCTTCGTGATGGTATCATTACTTTCACATGCTATTTTTCAATTGCGTTGCCAATTTACAGGTTCCTGTAATGAAATTGAAATTTTCTCCAGTTGGATTCAAGCTTTGTGTATTACTGGATAATTTGAAACATTTTTAAAAAGTTTTTTGCAAAAATTGGATTTTTCACATTTTCTTGTGATTTTTGTTTATTTTCAGAATTCTGAGGCATCTTGCATCCTACCAATTTGTTAAAGTCTGCTGTGGGTCGCTCCATTCAATGGCACTGACTCGAGGTAAGCATCAGGGAAGATACCAAGGCCCATTGACAGCACCCCCCCCCCCTCCTCCTTTATGATTGGTGCTAGTGGAAAAGTATGACTTGGTTTGGTTTGGGCGACGACACCTACGGCCGGCTGGGTATTGGGACCAGATGTTAGTGACCAACTACATGGACCGGCCAACTGAAGTCGCCCATTTCTAAAAAATTGAGCCTTATGTGGGCCTGTAGATAATAGAGCGCTTTTGCAAACATGACAGAAGCAAAGGGGAAGGGAGAATTACGTTACGGGATACAGCTCTTCTGCCGTGTTTAGGGAACGAACACTATAATGACCGGGTATGGTCATGAAAATCAACAGGATATAGAAAAGTCTGGTTCGCGCATATGCAGATTATTTTTTTCCTCGTATTACCGTCATCTTTGCCTTCCCTCGTGTTCGCGAAAGCGCGCTAATAATATATATGTGACTGTTCTTTTCTCCACCAACAGATGGCAGGCTCTTTTCATGGGGCGACAACACCTACGGCCAGCTGGGTATTGGGACGTTAGTGACCAACTACACTGACCGGCCGACCGAACTCACCTCACTCCGCGGTGTGCCCTTAGTCAGGGTGGCTTGTGGAGGCTTTCATTCCTTTGCTCTCACTATCTCAGGGTCTGTCTTTGGCTGGGGGAAGAATGATGTAGGCCAACTTGGCCTCGGTAATAAAGAAAGTGAGTAAATATGGGCCTTGTCACATCCTGAATTTAAATAGAAATCCAACCCAAATAGACATGAACTCTATTAAAAAGAAAGCAGAAAAATCAGAGAAGCACACTGATGAAAGTTTCAATTAAATCTGACTTAATATAAGAAAGTTATGAATTTTATGAATAACTATACGTATGGGCACTTTAAATTGGCTGAAGGAGTAATGTCAATGTGATGTAGTGCCGGACTACTGTCCCATGTGTTTCAACATATAAAATGATCTTTAATATATTTTGAGTACGGTAGTGCCCCGTAGGAGAAGGGACTTACAAGACAAACGGAAATTAATGATATTTTTGTACACCGCAAATGGGAGAGTTATTCACATCCTACATCACAATCCACTAACCAAAAAACCCATTTGAGATTCGCATAGACTTAGTAATCTCATATTTCAATGTTCATAACTTCCTTATTATTGGTCCGATTCATTTCAAACTTTTGCCATTATTTTTTTCTTTCATACAAATCTACTTATTACAAGGGTTGGATTGCCCTTAAAGAAGATTTGTCATAAAAAATGTGTTTGTTTAGTTTAGATGGCAAACTCATCCCTCAAAACACTCACCATTAAATGATTTTTCTCTTGAAAATGCAAGTGCATTAAATTTAGCTTTAAATAGAGTGCAATTTGGGTATTGAAAATTTGTTTTTATATTAAAAAAAGAATTATTATTTGACGCTGATACTTTTGATAAGGAATTCTAGGCTAGAACCCCACTAATAAAAAACAATTTCAGGGGATTTATCCCCCTAAAACTCAGATTTGTGATGTTTTGTTGTTGCAATTAGTGATTTGTTGCAATATTTGTTTTGCTCACTCAATCTGAAACAATTGGTGCAAAACTTGATATTTCACAGCAATTCATTTTATATATAATCATTTCTTTGGTTGCATTTTCTCCTCTCAACTACAGACAAATCTTATCCAACACTGCTCAGGAATATGCGCTCTCAGATGGTGAAACACATAGCATGCGGACAGGACCACACTGCCATGCTTACTGCGGTAAGTCTGCTTAGGTAGTTCATCCTAATCCACCACAAGTACCACTGCCACTACCACTACCATAACTACCACCACAGACCTGCCAACCAGTACGATTTAGTCGTATTTAGTACGATTTTTAGAAGCAAATACGACAGTATGATTTTCCTTAATAAAATACGATTTAAAAATTAAAAAAAAGTTAATGTTTTTTTTTTTTTTTAAATTAATATTTTGTGTGTGCGTCCGCTATTTTCAATGGCAAAATGTCCATTCTGTCCTGTAAAGTATCCTACAAGCATCTCACATCAGCAATTCAGGGATGTTCATTGGTTCATCGAACACACCAGTCATGACGTAATCATGCATATTCAACCAATGATCAATAAAAAAAATTCTTACAGAAACTGTAAGAGGCATTGATCTGCGTAACAATCCGTGTTTATTTTCAAGAATACAACTTTTGTCAGTAAAATACAACTTTTGGGACTAAAAAATACAGTTTTTGAACTCCAGAGGTTGGCAGGTCTGCTACCACAACTACTACTACCACTGCCACTATCACTACCACTGTGTTCCATTCATGGAGATGCATTTCAAGTTAATCTTGCAAAAGCATATTTTTATTTGTTCAGGTATATTGAGCTCTTGACATAACAAAATATTTTTCTCACTAAATCAAAAGGAATGTATACTGAAGATCCAAGACCATCAAAATCATTTTCTATCAGATGGTATTGGTAGAAAGTGATTTATAAAGGATGAATAAACAAATAACTAAAAGAAAACAAAACAAAAGGATGGAAAAAGGAATTTGAGCGAACAGTCTCTACTCAAGTGAATGAGGCAATCTCATGTTATGCAAATTTGAGCTGTGCTTTCAGTGAATATGATTTTATAACACAGTTTTAATAGTTTGCCCATCTTTACCATGATAAACCATTCAAAAGTTGCAGGAAATCAAAACTTTATCATCTATTTTTTTGTTCTATGTTAGGATGGAGGTGTCTTCCTTTTTGGCCAAGGGTCAGAAGGTCAGCTGGGTCATGGGTCAAACTACAACGAGGTCAACCCAAGAAAGGTCATTGACCTTATGGGGAGTGATATCACACAGGTCACTTGTGGAAAGTAAGTTAAATAGCTAATACATTTTGTGCACTTTAAGCACAATAAATCATACAGTATGAGTGCTTTCAGGAAAGAAGTGGATGCCTAGGGTTACGTTGTTACATACTGCGAGTTGCCCGCTGGGACGAAAATGATATATTTGTTGTAGATATTAAAGTTTATCAAGTTTATTTCAGACAGGATAATGTAACATGTTGATAGCCAATCTACCTGTAGATTAATTTGCAAATGAGGTCTATCGTCATCTTCTACAAAGCAGATAAACATTTAAGCACTGTGGTTCGGACTATGTGATAATTTCATAAATATACCTGCACATGTGAATTTGTTTCCATATTTTTTTTTTTTTTTTCAGACACCATACACTGGTCTTGGAGGGATCCAAAGGCAGGCTGTACGCCTTCGGTCAAGGGATCCATGGCCAGTTGGGCCAGGATGAGGCCAGGTCCTGTTCCAATCCACAAAGAGTTCCAGGTCCTTGGGTTCCTCACAGCTCCACAGCAAAGAACAGTAGTTCCAAGGGCCGTGTTGTGAGATGTATATATGCAGGGGGTCATCACTGCTTCAGCACAGCCACAAATGCTGCAGATGTAAGTGTTTTAACCCCTAGTAGCTTAGCATTGCCTCTTAGTGATTTTTTTAATTTGTTAAAACCTTTTGATCTAGAATGGTCTAAATTACATATTGTAAATAAGCAGACAGACCAACAAAATGGCAGGAAAATTTGATATTGGACATACTCACATGTAGCTTAAAATTTTGTCCAAAATGTTCTGCTAATTGTACTTTTCAAAGACATTTCTACTATGATATTCTTCCAATAGACCACTTCATGGTTAGCACATGTCCCAAATGACTCTCAAATATCCACAGATCTTCAAAACATGAAGAGGTCCCACTTTGTACATTTGAAATAACTCTACAGCGATGTAGGTGCTACATGAATAGCCTTTGTTTCCCCTTTTCAAAGAATACTTCCACCTGTGAATCATGAAGTGCACTGCTTGTGCATAAATTAATAATGATTACATAACTTTCATAAGCACGTATCCAGTATGTTGTCTCCATGTATTTCACATTGATCTGCAATGACCTTTATTTGCTCATGCTCAGACTGCAACTATGAACTGGCTCATTGACATATAAAAACGAGAAAGGTAAAAAACAATTGTACATCAGTCCAGATAAAAATCTCTTCTCTTTAAATGTAGAATCCAGAACTACCCCTTGACTTCAGGGACCCTACCCCTTACCAGCAGCCAACCTGCCTGACAGAAGGGCTCATCAAGGAGCTCTCAACCTTTGGTCCAAACGTATCGCCATCTCCAGAAGTTAGAAAAACTGCAGAGGTGGTCTTCTCATCAGCAGCATGTCTCAATGCATCTTTCCTCAAAGAGTGAGTACTCCTCCATTAATCCAATGACTGAGGTACCAGTACTAATAACTTGGACTGTGAAACATCGGCCAAAATTCTTAAATCATATAACGTAAGGCCGCTAGGGGAGTGTTTCACAAAGAGTAAGATCTTAAGGACTTAACTATGGCAGGCCATTAATGCCACTATTTGCTATCACCATTTACCGTTATTGGTCTCTCAAGGGATGTACAAATCATGTCACAAATCTACAGATTTACATATTATGATGATTCATCATTGAAGGAAAAAATCTGACCTGTAAAGGTGTTGTGATTTATTGGATAAGCCACTGAAATGTAGGTCAAAATAGACCTGTCCACATCAGCTCGAGTTTGCCAAATAACCTGCTATTTTCACTATCCCGATAGCAAATTAACCAGTTAATTTGCATTTTCATCAGCCTGCAGTTGCAATTAGCGGGATATTTGGTCAAGAAAATATCTAGAGGAATCTTGTTTTTTTTCCGAAATATCCCGCTATTTCCCAAATAGCAGGCTAATTTGTGCCCTTCCGAGCTAGTCTGGTGAAGGTACATGGTGCAAATCCAAGCCCAGCACTAATGTCCTTTGACAAGATATTAATCTACATTTGCTACTGTCCACTTACTCGGGTGTAAATGGGTACCTTATAAAGTGCTAGTTATTTTGGCAGCTTGGCTATAACCAGGGTATTGTCATATTTTGATGGATATGAATGCTATATATAACACCATTATTATTTTTATGAGTAAGTGGTAAGTGTCCCCCTCAGTCTTGTAAAAATTACAAAATTGCAGGAGTCTGTACAAAAAAGAGAAGTTGAAACTTAGCTATTTATAAATATCTGGACTATAAGTAAAATGCTATGTATGTAGTCTGCTTTAATAATACTGGCTGTTAAAAAGCCAGGTTAATTGTATAAAGACCTCTCAAGGGAGACCAGAATAGTGGTCTCCATAGACAGGTGGTCTTTCTTTACAGGTTCCTTTAGTACATATTCCAACAAGAAACAGAATGTGTTCTTGAAAGACTGGCAGTCTTTCTATACAGCTTGTTAGTTTGCATGGTACAGTCAAACCTGCTTTAGTGACCACCTGTCTACAAAGACCACATTTTTTTGTTTCCCTTGGAAATAGTTTCACATTGAAACAAGTACTAAAGGAACCTGTACATAAAGACCACCTGCCTACATGTATAAAGACCACTTTTCTTGTCTACAGACGTAAATAATCATGTCTGATTGACACACGTCTGAAAAAACCCAGCGTAACATCCCTTGGGTGGTCTTTCTAGACAGGTTTCACTGTATATATATTTGTTCTTTATAGGAATAATGGTCATTACTGCTGTGGCAAGTCAAACCATGGGGTGGACCTGGACACAGCTAGAAAAGCCTTCCGACACCTTGCAGACAAGAACATGATCCTAGAAATAGTAAGTGGCTCGTAATGACCAGTGTGAATTAATATGCCCCTATGCTTAAGGGGATCTGGTAACCTTGTCTTAGATCCTTTAAAAAAATCCTTGATTTAGCTCATGCTGCAATGATAGTTATAAACCTTTAGTTCAGTCAGGAACCCCATGATTTTACAAGCCGATCACCTGTCTGATTATCAAGATATTTATGATTGGGAATTTGAAATTCCAAAAACTGTTTTCCCAACGTTTTTTTATAACACTACAGCCTATTGGGAAAAATCAGTATGGTAAAACCGGTCATTCAAAGATTTTTAATTTTTTGAAGCACTTCATGAACATTTTGAATGCAATTTTTTAAAGGCTTCAATATTACACCATATCACAGATACTGATAACATGTAGGGCCATGCATCTTAGATTTGGCACTTTTGAGTGATGGTAAAGGGATGCATTCTGTAAAAGAAACTGTCATTTTCAACTGTTTTACTTGCTATAGATGTGATCTTTGAAGCGCAGGATTATGTATCAAACTCTTTAAACAATGGCATACCATCACGCTCCTGAAACGCACAACTCGTGTTGAGAAGTTAAATAAAAAAAAAAATGTTATAAATATATATAAATTGCCTATGGTACTGAAGGAGTAGGAGTGTCGTGGTCGAGTGGTTTAAGGCACTTTACTTGAGATGCGAAGGTCGAGGGTTCGAATCCCGACACGGCACTAATATCCTTTGGCAAGATATTTACCTGCACTTGCTACTCTCCACCCATGTGTTAAATGGGTACCCGGTAGGATGCGACCGTCATTGTTGGTCAAACAGTTTTTGAGCGTCAAGTATTAAACGCCTGGCTGGAATGCTCCCTATGGAGATGAGATTGTGCACACAGTGTATGCGGGCAAGTGTTGAATCCAATGACCGGGGTAATAGTATATCTGTAGAGCTATTAGAGACATCATAGATGTATTAAGCCCTTTATAAAAGCAGAATTATGAAGGAATTAGTGTGTCTACTAAACATGTTTCAATCATTGTTAAGTGTTCTATTTCTTTATCCTACAGCTAGCCAGCAACATCAACGCAAGCCTTGTACCGAGTCTTCCAGAATCCCCTCCAGATGTGGAAGCCCTCCGACTCTACCTATTATTAATGGAATGCCCCGTCCTCAGCAGGCCTCAGGAGCGGTGGTGCAGACATACCATTGCACAAATAGGGAGTGCCTTATGTTCGTTGAAAGGTGCAGCTGCTAAAATATTGGGTAAGTCATATTATTGTCAAAAGTACATAAAAGCTGATGTTGAGTTCTGGGCCCCGTTGCATAAAACTTACCATTGATGGTAACTTTGCCATCAATGGCAACTACCATGGCAACAGGGCTCAACAGCCAATCAAAATCAAGGTTTCGATGGTAGTTACATGTACCATCAATTTTTCATTTTTCAAATTTCATTTTTATTTTTTCATTTCCAACAAAATACAATACATAATAACTTAAGAGAAACTAATTTATATAATTTAAGAGAAACTTTAAGCCCTATTTATTATCTTTTTTTAAATATTGGTTGTGAGCTTTTATAATTTCTCCTACAATGATGTGGCAGATATTCATTTATATATGGTATAATGCTCACTTTTAAGAGTTTTATTCTGTGAGAATTTATCTTCCATTAAACCACTACATATCAATGACTACTTTTTATATGGTTGTATGACATATTAAAACAGTAATTGAAAACAATCTCTGGTATTTTGTGAAATGACAGCTTTCAACTGGTGTGTCAGACATTTTTTTTTTCCTTCAGCAGTTTCAGAATTTTCAGGAAATTCCCTGCAAAATTGAGTTCTATTAAGCCATGATATGAAGAAGGCTATTACCTCCTTCAATATTTGTACATATCAATTCAGACTTATGAAATTTGAATTTACTACCTGTCATCTGTTAGGAAACAGTTATTAATTTCTGTATTTTAGCAAAGTTTGTGAAAGTTTCTTATTAAAGGGAGTGTATCATTGGAAATACTGGTTAACGCCATCTACGTTTTCTTTTGGACAACTGCACATTAACGAATAGACTTGATTAACTGGGTCAGCGCGCTAGTGTTCGCGAAACAGACCAAAGTGCTCCTCACGCTTTGGTTTCGCGTATCTTGCACGCACGTGAATGCTGCGGTCGCATCGTCCGTAGTCGTCTTATACCCGATTGGCTCCGAGTAGGGCCACGGGAAAGACACATAGTCTCCTCATGACACACTCCCTTTAACAACACCTTTATTTCCAGTTTGAATTGTTCTGATTTCTTTATTTTCTATATTTGATTCCAGACAACTGGTGGTCAAAGCTGCAACCTAGACATCTAAACCGCATCCTTACTGTCCATAAAGACGGTATTCAAGCTATTCTTCAAGTAGGCTCGTTCAGACAGCTATGTCCTGAAGACCTGTCATTCCTAAATGTCTGTATGAGGGTCTTGGATAAACTTAGCAAGGTAAGACAAAATTCTTTGTAAACTCTTATCGTTTAATTGTTTAATCGTTTATGCCTCCTGTGTGGGAGCTGGTCTAGCGGCATGTTCACTTGATCGGCTCTCTGTCTACGCCTACAAACTGGCCGGGTGACCCTGGTTTGAAACTGAGTCACGTCTGTCAGATGGAGACGTTAAAGATCGGTACCGTGATGTAAATAATCATATCTGATTGATACACGTCTTTACAAACCCAATTACACACACACACACACACACACACACACTCCTTAACCAAAGCATCGCTGAAGGTACTATGGAGTTGTCTGTCTCTTTATCTCTACATCCAAATTGTATGTTAATTGTTAAAAGAGATGGAATATATATGTCAAGGGGTTCATTCAAACACCTATGTCCGAAAGACCAGTTATTCATAGATGTCTGTACCAGGGTCTTGGACAAACTCAGTAAGGTCAGATAAACGCTTCTTACTAAAATAAAGTATTTTTAAAGTCTATCTGCACTAGTTTGGCCAGTAGGGTTTAGACCTCCCTGTATGGTCACTGGCAGGTGGTTATCTCATCAAATCAGCTATTAATTAACATAAAAAAGGGGACCATGGGGGATCAACAGGTACCGGTTAGGCATTGTTAGCTGTATAGAGGGCTGAAGTAGCTATAGTAGTGCAGTCCCGCTTTAAAGTCTTTTTATTGATCATCATGACCCTGTGGTGGAGTATCAATGCTAAATCTTGAATCAGGACAATCTCTTCCCCTTCCGAATGAGCCACCAATGACATAACTGCTCTTCACATTCAGGGTATAGAAAAGATGAATACCAGTGTGTATGATAGAACTATTGCCTGAGCTGCAAAGACTGACTTCATCAGGAGTATACATGTAATTCAATTCAATTCAATTCATTTATTTCCAAATTCCAACATCGATTAAAAAAAATGTGTAATAAACAGTCACTGGGCAATACAAACATTATAAAACTATGACATTTCAATCTAGCTATTAAGAAGATAAAAAACAAAACAAGTCTAGAATAGAAAATAATAGGTCATTTATAGATCATTTATTTTGACTTCTTACAAAACAAAAGAAGAAACTTTCCATCCAGGGGAATCATATTACATACAATTACACAGCTTATGCAAAATTTATAATTTAAATACATTCATATCAAAATATCAAATGCATAAAAAGTATGAATAATACAAACATATACATGTAATACAAAATTACATAGAACATAAGAGTAAAGGGAAGAAGACTAAATGGAACAAATATAGAAAAAATAAAGAATGAGGGATTAACTCTTACCAGACTCGTTAAAGATCACTACTTGGTTAAGAGGATGTGAAGAATCTTTAACAAGTTTCTGAAAATGTGTCAGAATACGCTCATCAACTATGTCTGCCACACATTCAACATCTCTGCCTATTATTTTCTTTGCTGCTTAATAAAACTTTTTCGGCTTTGTTCCATCCTGAACCCTCAGAGAATAAAACCAAACAACACAGCAGTATGTAATCACAGATTGAATGACTGAGCTACAAAAAAAGCTTCATGATATCTTTGCCATGCGTGTAGAACAGCTGACCGCTTTTGATAGGAGCAAAACTTCACTGTTATTGCTCTTGGCTTTTTCTTCCTGGTTGTAGCGCCATCTGTGGTAGTAGTAGTCGTATCTCCGCTCTTCGACGAGCTGCTTTGCAATCCGGCCGCGACACAATGAGATCTATCAATCTCCTCCTCTGACAATTGTACGCCTAATCGCTCGGTCACGAGGCTGCAGATCTGATCATCTGTATTCAGTTCTGTTTACTTTGAGTTTTTTCTTGTTTTGCAGCAACAGTTTCCGAAGTCTGTAGGAAATGAGTTTTACGATGATAGCACCCGGTTTACGTGCCGTTCCTCCTGCCGGTGCTACCTGTTGACACACGCTATGACTCCTGTCAATGTCATCCTCCTTGAGATTTACTCCAAGATGATTCTTAGCAATATCGTAGACCAGCTCGTTTGTGTCTTCTTTTTCTTGCTCTGGTACCCCAAACAGCCGTACGCAATTTCTTCAAGAATATTGTTCTTGCGCATTTAACTGATGTTGTAACTTCACATTTTTATCCTCACATGTCTGCCGCTGCTTCTGTAGGTGCTTTAAATCATGTTCAATGATTTCCATATTCTCATCATTGTTTTCAGGAATGCCGTAGAATTTTAAGCAGTTTCTTTGTCTGTCAATTGGCCTCATTAAGACCATTATCATTCTCATCTATTTCTTTGATGATGGGACCTTGCTGGCTTTCTGTCCCATTGGTAACCCCGGCGGTGACTGTTGTTTTGAAAATTTGACAAGGCCTCATCATTTGTTGAAGTATGCTGAAAGGGGTCAACCAAAGAAATTTTGCGACAACTGATAACTAGGGACAAATTATACATGGATGGAAAGATTTTCTCTTGAAAAACACTATTAATTTGCTGAGAAATCATATAAATATCATGGAAAGGCGTAAATACTTTGTGGCTAGATGTGTCCTGCATGTGACATCACTAATCTTTTCGTTCTACGGAGGACCACTGAATGCAGGAAATCAGTATCTCAAAATTAACATTTTTGAGAGATGATTACTGCGGGCCCCAAACATATTTTGAAGAGGGAAGTTGTTGTATTTGATCAGTAAGGCTTTCCCGTCGCAATGATATGAATTTTGTATCAATTCATAACACTTTTGATTCTTCAGGTGACTACTTTAAAGGTACTATGTCCCATTTTCAGGCCAAAAAAAATGAAAAGGTTCAATTCCAACAGCATTTGAAAGATAATACTAATTTAGAACTTCCCTAACAAAAAGGGGGGCTTGAATATGTCTTTAAGTGGAGAAATAACGACTATAAGTTGTCAAATCGACTTAAGAGCTATAGAGCCAGTAAATAATAGTCTGATTTTCAGACCACTGTACCGAATGGTTGTACGTTTTATGCTGCGCAAAGATTCAATCAGTTCAATTTTGGCCATTAAAAGAAGTGGGTTATTGGTATAGACAAATGCTCATGTACCCTTTACAGCTCATTGTATGTATGTTATTACCAAAGAAGAAAAAAAAAGCCAGTCAGTCACTCAATAGTGTCTGACAGTGAAGTCTAGCAAGTAAACGGGTTTTCTTGCATAATTTGAATATTAGGACACTGCTAACGTTTAAATTTCACAGATAGGACATACATGACCTATTCATAATTCCTGCAAAGTTCTACAGAATTTGATGTTGGCTGCAAAAGGGACATAGTATCTTTAATGCCAGTCATGTGAATTGTTTTAATATTTGATTTTTTTTTCTTCCAGGTTAATCACAACCACGGGGAGATCCTACCCTACTACATGTTCTACATCACAGATATCAGCAAGTACATTGATGTACAGGAACACTTCTTACTCTTCCTACAGAAGACAGTAGGTTCAACTTCTGGTGTAAGTTGATTTATTATGATTAATTAATTAATTGAGTATTTAATTAATATTTTTGTTTTGTTTTGCATCTTTATTTAGGGCGTTCTGTTCAATCGGTAAAAGACTACCTTATTTGCCGGCGTAAAGGCCACAGTATTTTTGGAAGAGAAAATATCAAAAAGTCGGGGTGCGGCCTTTACGACGAAAGAGTAAAAAAAAAAAAAAAAAACTTAAGTCAAAACTAACACAAATTTGCAGATATGGGACTAGAAACGGTAAAAAAACTATACCACTATGATACAGGATATTTTCAAACATCTTACCAACAATTTTATCTTGCAATGTTGACATGAAGACGAAAATAACTTCCTAAAACAACATTTGCCGATATATCTTGATCTAAGTTCGTGCTGATGCATTGCAAAAGTAAAGGAAGGGACCGTAAAACGGACCTGCCGCGAAACATCCATCCGAAGTCGCCATTTTGTTTTTCCATTTCATGCAATTTCACATTACACCGTACATTGTGGTAGGGGTAAATCGGACACCAAATCTGCCTGCGATCGCTTTTTTAGCTAAACTTCCGGTAAATTACGAGAATATTGATGAATTTGGTATCAGTTTGTAAAAAAAAAATAGTGTTTTAAGAGAAAATTACGATCATTTTGTTTTGTCCGTTTTTTTTTTTTTTTTTTCCCCTCTTTGAAATGTCAAAGTTGGGGTGCGGCCTATGCGGCGGTGCGGCCTTATCGCCGGCAAATACGGTAGTCCACTACAGAGCCCTCATAACATAAAAAGTGCACAGATTTATTGCAAATACATAATTACAATAAATTACAATTACAATTAAATAACATATACACATTTATTTTGTTAATGTATTTATTTTTATTAATATTTTTTTTTTACAGAATGTCAGTTTGTTCACATTCTGTGACTACCCTTTTATATTTGATACCAACACCAAGACACAGCTTCTTCACATAGATGCTCTCCTACAGATGAAGGTAGGATGAAGTTAAAATGAATTATTGAATTATCTTTGAAATAGTTCACAATGTATGCCACATTTAGCCCCTAATGTTGTGTAGAGGGATCTATGTAGTAGTTTTTTAAATGACAAAGCTATCCTAAAGCTCTGGCTACTATGCATAAAGTTGAGTTCATTAATGGTAATTTTTATTCATGTAGATAATGGGTACCGGTATGCAGGTGAGACGGAAATAAGAATAAGAATATGTTTAGATTTCATTGTGAAAAAGAAGGGAATCTGTCATAGGCTTCATGCATGAGTTATTCATTCTCTTTTTAAGATGGACATCGAATATTGTTATTATGTACTGCTCTTCAACTAAAGCAGTTGCATCCCCCCCCCCCACAAATTCAGTCGTCAAACTGCAGATCTAAAAGAAAATTGTGTATGCGTTACGTATTGTGTTGTTTCTTATTTATTGTCTGCTTCATCAGTCGGTTTAGCAATTGTCTCGTAATCCGGTGACCCGGGTTCGAAACCAAGTCGATGCGCTAGTGCCTTTTGATAAGGCATTAATCCTCATTACCAGGTCCCTCTGGGAGGACCTAAAGCCTTCGGCCATCTAGTTGTTTACTTACAAGCATTTATCCTTTCTTAGCAGTCAGGGAAAATAACTACCATCACCATCGCCACCATCACCAACTAACGATGAAATCACTGCAGATTTGTCATGTGAATTCAGAGTATTGACATCTTAAATAGCCATCCTGAGACAGAACATTGTTTTTACCCCATGACTCTTCCATTCCTATCATTCCTCTTGTAGTTTGCAATTGAAGACGTCCAAAGAAGAAACCTGCAAAGCATGCTAAGTTCCCAGATTGACCCGGTCAACCCATGCCTGGTCATGTGCATTCAGAGAATTGACATCTCAAATAGCCATCCTGAGACAGAACTTAATACCCCATGGCTCTTCCATTATTTTTCCTCTTGTAGTTTGCAATCGAAGATGTCCAAAGAAGAAACCTGCAGAGCATGCTATCCCAGATTGACCCGGTCAACCCATGCCTGATCATGTGCATTCAGAGAAAGAACATTGTCCCATCAACCATCAACCAGATCAGCAGGTGTCATCCAGCGGACTTCAAGAAGCCTCTTAAGGTCGGCTTCGTAGGAGAGGATGCGGTGGATGCTGGAGGGGTCAGAAAGGTGAGTTTAATAGATTTTGCTCACAAGTGAACAGGGGGGTGTTTCACAAAGACTAAGAACGAATTTAAGTTGGACTTAAAGGAAAAGGAAAAGTTTTGGAAACTCCCCCCTCTCAAAAAAATGAAATGGAAACTCTTATTACCAATCATGTAAAAGAATATGTTTTGACTAATAAGTGATTATACAAATTTTGCTGGGAGACTGCCTACTAATTGATAAATTTGGTAAATAATTATACATATACATCTTTCTGTGTACAGTGCTTGTAACTTTACCAAGACTGTGCCAAATTTCTTAAAATTTTGATGATTCCAGAACCTTGCAGTACAAACCAATACTTATATACTAAATGATCAACCTTTTCTGATTGATTCCACAACATTTATTTCACAATGCAATCGCAGGACCATAAATAACAAGGGCCTCAAGACTGAGCCCTGGGGGACCCCATGTTTAACTGCCTTCATATTTGAAAATTTGTCATTGACTTTCGTTCTTTGTTTCCTTTCAGTAAAATATGATATTATTGTAAATGATTACTATACTGATTAAGATTTCTTTCTTTCTACCAGGAATTCTTTATGCTTATCATGAGAGAGATTCTGGATCCCAAGTATGGAATGTTTAGATTCTACGAAGACTCAGGAAAGATATGGTTCAATAGCAAAGTAAGTATTTCAAACATGCTATGAAGTTACATACAGTAGTTTACAGGTTCCATGAAATGCCTATTTGTATAATATGATTTTCCGGCTCCCTAATAATCCTACAAAATAATGTTGTGGTGTTTATGATATCACAGACAGCTATTACTGCACTACTTATAGGGCTAATTGCGCCCTCTACATAGCAAACAATGCCTAATCGGTGACCATTAGTCCCCCATGGTCCCCTTTTTCTTATGTTAATTTAGAGCTGATTTGATGAGATAACCACCTGTCAGTGACCTTGCAGGGTGGTTTAATCCCCCCTGGTCAAACTAGTACAGACAGGCTTTAAAAGAAGCATAACAATGCACATAATTATGCATTTTACCATACCTGGGAACAGTGCAAATAACAGAACGACAGGTTTTTCACATAATTCAACCTTAAACCTTTATCTCTAGACAATGCTAAAACAGTCAGATTTGCAATGTCCATTATGTAGAAGTGTCGTAGTCGAGTGGTTTAAGCACTTGACTTGAAATTCAAAGGTCGTGGTTTGATCCCTGACTCGGCACTAATGTCCTTTGGCAAGGCATTAATCTTAATTTGCCACTCAATACCCTAGAGAGAAATGGGGGCCCGGTAGGATGACGAAAGCATTTGCGTTAGTAATTGCCTATGCTTTCACAGTGACCATATTGTAGGAATACTCCCCAGGGAGTGGAGATGGTGCATATTGTGCATGAATGAATCCAATGACTGGGGTGATAATAACTGTAAAGTGCTTAGGGACGGTATTCCGTATTACGCGCTATATAAATCAAGATTATTATCATTATTATTATATTTTTAACACAATACGTTTTGGATTATTGTTAAAGATAAACTCCAGTACTGGTAAAAAAAAAAAAAAATTCTCACAGAATCAAACGAAACTTACACTGAATGTTCAAGATTACAAATAAATAACATGTGCCAAACAATTTTGGAAGAAAATGTATACTGGCTGAGTAATGAGCATAGAAAGAAAAGGAAATCAAGGTAGTACTAGCCCCGACACCATGTGTGTTGTCCCATATATAGCTTTCTATGTGAGTGCTTGTTACTTTACCAAGACTCGGTCAAATTTATTATGATTTTGATGACTCCAGAACCTTGCAGTGCACACCAATACTTACATGCTACATGATCAACTGTTTCTGATCTTTTCCACACCTTTTCTTTCACAATGCAATCGCATTACCAGTACTAAAGTTTATCTTTAAACTCTCTATTTTCATTGTATTCCAGTCATTTGAGGATCCCATCATGTTCCGCTTGGTGGGCCTGGTATGTGGTCTAGCCATCTACAATCACATCATCATCTCACTTCCATTCCCATTGGCTCTCTACAAGAAACTACTAGGAAGGTAAGCTTTAGATATTAAAGCCCCACTGCACTACTTGCTACTTGCGCCCTCTATATAGCAAACCATGCCTAATCAGTGGCTGTTGGTCCCCATGATCCCCTTTGTCTTACGTTAATTGAGAGCTGATTTGATGAGATAAACACCTGTCAGTGACCTTACAGGGAGGTCTAATCCCCCTGGCCAAACTAGTGCATACAGGCTTTAATTGTTTTAATAGATTTGAATTAATTAATTTATTTCATTAATTCATTAAGTTCATTCAAATGTATGTTGGACATAAATCTCTTTATCTTGAGAAGACACAGTATTATTTCTCTAATGATTTTATTTATTATCAGTAAACAGGTTTGCCTTCACTTTAAAATATGCTGTCCTTGAGAGCCCTTAATAAAAAAAAAACAATACAAACAATATATACAAAAGTATGATACAAAATATACATAATGAACAATTGTAATGTAGATCTTAGAGCAGTGTAGAACAGAGATGATTGAGACCCCGTGGTGACTGGAGAGTAAGGTAATGATACATATATATATATATATACATTGTAAAGGTTGAGTACAAGCTATTTTGTCCCGTACGTTACTGACCCCATCTAATACATCGGTATACCTGATAGCTGTATCGAGCTGATAGCTGTACTTGATCAGAAAAATGAATAAAATAAAGTGAAACTTTTATGCCCCTTTTTGTTCACAATTCCATAAGATGTATAGGACATACATATGTACATGTATCTTGGACTTGCCCTTAACGATCACACTGTATCATAGTCCTCACACTTTAATACAACAGCATAACTATCCTCCATTCACACCTCACAATCTCCAGGAAAACCACTTTAGAAGACCTCAGCAAGCTGGAACCACAAGTAGCCCATCACCTCCAGGCATTGCTCGACTACGAGGACGGGGAGGGCTTCAGGGATGCCTTCCCTCTCGTCTTCCAGATCGACGAGGATAACTTCGGACACGTCCAGACGACGGATCTCATCCCTAACGGAGGGGACAAAGAAGTCACTGCAAAAAACAGGTGATTTCTATTAATACCAGGGTTCATAAAGCCATATTCCCAATTTTTCCCCCCGATTTTACCCCCTGATTTTACCCCTTTTTTCCAGATTTTTCCCTTATTTCCAGATTTTTCCTGATTTTTCCTAATTTTTTCCCAATTTTCTTACTCAAAAGGGGGGGGGGGGTACTGTTTTTGATGCCATTTCCCCCCCCCCCCAAATCCTTCTTCTTTATTTTTTACTCAAGGGGGGGGGGGGACGGTTGAGGAAAAATCACCCCTGTATCTAGATGATTACTCCTATGGGGTGTTTCACAAAGACTAAAATCAACTTTAAGTTGGACTTGACTATAGCTAACTATAGTTCATGCCATTGTTTGCTCTCACCATTGGTCTCTCAATTATGATTTGAAGATAATATTTTTTCCTTCAATAATCAACTTTAGAAAAAATGTAAATTCTGTAGATTTCCGACCATGATTTTGTATGTCCCTTGAGAGACAGATGCCAGTAAATGGTAGAGAAAACCGTGGCATGAAGGGCCTTCCATAGTTAAGTCCAACTTACAGTCAATCTGAATCTTTGTGAAACACCCCCATGGATGCATATGTTGACTAGATCCTGAACAAGTCAAGTCGGTGGAGTCTCGGTTCTCTGTTTCATTCTTTAATTTGTTTTTAAATTTAAGAAATGGTTCATTTCTTCCTCTCTGCTCTAGCCACACACATTGATGTGGGTCTTTGGGTTCCGGGGGAAGTATGGTTGCAAAGCTAAAAAAAACAATTCCTCGCAAGAAATGATACATTTCATCCTTTTTACTCCACTCTCTAACTGTACCTCAGGCAAGAGTACATTGATGCCTACGTAGACTACACCCTGAACAAGTCGGTAGAGCCTCAGTTCTCGGCCTTCAGCGAGGGGTTCCTAGAGGTGTGTGGAGGCCATGTTCTTAGCCTATTCCATCCGCAAGAACTCATGGCTATGGTTATTGGAGATGAGAACTATGACTGGGATGAGCTGGAGAAGGTAATATTGATTGATGTGTCGATGGTGAGTGGTTTGAAAGCATGATTTGAGATGTGAAGGTTGTGGGTTGTGTTCTGGCTGTGTATTAAAGTTTGTGTACAGCTAAATATGTATGAAATTAACCCCCAAACTTTGCCCAGTGGTGAAGAATAAAAGAAAGTAAAGAATAACATAAATGTAACATTAATGTCAACAATGGCTGCCTGCTGTCAAAGTTTTCCAAGAGACATCAAGGAACTCCATCTTATAACAGATAAATCCCTTGTGTGGTTTTCCAACCCTCACTTGTCATTTTAGCTGCAAAACGTGAGCTGATGGAAGAAGAATGCTATTTTTTAGCCTCATATATTATTGATTTTGTTTTGTTTTGTTAGAGTGTGGAGTACAAGGGTCAATACTACAAGAACCATCCCACAGTGAAGCTATTCTGGCAGGTCTTCAGAGAGATGTCCTTAGATGCAAAGAAAAAGTTCTTAGGTGAGTTGATTGCTCATAGTGCCACAAAGATTAGTTGTTATACAGTCAAACCTGTTTTAGTGACCACCTGTCTACAAAGCCCACTTTTTTCCCCCTTGAAAATGGTTTCTCATTGTAACATGTAATAAAGGAACCTGTCTACAAAGACCACTTTTTTTGTTTCCCTTGGGCAGTTGCTATTGACTGGTTTGACTGTATTTCAGTTGGGCATGGGGGGGGGGGGGGTCTCTAGGATATAAGTGAAATATTTTGTTGTACTGGCATTTTAAAGAGAACTCAGAATTGCCCCTACACAAACTGAAGAAGCTCTCAAATTAAAATCAGCCGAGGGTCAAGAATTAAATTGAAATTGATAGATCTGCTGAGTAGTATATCTGTTACAGTCAAAGTGAGTCAGAGTAATACAACTTCTCATCTATCAACATGTTCTTGGAGATTTTAGGAAATAATGAAGGCACAAAAATATTTAAAGAATATTGGTCTCAAGATCTGCAGTACATACATTTTCTGAGCAAGGGTTTAACATTGTTTTGAGGTAGAGGGTACAAAGACAGTTGGATGAAAACTGTGTCTCCAATCCAAAAGATATTTGATATAGCGCCTTTTCCTTGCAGTTACAAAGCGCTGCACACACACCACTCCACAATGTTTGGGCCACTTAAAAACAAAAGTTAGTCACTTCTCAGAGATCAGTCAAGTATATGTAGACTGGTAATAAGTAATTTCGAGCAGAATAGATGTGACATGACTAATTTCTACTAAACTAGTTCTTAACCTTTTCAATGTATTTGTGTTCTGTTTGCAGTCTTCCTAACGGGTAACGACCACATTCCCATCCAAGGCTGGTCCAGCCTTCAAGTCATCATCCAGCCTGTCAAGGGTGGCAACGACTTCTTTCCAGTCGCCCATACCTGCTTCAATCTCCTGGACCTACCCATGTACGACAGTATAGACATTATCAAAGAGAAGCTGTTAACGGCCATCGAGCATACAGAAGGATTCACGTTGGCATGATCGTTGGAACTTCTATCTAGTCCCATATGGGATGTTTTGTGTAATCATCCAGCCTTTTAAGAGTGCGTACGCCCACAGGTGGTTAAATCAATCTTCTGGATCTCCCAGTTAAAGGCAGTATGGACATGAACATTGCAACTTTTAGTCCCATATGTGAAGTTTTGTGTAATCATCCAGCCTCTTAAGAGTGCGTACGCCCACAGGTGGTTCAATCAATCTCCTGGACCTCCCAGTTTACGACAGTATGGACGTTCTCAAAGAATAACTTTAGGCTGCAGTTGGGTGTTCATATGGATTTAGGTTGTTCGCATGAACATCGCTATCCTGAGTCCTTGACTTTCCTTGACCTAAGCCCTCCACACTATCTGAGAGATGTTTGATGGCTTCTGCTTCATGACCTCAAGCCAGATCGCCCTATCTTGTGATGTTCTGGTCGCTTCTGTGAGGGATCCCAGACATCTAGTAGCACTATCAGCCCGAGTCCCGTATATTAATTATAATGTGTGTGATCGTACAGCTCTGCTAAAGTGGAAATGCCTTCTTTCTTGTCGATTGTAGTTGCTTCAGCTTTTAGAACTTCAGTATCTCAAACCAAACACAATTTCAAAGAGAAGTTATCATTTGCTGAGTATTTAACCTGAAGTAACTCATACTGGAGCCTATGGAAACCATGTGTTATAACATTATGAACTAGTGCCTAATGAATTGACATTTAATTTTGATCGTACTGATGGATTTACTTTGACAAGACCAGGATTACACCTTTACCCATACCTGAAGTCGGACATGTGACATTAAGTGTAATTTCCTACTCTTGATGGATGTTCTCAAAGAAAAGCTATCTTCTTCTTCTTCTTCAAGATAATCTGCCTCCTTCAATACTGAAGAATCTTACAGATGCCGTAAATACTCAGCCTGATTGGGGTTTTCCCCCCTACTCTTATACGAATAGTGTAACAGGTTCTTAACGTGCAAAGGTGGTGACTCTCCTCTTCACGGGCCTCCATTTAACGTCCTATCCGAGGAATGGAGTGTTTTCCACTAAACATAGCCTGCGTCTATGAAACAAGGGGAGGGGCACGTTCACACACAACGCAGGCTTCAGTCATCCGCCTGGGTTGGATTTTAACCCGGGATCTTTGGTTTGACAGGCAGATGCTTTACAGACTGAGCCAACTCGCCTCTTCCTATTGATAACAATGCACGGAAGGATTCATGAAGCATGAAGAGATGGCTGCACCGAGTCCAATACTTGATCTTCTGTGTGATTCTATGACTCCATAGGCAATATATATGCTACTTTCCTGTTGCTTATCCTTGCTTTAGCTTTCTGGATCTACCCATCCAGCTTTATGAATATAATCGCAGGGTTTGAAGGCACCAGGGCATACAGAATGATCCAAGTGTTTAAGATCAATACATTACAGAATTTAAAATGATGTGTTTCATCAACGACACTTGCTCTTTTTCATACAATGTGCATGCTGTCCATAGGAACCGATAGATTATTGTAAGACACATGTACATGTCTAATTGTCTATAAACCTTGATACATTTATAATTGAGTTTTATTATATTTTTACCAGTATTCACCCTTGCAACATGATTATATCATCTTGGTATATTGTACCGCTTTTCAAATTTGCAAGAATTACGTAATTGGGCAGTCAGCCTGGATTTTAGGTTATTGCATGGGAATGTAATATGTAAAGCTTCATTCTAATGTCCATCCTGCAGCGGCTCCAGAAAAAAAAAGGCATGAGATTGCATATTACCGTTAATTTGATATGAAGCAAAGTGAAATCAAGGCTATCTAGTATAACAGAGGGTTGTTTCACAAAGACTAAGGTCGACTATAAGTTGGACTTAAATGTGGTAGGCCCTTCACGCCACTGTTTTTTCTCACCATTTACTGGCATTGGTCACTCAAGGGACTTACAAATCAAGGTCACAAATCTACAGAATTAACATATTTTGATAATTCATTATTGAAGGAAAAAATATTATTTAAGATCATAATGGTGACGGAGCAACTAGTGGCATGAATGGCCTGACATACATGTAGTTAAGTCCAACTTAAAGTCGATCTTAGTCTTTGCGAAACTCTCCCCTGATATAAAGTGAAAGGAGTTTAATGTCCATGTTTGGACAGCAAAGAAGTTATATTTTCCCTCAGAGCTTTGCACTTTGTGAAAATATAACTTCCTTAGCCAATAAAAAAAAATATTGTGTCACACACCCTACAAGTCAAAATATGTATAGTATGCCTTACCAACGAACAATTTATTGTGTAATACCAAAGATTATATATGTATATTATCCCTTCATGCTTTTAATGGCAGAAATACCATGTAAATGTATAAGTTATTCTAGCGAATGTGGTAATGAAAGGTATTCATAAAATAACACCAAAATTATGAGAGATTATTTTCAGGCACGGAATTAGAATGCGATATGGACAGGGCATTAGGAATAAATTAATATCCCCTCGATAAAAGGATTGAGGTTTGCTTACTTGTTTGGTCATAATCCATTCTTTTTCGATAAACTACATGTACATTTGTATTACATATGTACCACTCAAATGACGATGCAATGTAGCATTACCATGTGAAGAAATAAAGTCTGGATGGTGGTGGGATGCTTTAATACATTAAACATTCATTGGTTTTTAGATGAACACAGTTTTACTACTTGTATGAAAATGCAACTTCTGTATTGGTTACTAGAAAACTGAAAAACCACCAGAAAGTCACTCAAATAACCTTCACAGGAAAAAAATTATCTTTTGATTTGAATAGATGTAATGTAGGCAAATAGACAAGGCTTGTGATTTTCCTATTTGGGGGTTAAAGTGGCCTTCATTTGTTGAGATATGCTGAGTAGTTGGATTGGCGTCTTGGTTTTCCAGGGGTATTATTTAAATTTGTATTGCTTGTTCGTATTTATTCTAAAGCTTAGAATAATTGTGTGTTTTTTCGTCATAATGGGCTGCATTTAATCCTGCCTGGGACTGAAATTTGCTGACCATTTCCTTCTCTGTGACTTTTCCTTCACTCTTCTATAAAATCTCAGAGGTTACTTTTTTGACATAAGAACAAACCAACAATCAATTTATTGTCACAACTAGTACCACATAGTGATTTTATGATTTTTGAGCTGATCTGTTGTTTTCCTGGGACATAATGTCATTGAATATGATAGTATATATTGATAAACTTGAAGTGGTTTGAAGATCTGACATAATTTTGTTCTATCCCTCTATCACTCTCTCTCTCTCTCTTCCTCCCTCCCTCTCGTGTTCATTTCATGTTTTAAGCAGTGGTTCAACTCCTGTTTAAATGAGAACATCATCGTGCATCTGTTATATACATATATGATATGCCATTTTCCCTTTATACATGATTATAGATTGAGCCTTTGAACAACAAAAAAAGGATTGTATCGTGTAAAAATTATGATAAGTGACCAAAGTTTATTTGCACTTTGTAGCAATAAGATGTTTGCCTTTCATTATTGATTCATATGCAAGTAAAAGATCCAGGATTATTGGAAGGACTGGAGGAAGGTTTAGAACAAATTTCAACTTATTATTTTTTTCTTTTTTTTTTCTTCTTTTTCTTCTGGATAACATTATTCATAATTTTGCCTCAATTCCCGTTTTTTGCTGTGGGAGTTAAGCAAGTATGCACTGGTATTTCTGTAGATAGAATCCACCTTGCTTAATTACTTAATTGCTTGTGATTGTTATTTTTCTCAATCTCCAGGCAACCTTTAGGTATTGTAGTCGTGAGCAACTTTTTTTGGAGAAAAGTACATTGGCCAAATGTACTTACTTTTCCTAATATTATTTCTGATTTGAAAAAGATGAATGATGATTGGTATGACTGAGGAATAGTCTTTACTCTAACTAAAGCCTGTGTATTGTTTTTGTGGAAAGGTCATGTTGAGCTCTGGTCTTGAAATTACAATATGAAAGAAAGTGTCTGTAAGCAATGTAGAAAGGTTGGTCGTGTAGTAGATACAAATTGGTGTATACTGCAAGGTTTTGGAATCATCAAACCGATCTACTCTGTCTCGCTGAAGGTCACAGAAATGGGCATATGGGACTACACACAAACATTTTTAATAACTTTCAGGTGATTTCATCCTAACTGATGACAAACAAATAATTAGAAAATTCAATTGTTTGTGTCATTACCAGAACTCAACATTCTCTTTTAAGATAAGGGCATGTGCAAATTATATCTTACATTAATTATGGTTTGTTCTGTTGTATATAATTTGTATATAATATATTGACCCACCTTGTAAGAAGTCTGTATATCACTTTCCACAGAGAAAACCATTTTGCATTTTTGTTTCACATATAATGAAAGCATATGATACCTAACAAATTATCAGTATTGTTAAATATTTTCTTTATTTTGATGTGTTTGATAATAAAATCATAACTATCATAAAAAGGAAAATGTATTTAAATGACTGGAGAGGTGTTGAGTGTATGATTAGGTGATTGGTGTACCGTATGAGCTAGGTAATTAGTGTATCATTAGGTAATTGGTGTAGGATGACGTGATAAGTGCACATAGTAAATTATACATACCGCTACATACATCTTTACAATGAGATCAATAAAACGTGCAATATTGTTAATGATCACTACATTATTCAAGCAAGAAAATGAGCCCTTCGATGGACCCTTTTTCACACTTTGATAAACAAAATGGACATTAATCGTTGTGGTGGTAGGGGTATTAAGTGCCGGCACTGTAGAATTTATTATCTACGACTATCATCACTAAATAGGTTCAGTACATTGGAAAGCATACCGGTACAGTATGATTAAATATTCTGGTAAGTAAAATACACGCCTTTTCTTGCATTTCCTATTTGACCGTGATGAATAGCTTCAAATCTATCATGAATTTAAACATCGCACATGCATAATTACCTGCTAAGTACTTCTTTGAATCTTCTAGACAATTATAGTCCCAATAGTAAACGGGTTTCTTTGCATAATTTGAATATTAAGACACTGCTAATGTTTAGATTTCACAGATAGGACATGCATGACATATTCAATATTATTCATAATTCCTGCAAAGTTCTACAGAATTTGATTTTGGCTGCAAATGGGAAATAGTATCTTTAAAAACATTGACCATTTAAAATTGACATACCTAAATGTATACCCAAAGAATTATAAAAGACTAAAAAGAGTACATCACAATTTTGATGTTATTACTTACAACATATCCCAAGCTCCTTCAGTTCTTAAATACGCACTTTTTCAATGCCTTTATACAGTAGGTTTCTTACAAATCATGGTTGTACAATGTACATGTATATCACTCAGCTTTCAAAACGGAAAAAAAGTTCACTGGAAATGTTATTTCATAAGATAAGTTTGAACAATGCTCACAGACTATTCACTGGAAGTTTGGCTTCCTATACCATACATACATCGATGCAGGTATGACAAAATTAACGCAAGAATTTCAAAATGCATTGTTTAATTGACTTATTTCTCTTGATTAAGAACCGGAGCATACAAACTATTATACCACTTGTTGATTTTCTTGTTTATATAATTGTTTTAGTTAAGTATTGTGAAACAAAGTGTTCATGTATATGAATGAAGTTTACAAGTAAATTCAAACTTGACATGCGTATATTCATCTTCCATTGAAGCCTTGTTATAAACAAATTTGAAAATTGATTATAATTATTTTCATTCACAAAAATGCCACATATTGATGGGTTTCTGTCTCACAAAAATTGGATTGTTTAAAATATTTCAACCATGGAAAAATGGTATATGAAAATAAGCTTCTGCAATAAGGCAGCACATTTGCATGAATCACTTTAGTACACAAACACTTCACATACATAGCAATGTCTAAGGCATGCTTACATATATTGACTGCAAGGTAGTGAATGGAAATATACATATATAAATATATAAAATATATATGAATACATTTGCTCCCAATTAATGGTGACAGAAAAATGTTAAAGACACAGGCTAATATTGACACACACATTCCACAAGGGAGTGAATAAACTTTGAAAAACTAGGCACACTGACATATTGAATATAAATATATTTTCCATCGATATCATTCAAGCCTTCATCTGTGTTAGACTACATGCTTCTTACATGTATTGTATATTCTTCTTTTTTGCAGTGATGCCCAACCCATTATTCATATCATTAGCCACAATTCCCTTCTCAAAATAAAAAAGGCCAAGATCATATTAATGCCCTTTTGCTTTGTGCCCCTCTCTCCCTGCCTTTCCCTAAAACTGACAAGATTAAAGGCTTTTCAATCCTGTTATGGTTTTTCTTGTTCTGTTTGTTTGTTTATAACAGGGTTTGCACAAACTACACATCATATCACTATGTCACATACAGCACAAAAAGCCCTCATCATCGTTTCAAGGTGGGATGGAAAGAAATGTCATCTGTTTTTTGAAATTTTCGGAGTCAAAGTGTATCGTACCGTTACATGATTTATTTTCATCACAATTTTAAATATGAATCTGTAAAGTTTACCATGACAATTAAATGTCAAATATACATGTAAGCAGTGCAGACCTTCATCAGACTCGGTGCAGACCATGTACCATGCTGCTGTGACAGGCTGGATAAGACATGCACTAATAGCGGCATGGCAGGGGAACATATGCCATTTAGGTGTGATGACTTGAAATGATGATAATTACCATATTTTCATTATATCAATTTTTACCTTAATTTTAAATACATAATTTCAACAATATATACAACACACTTACAATAATGCTGTTAAAAGTTTAAAAAAAAAGTAAAGTGTTAATCAACCTTTCAATCAATATAAAATGAATTATGGTATGAATATAGAATATGTCCAAAGGACCCAATAAGATCACAATAGAGAGAAAGGAATCATTTAGATATCAACCTAAAACATACTTATATGTATAGGTATAATTAATAGGTCATGTAATAAACCCATTACTTCTTCAATGCCCATAAGCATTATTATGTTCTCAACATAAATTTATACTCTTTAATATAAATTAAAATGCAAGAAAGAAAACCATTCATGTACCGTACATAATTTAGATATCAATATTGCACCACTTATCAGTTTAAAAAAATGCAGTACGTTGAACAATGTGCTGACAAACTAAACACAGAGTTTTTTACTGACAAATATTACACACAAATTCATCAAATATCACCACACTTGGCACATCCTAGCTTTCAACCATTGTCATAGATACATGTATATGAATAGTGATACTTGTACTTGGTACACTTCATAAGAAAACTCTTTAGACCATGGATATTATCTTATGGAGCTTCAAAGTACATGGATTGCACGGATTGATAATAATGCATGAGATAAGCAAGAACCTAAATGCTGGCAATAAAACATACATGTACATGTATCAAGACTGGTTATACACTGAAAATGTCAATTAAATTCAATTCAATTCAATTTCAATTTATATCTCTGACATGTAACTCCATAAAGAATACATAAAACAAAACATTAGAAAGACTATTGAGACAGCACAGATTCATAAGAGGAACCCTGTACAAAATAAAGACAAATAAATGAACATAAATGGAATTTGAATAAAATTAATTGACAGGCAATAGTAATAAAAGTGAAAACATACCCCCCCCCCCATACACCCATTCATTTCAATACATGTACCACACCCCTATTCACACAAAAACACTCATCAGCATACATTACATACAGCACACGCAGAACAGTTTCACAGAAGAAGAAAAGGGATACATGTAGAGACAAAGAAAAAGAGAGAAAGAGAGAAAGAGAGAGAGAGAGAGTATAGTACCGGTATACAAATATTGACTGCTCATGATAATTTCCTCCACCATCCGAAATACAGAGCAGTCCATATTCGTTTTATATACCTCATCCTTTTCATTGGTTAATGAATAGGTCTAGAAAATAAATCCAATATCAGGAGTCTCTATGCTCCTCACAGTAATATATTTAGTCTTTTGAAGCTCAAAACAGTTTCAAATCCAACGCTAAAAGAAATCCAAGTACAGTTACTGCGGCCCAGCGTATAAATTGCATGGATTGAGCGTGCATTTGAAATCTTGTACGCTCTGTGTGCAAAAGTCGCAGAGGGGTTAGGAGTCCTATCACAGGGGTTGATAGTAGCTATCAAACCCTCTGACGCAGTGATAGATCGAAATACTCTTAATAGTCATGTGATATAGTTTTGACCAATCAGTGAATGACAATCTATGTATGAGGTATATAAAAAAAAAAGAAGCTTATATAGGTAAGATGAAGAGGATGATGAAGCTCCTACTAAGTACACAAAATATGCTTCAACAATTCCTGTTTATATAAATATTTGAACCTTTTAAGATTCGTTATGCTCTTAACATTATTATCAATTGCAAATATGAAGCACACTTTAAGTCCAGAAAAATAGATTGCACAATTTTTGATTCAGTCACTTGATTTAATAAATGGCATTAAGATTCTATATTATACAAGAAACCAACATTATAAATGGCTCGGTCGGTGAAGGATCTGCCTGTTGAAAATCCTGGGTTTGAATCCAGCCAAGGCAGAGTTTGAATGTGCCCCTTTCCTGTTCCATAGACGCAGGTTGGTTTGCAGACGGAAAATACTCCGTCCCTCAGATAGGACGTAAAATGGAGGGCCTGTGTAGAAGAGAGTCACCACCTTTAATAGCATGTTAAAGGTAATACAAAGTTTTGATATTTGTTCATGAATTTGGTTCAAATAAACATATTGGAAGCATATGCAATTTTACAATATATACAATGATCGTTTTCGCTGTTGAAATCGAGTCTAAAGTGATAAAATTGTAAATAATAAACTCTTTATGTTGCATAGCTCCCTCTCAAGACTGATATTACTTTAGCTTTAAAACAATGTTTCTTGACTACAATCGACAAAGCCATTGTATATATCCCCAAATTTGCAGGGTCTCCTTTACCTCCACAAATCACCATCAACGTATATTCAACTCACCAGCCAGACTCTAAATGCCCTCTGCAAAGAAGCCGTGGATCGCATAGGCCATGTCCTTGATGGGTAGCTCCGCCCGTCCTAGCTCCGTAAAGGTCTTGGCGTCCAGCACAACCAGGAAAGGGGAACCCCCCTCATTGAAGTTTAGCACAGTTGATAAGACAACGCCTTAGAGAAAAGAGGTACATTGACACGTTTTAGAATTATTTTTGTATTTATTTATCAAACCTTCCATGTTATAAATTACACATGCATATCAAATGCACCATTGCATGACACATGCTCCATGGTCAATTTCTAGTATGTACATGTAACAGTGCCTGAATTAGAAGACTATGAAGACTTTACATTCTACTGCACCACAGAGGTCCTGTACTACATGTATATTCTACACAGCCAGAGACTGACCGAGCTAGGCTAGGCTCAAGGCTTTTTTGATTTGTGCTGAAGTGTCAACTTAGAGTCCGTGCCTGCGTACTTGTCAAATTCTGATTTCAATCATAAGATAAGTAAATAAAAAATAAAGCGTGCAAGACAATAAATAAATCATGTAAGTATGAAAATAACCACAGAGAAAAATCCTAGTCATACCATCGTCCTCCTCCTGGCCCTCTGGAGTTCCAATAAAGACAGGCTCAGAGGGGTAACAACCATCTTCATACCATATCTTACTTGTTCCAGCCTCGACATCTATCTTGGCAATCTAGGATAAGATATTTATATATTGTTTGGTTTTATTGCGATGATATGACTACCTCACAATCCATTACTGAAATATCAAATTTGTGATTTGCATAAATTTATTGAACTCGTATTTCAAACACTCACAACTCTCTTATTATTGGTACAATGCATTTCAAACGTTCGCCATTCTGTTACTCATATTTTTCTGCTTTCATTCAAATGAACTTTTAAAAAGGTTGGATTATCCTTTAAACTGCTATATCTCTTTTTAATATAGATGTAATAATCCAAATTCATATTTCGATGCCTGATAGCGACACAAAACCCCTAACATCATCAGCAAACACTTGAGTGATTGGCATCAGCGTGTCCCTCTCCTGTTCTATAGCAGTCTGTCTTCATCAGCTCAAGTTTGCCAAATAGCTTGCTATTTCTGATTCTGGAAATTAGCCTGATCATGAAATAGCGGGCGATTTGCTTGGGAAATCTTCCCAAGATATCTTGGGTTAGTTTGACGCTCTACGGAGGACTGCTAATGGCAGAAAATCATTGGATCTCAAAATTAACATTGTTGAGAGATGCGGGATCCAAACATATTTTGAAGAGGGAAGTTGTTATATTTGATCAGTAAGGCTTCCCCTTTGCAAAGATATGAAGTTTGCATCAGTTCAAAACACTTTTGATTCTTTGGATGACTACTTTAAGTCTTATGATTGGTCTCTAATAAAAACAGATTCTTACCCTGTTATCATGCTCACCTGTACCTAATACGCCATACACGTACTGGTACGGTTGCCCATTGTACTTCTCATAGTTGATTCTTGGCAGCTCTATGCCTGGTAGTTACAAAAACAAGAGAGACACACAATAGTTATTGAAATTTTCTTTGAAAGGGGGGGGGGGCAATTTCACTCTGGATTTAGATTATGGACTGTTAGTACAGTTCCATATGAGAATATACAGTTTATGCTGTGACTTAAAAGTAATACAAAGTTTTGGGAAATTTTGAAAATTGGGTGGATAGTGATTCTTTACAATTTTGATATATTTGGATGCCCCTATGGATGTATTATAAGCACTAGAAAATTTAGCTCCTTAAAACATTTCTACTTTTGAGAAAAATTGAATATTAAAATTTACTGGTGTTCCTGGTAAATTTTGATAAATTTCAAATAGCGCCTTTTGCCGTACAATAGTAGCTGCGACCATGAAAATCTCAGAATATGATATGATATATAATTTCCAAACGGGAATAGCTAATCAGTCGATTTTGGTCGAGAAAAATTGTTTTATAGCTTAATTAATATCTTGACCTTGAGAGGGAGCTATTCAACATAAAGAGTTTATTATCTACAATATCAAAACTTTAGACTCGAGTTCAACCGCGACAACGATCACTGAATATTGTAAAATGTAGGATCGTTTATGCTTCCAATATGTTCATTTGAACCAAATTCATGACCCTATACCAAAGCTTTGTATTATCTTTAACAGAGAAATAAGTCTCGAGCATATGTCTTGTAAAAAAAAAAGTCAAAAGTCTCAAGACATAAGGTACCTTGAGACAAAGAGGAAAGCATCGAGTACTAGACAGGGTTCCAACAGAAATTCGAAACCAAATTCAATGACTTTCCATGACCCATTTTTAATATTGCCTGTTTCCATGACCAGAGAGGTACCATTTTGGTGTAGGTCATAGCATCTAAGCGGCGTATGAATAATACCACTCTGAAAATATGTTGCTCCGTGTTTGTGATGGCCTCTACCTACCCTCATAATTTCCATGACTTTCCATGACTTTAGGAGCATTTCTTTCATCTTCCATGAGTTTACATGACTTTCCAGAAAAATGTATTTATCCATTTTTTTCCATGACAATGGGAGCCCTGCTAGACAAAGATTTCATTTGGTGAATTATTTTTCGAAAATTCAGTTCCTTTGCATAACGGATATTAGTAGAACTGCCTTCGAGAGGAGTTGATAGGCAAAGAGACCTACCTACGTCACACAGGACGAATGGCTTGCAGAAGATGGTTCCTTCTGATTCCATGTATGCGGTGGTCTCGTTCTTGTGCAATGTTGACACCGTGTCACCGGGTTGGAAACCCTTCATGAGGTGTAAAAAGAAAGGAAATTATCAAAGAACATACTGTATCTTCATAACTTTCACGGGTAGCGCAGTGCTGGGGGTGGGGTGACTATGGGGGGAGGGGGGGGGGGGCTCCTGACCCCCTTATTAAATTGACCAAAGAAAAGGGAAAAGGAAAATTGAAAGTAGAAGGAAACTAGATGGAACTTCGACTGCGCGCAGTCGAAAATGATGCCTCCGTCATAGAGCAATTTTACAAACCAAAAAAGAAGAAATTTTTCGAATTCAAGTTCAATTGTAATCCATTAACAGGTTCTCAGAATATTGTGATTACAAGCTATTTTTGCATACATAATGAGCCCATGACCTTTGACCTTATGAACCAAGAATCTACTCAGTTCATTGGCTCTGCAAGAAACATACATGACCTAAGTTGGCAGGAATCCATCAATCGGTTCTTGAGATAATGCGATCACGAGCTGTTTTTGCATACATAATGTGCCCTGTGGCCTTTGACCTTTGACCTTGTGACCCCTACATCTAATCAGTTCATCGGCTCTGCAAGTAACATACCTGACCTAAGTTTGGCAGCAATCCATCAATCGGTTCTTCAGATAATGCGATCACAAGCTCGTTTTGCATACATAATGAGCCCTGTGGCCTTTGACCTTTGACCTCGTGACCTCAAAATCTAATCAGTTTTTCGGCTTTGCAAGTAACATACATGACTTAAGTTTGGAAGCAATCCATCAATCGGTTCTTCAGATAACGCGATCACGAGCTCGTTTTGCATACATAATGAGCCCTGTGACCTTTGACCTTTGACCTCGTGACCCCAAAATCTAATCAGTTCATCGGCTCTACAAGATACATACATGACCAAAGTTTGGCAGGAATCCATAAACCAGTTCTTCAGATAACGTGATCACGAGCTCGTTTTGCATACATAATGAGCCCTGTGACCTTTGACCTTTGACCTCGTAACCCCCAAAATCTAATCAGTTCATCGGCTTTACAAGATACATACATGACCAAAGTACGGACGTACGAACGGACGGACAACCCGAAAACATAATGCCTCCGGCTACTTCGTAACGGAGGCATAAAAAATGTCAAAGCAATTTTATTGTGTACATGAAGCTTGGTGCATGGGAGACAATGGTTTAATTGAAATATCTGAATAAGATTTTAGTTAAGATTATGCCTGATCAATGTTGTCAATGTATTTACTACCTCCATATCCTAACAATGTGGTTCTAATTTTATGTAATAAGATAGGATAAGAAAGCTTTCTATAAGTTTCCTTTTGTGCCAATTCATATTGGTAAGCTAGCATACTAATATTCTGCTTTTATATAGCGCTTAATACATCTATGATGTCCCTAAATGCTTTACAGATATACTATTACCCTGGTCATTGGATTCAACACTTACCTGCACACACTGTGTGCACAATCTCCACTCCCTGGGGAGCAATCCAGCCAGGCGTTACTTGACGTTAAAAAACTGTTTGACCCACACAATGATGATCGCATCCTACAGGGTACCCGTTTAGGCACCTACAGGTGTAGGTGCAGAGTAGCAAGTGCAGGTTAATATCTTGCCGAAGGATATTAGCGCCGTGTCGGGATTCGAACCCTCGACCATCGCATCTCCAGTCAAGCGCCTTAAACTACTCGGCAACGACACTCAACATGGCTTACCTCAACATCAATGGGTAAGTAGTATCTCTTGCACTGGACCCCAACGTCTACCAGCCCTTCCTCCTCCAGAGTCTTGAGGTACAGCCTCTTCATGATCTCATTGTCCTTATAGCTGCACATGTCGATCACGATGTGGCCCTCCTTCTCAAAGGCATTGATCTGGTGAAAGAAGAACTGCGCCTCGGTGATGTACTTGGTCGCAACGGGGACGGTGTCCGAGCGCCTCACCACGTGGAACCTGGTGGGTTTGTCCGGGCAGAACTCCAAGACGTCCAGGAAGGAGTAGCCCATGACTGCCAGGGATGCCAGCTTGATCATGTTGATGTAGAGGGGCTGTTCGACGAGGACGAAGTAGTTGGGCGTCATGAAGAAGCTGTGGGAGTAGGAAGGGTAGGTGTCCGTCGTGGAGATGGTGAGAGCGATGGACGCCTCCTTGTAAATCGACTCATTGTTACCTTAGATAGAGAAAATGAAAGCAGGACTTTAATCATACAATATACATGTGAATAGTGCATGTATCAGTGCAGCTACCACCAAAAATGTGACTCCCTATACTATCACCATCAGCTGCCCTCCCAAGCCAACCCCCCCCCCCCCTTAAAAGCCCCCTATTAAGTGTTGGGAGCCCCAAATTCGAAAACAATTTGATGGCAAAATTTTACTTAAATTGTATCATGATGTGAAAGAGGATGTCATTGATGACACACTTCTGCAAATATTTCCCCCCAAAAAATGATAAAGAATACATACTTTAGGTTTTCTGTTGTATGCGGAAACCTAAATTTTGTATCCTTTCATCAATATCCGACTTCAAACACATTTGCTTTGAAAATCCTTGCAGAAATGTGTCTTAAATGACAACTTCTTTCACATTGTGATAAAATTTAAGTGAAATTTCTCCATCAAATTATGGGGCTACCAACACTTTAGAGGGGCTTTAACTAATCCTTCTACCCAACCCTACATGACTATACCCCCTACCCCCACCCCTTCCAAGCAGTTTGGATTAAGGTGGGGCGGGAACCAAATCAGTCTATATCCTCCAAAAGTGGCAAACACCATGATCTCTCTCTCTCTCTCTCTCTAAGTGCCATATCGATTGACTTTGGCGATCATGCTGTTCCACAACCCTCGGTTCCTAACCTTCTGTATTAGTACCACTACCAGTTCTTTTACTCCTCTCTCTTCCAACAATTTCTGCAGACTGTCCATCCAAAGTATCCTCCTTCTTCCCCTACTCCTTCTTCCCACAATTTTCCCTGTCAGTGCAAGATTCTCTAGGCCTTCTTTACGTGTAATGTGACCCATGAACTTCAACTGCCATGATCACTATATTTTATAGTTGGTTTTAACAAATATTAGAAAAGAGGAAGATATAGATCAAGAACTCCTCCCCATAATTCAGAGGGCTAAGTTAAAGAAAACACAAATAGATTTGAAGTACTTCTTCTTCTTCTTCTTCTTCTTCTTCTTCCATTTGTTCCCCTAGTCTTTATACGAATAGTGCAATAGGTTCTTAACGTGCAAAGGTACTGACTCTTCTCTACACGGGACCACCATTAAACATCCTATCCGAGGGACGGAATGTTTTCCACTTAACATAGCCTGGGCCTATGAAACAAGGGGGAGGGGCACGTTAACACACAACGCAGGCTTCAGTCATCTGCCTGGGTGGGATTTGAACCTGAGAACTATTTGGTTCGACAGGCAGAGGCTTTACCAACTGAGCCAACTTGCATGATTACCTTCAGTTGGAGGTGGTAATTTGATGAGATTGTAGGTACTTCTCGCCCCAAAGTTGACCCCAAGGTTGTAGATGGTCCCATCAGCACTCTGATGTGGGTGCGCGGTTCCAGTAAAGACAGAGATGATCTTGGATATATCAACCTTTGAGATAGAGATATAAGAAGAAAAAAAGAGAAGATTAAAGTCCATCACTGAGTGATCTCTTCATTCCTATTTGTTATATTCTTATACTATTGCATTATTCCCAAAGATTTTTCACTCCCTTGGAACTGAATTATTATATTTTTAATAAAACTTTGAAGAAAAAATTAATGATGAGCATATCTTACACCCATATTTCAATGTAAACACTTATTTATTTTGAGTATAAAAAATATATACATACATATACATAATATTTAGGAACATAAACAATGATAGTTACTTAAAAATGATATGGATGCATCGCTCTATTCAGAGCCATTAATTTGATAGCTCTGTTTTTCCTAGAGGTCCAGAATAATTAGTCCTTGGACTACTAATTTTTATTTAAAAAAAAAATTAAATTGGGAATACCTAGAAATTATGACAAGAACTTCTTTTATCCATTAACATTAGTTCACATCTTATTTCATATGTATGTACCCCTACTTCCCCTTAATTGGTATTTCATTTGTCTTTTAATACCTTCTTCAACCTAAACTATATTGGAATTCAGTTAAACTAAAGTACTCTCATGTGGAAAATACCCTGCATATGTCATAACATCCAATCATCCAATACCACAGGTACAGGTACCAGGACATGTATACACATATGTGGTAGAACCAGGCGCGGATCCAGGATTTCTTAGGGGTGGGGGCCCAATTTTTTTTCTTTTTGCTTCCGAAAATTTGAAAATCGCTCTACCTGATCAAACTTTCAAATCTACGTCGACCACCCTTCCTGTGTAAATTTCCTCACTCTTTCAGCAACAGAGAACATCATATTCTCTTAGGTCTTCACCAGCTCCTACCTTTGTCATTCCCAAATCCCGTAAACAGGCTGGTTTCAAATCCTTTTAGTCCTTAGCCCCACGTCTCTGGAACAAACTCCCCTTGTTCTTAAGAAAAAGTACTTCACTGGATTTTAGCCTACTAGATTTCTTCAAAAAACAACTGAAAACTTAGCTGTACTGTACAACTCTTAAATTGTTGATAATCTAAGAGACAGCGCCTTGTATCCTTTCGAAAAGGCGCTATATTATTCATTACTTACCGTTTCCTCCTTCTCCAGAGTGACAGGGTCAATTTTCTGGATCAGCGGAGTCTCTGTGATGGTGTAGAACTGGTCGCCGGACCGAACCCAGTTCACATTGGCATTGTCCGTGAACTTGAGGCGGGTCAGAAAAGTGGACATTGCTCGACTGAAGATGTTGAGACAGGGATCGGGGAACCCAGCTGTCCCAAATTCAGTGTAGACGATGCGGTTCTCCTTCATGGCGGCTTTGTAAGCGTCACTGTCCAGGTACCTTAGGGCAAATTTTGAAATGTAAGGATATTGAGTAATTCATAAGGACCGCTATTCATAAGGACTGCTATTCATTATTTGAGAAAAGGGTCATTATTCATAAGGACCGCTATTCATAAGGACAACTATGCATAAAACACTAAGGGGATCACTATTTACGAAGGCATAAGGACCACTATTCATAATGTGAGATGAGGGTCACTATTCATAATTCACATTGAGGGTCATTATTCATAAGGACAGCTATTCATAATACAAGAATAAGGTCGCTATTCATGAATTCGTTCATTTAATGGATTGCACATTCACTGATGAGCATTGCATGTATCCAACTGATTACACCTCATTAGTCCTAGGCCCCATTCACTAGTAATAATGGGTATAATAGTGTTTTATATAGACATTTTAGGTCTATCGGCTGCTTTATTAACAGAGAATATTACCAATATTATTTAAGTTTTATGACCAATCAGTCTTACACCTAATTGGCTTATGATACTCCAATGGTATACTAACAAACCTATCCTGCAATATGTGCTGTCAGGGTTTAAGAGGTATATAGTGTAGTAATGCTAAGACTAAGCCTTACCCTAACCCTTAGCTCAATCCTGACCCTTTTAAAGTATAACACTATACATTTTGAATACCTATGGTGGAAAGAAAGGTGCAGGTTAATGGTGCATAAGAAAAATATGATATCACCAGCACTATTTAACTGACCTGCTGTAGTATTTGACAGAGCCATTATCAAAGGTAAATCGATGGAGGAGGGCCAGACCATCAAAGAAATGCTTGTACTTTGATTCGCCAATCTCAAACCTTCCTGGACCAGTCCGTAATAAACTGCCTTTCAGCCAGCCTGGTATAGTTCCTTTATTTTGAAAATAAGACAATTTATTTGAATTATTTATTAATATAGGTTAAAAGTTTTGATTTGACAAACCCAATTCAAAAAGTTTAGTGGTCTTTTCCCACTCAAGCACCCAGCAATAAAGTTCTACCTCTGTGATATTATGATTTTTTAACAATTTTTTTTTAAATTTTGTGTTCGGGATACATCTTTTATAAATGCCGAATTTCTTTATGCTATAAAGTACAGTCAAACCTGCTTTAGAGACCACTAGTCTATAAAGATCACTTTATGTGTTCCCTTGGGCGGTCGCTATATGCAGGTTTGACTGTAGGCCTACAAATCTCTTGGATGACTGGATGTACCTTTGATAGTTGCCTGGACTCCCTCAGGATGTTCCTCAATGTGCATCTGGCTGTAAGCCTTGGTGGATAGTCTGAAAGACAAACAACAGAGATTACCGTAAAGTGAGGATGGCAAACTACTCTGAAAGAAAGCAGAAAATTGAGTGGTATTGTCATGATTGTGTAGAAGGGAAATTTGAATAACGGTAATGAATGATGTGAATTTATTGCTTCATTGCTATACAAATAATACACAGGTGTGTGTGCGTTAGGGTCGATGCAGCAGATGAGGGTATTCACTATGGTGCAATAAAATTCATGAGGCGTAACCGAGTGCATTTTGTGCCATTGTGAATGCCCGAATAGCGCTGCATCGCCATAACGTCACAAACGAAAACCTGTGTATTATTTGTTTTATAAAATGGGTCGACAATATCTTAAAGGCCCACTGCACTACTTGTAGCTACTTGCGCCCTCTATATAACAATGCCTAATCGGTGACCATTGGTCCCCCATGATCCTCTTTTTCTTATGTTAACTAAGAGCTGAGTTGATGAGATAACCACCTGTCCAGTGACCTTGCAAGGCGGTCTAATCCCTCCTGTAAACTATGGCAGATAAGCTTTAATTAGCAAGGCGATAAGTAAACCTGCAACCTTCATAACAAATAACATGTGCACATAGAGGATCGCGGCAGCAGTGGCCTTGTAAACAGGACTGTGCAGCGCATGGTGCAACTTCTACTAAAAATCCCTTGCACGGTTGTTATCACCGAAATGCGGCCGTACACGTATCGTAAAAGTTAATGCACCCACACATGGATCCATTTTGACGCTTCTCATTGCATTGGCTACATTCTTGAACCCATTTCATAATTCACATTAACACATTCCGTCAATCGATCTCCATCTCCCAATTATTAATAATCGTCTAGAAAGATACATGTGATCCCAACTAATTTGATGAGTGAATGGAGTTTCAATGTGATTGTGATGTAACCTAAGTAAAACAAGGCCCCCGTCATCATGGTCATCCTGATCCTGCCACTCGCTCACAACAAATGTACTAGGCCTACTAGCAGTAGCACACACTAGCCTCATACTCATCATAGACTACACGGTACATGTCATTATGTATTTTATTGCATAGACTAATTGTGATATTGATAATCATGATAATCACCGACAACAGTCGACACTAGCTCGATCCTGTTGAACTTGAAAACATTTCGAGCTAAAGCCTAAACAACATACTTTTGAATGGTAGGCGTAGATCTACAGTATCTACAATATTTACCTTTCACTTGCCATGGTCATTTTTCCTCTGACTGAAATATGCGTTGACTTATGTAGATCTATATGATCTAGATTTCAGTTCAATAATTATATGCGTGCTACGCCCACTGCACTGCACTAGCACTGACACTGCATGCACGCACAGTAGGGCGGTTTCAGGCGCGGCGTCTGCTAGCTAGCTGGCTTGAGCTGAGAGATAAAATCTCAAATCCCAGTTCGCACCATGAAATTGGCGACCAATAACATCGAGGAAAAAGAGGAAGCAAGCGACCAAAATGAAGATTATGGTGTCTCCAAAACAGCCAGTCGAAAAGAAAGCTTGCACATCTCGATTGACAAGGCAACTGAAGAGAGAGACTAGATTTGAATGTTTTACAGCTATTTTATCACTTTAAAGCCCCAATGTTTTTTTTTTTTAACTCTCATATGTTTCTGCAAGGATTTTCAAAATAAATGTATTTGAAGTCGAATATTGATGAAAGAATACAACATTAAGGTTTCCTGCGTAGGCCTACAACAGCTCCCAAATTATGTATTCGTTTAGTTTCTTTTGAAACACATTTTTTTTTTTTTTTTTTGGGGGGGGGGGGGATCTTTGCAGGAGTGCGTCTTAAATGACACACTCTTTCTTTTTTCTTTCTTTTTTGATACAATCTAAGTGAAATATAGCCATCAATTTTAGGCGAATTTGGGGTTCCCAACACTTAAGAGCGGCATATAAGGGGTATATAATTAGCCGCACAATTAGTATACAAAAAAAGGCCAAAATACGTTTTCAAATACTATAGGCCCTATATGAAAAAATGCTTAAACAGGAAGATCCAGACCCCCCCCCCCCCCCCAAAAAAAAAAAAAAAAAAAAAAAAAAAAAAAAAAAAAAAAACCAAACCCCCCCCCAAGGCATGATCAAGCAACTTTTTAGCTTTAAAAAGGTTTAGGTAATCATTAAGTAAAAATGTCATAAAAAGCCTTTTATGTTGAAAACGTATATTTTGGCCTTTTAAATCGAAATAAAATTTATACCACAAGTACATCAACATCTATAAATCAGGATGATTCCCGGCAACAAGATGACAATGATTTTTTTTTTTTTTTTGCTCTTTCACTTTGGTCACTCTTGATTATTTGAGATCCGGATAATATATTTTAGGGCAAGAAGCCCTCCTAGCCCTCACGCGAAAATGAGCCCGTAGGTTTATGTAAACGAGGGATTAAAAACATCCAAATTTCATACAATAGGCTATTTATTGATACACAAGATTAAGAATAATGATTTTCTTTTTTAATCCATATCAGGCGCGTACGCAGGGGGGGTGTTTGGGGGGTTAAACCCCCCCTTTGGTATTTTTATGTGTGTAAACCCCCCTAAAAAATCACTAAAACCCCCCCCCCCCCCCCCTTTGGATTTTTTTTTTTTTTTTTTTAATTATTAAAAAAAAAAAAAAAAAAAAAAATTACCCCCATGGCTGACCTAAGAAAGAGAAAGGTGACCTTACCCCCCCCCCCCCCCAACGGAGCAAAATGTCAAATTTTCAAATTTCGAGACCAAAAAAAAAAAAAAAAAGTGTCCCCCCCCCCCCCCCCCCCCCCCCCCCCCCCCCCACTGAGCGACTTTTTGGCCGGCGCGATTTTCAAATTTTCCTGAGTCGTTGCGAAATTTTGGACCCGATTTTAAACCCCCCCCCCCCCCCTTGAAAAAATCCTGCGTACGCCACTGATCCATATAATGTAAGTTATAATATTTTATCAGTTACGAGCTATGCGTTAAACGAACAATTTCTGATTTAATCATGCATTCAAAAAACAGTATATAGTACATTTTTTTAGATCAATATCGACTATTTCCTTAAACAATAGTCTGAACATGATTAAAATCACGTCTACTTGTTTGCGGGCTCGTTTGCTCCACTCAACAGATAAATTGCGTGTTCCCAAAAGGGCCTATCATAATCTCAACTTGAAATTGAAATTAAAAGTTGTTAGTGCTCGAAATGTATTACATCTTTAAGATGTTTATTCTGCTGTATTAACATTACACATATCATTTCCATATTGGACTGTAGTAAAGACTTATTATCTAATTTCCCTTTACTGTATTACATACTAGAACTTACACGGTCATTTTATTTTTGAGGACACCATAGTACAAATTCTATCGTTTTCCGCGCTAACAGACGTCAGAAGTTGTCGGTCGCGGACCGGAAGTATTATTGGTCGCTGGTTGAGCCCAATCTCCGAGCTGATGAGAATCTTGTTTGTAAACAAAAAAATAGCCCTGGGAAAGTAGTCTTTTGCAAAGCGTTTGTAATAATTTTTTTCTCATGACGTTCATATTCTTATTTTCAGAGTATTATCCAACGATTATACACTTTTTTGTTAAAAGGGAAGTCCATCCTGATATTAAAGGTACAATGTCCCATTTGCAGGCCAAAAAAATGAAAAAGTTAAATTCCAACTGCATTTGAAAGATAATACTAATTTAGAACTTCCCTAAAAAAGGTGGGGCTTGAAAATGTCTTCAATTGGAAAAATAATGACTATTAGTTGTCAAATCGACTTTAGGGCTACAGAGCCCAAAAGTAATAGTCTTGATTTTCAGAGAATTGTACCGAATGGTCATACGTTTTATGCTGCGCAAAGACTCAATCAGTTTAATCTTGGCCACCACATGAAGTGGGTTATTGATGTAGACAAATGCTCATGTACCCTTTACAACTCTTTTCATATATATGTTATTACCAAAGAAGAAAAAGTCAGTCAGTCACTCAATAGTGTCTGACAGTGAAGTCTAGCAAGTAAACGGGTTTCCTTGCATAATTTGAATATGAGGACACTGCTAACGTTTAAATTTCACAGATAGGACATACATGACATATTCATAATTCCTGCAAAGTTCTACAGCATTTGAGGTTGGCTGCAAAAGGGACATAGTACCTTTAAGTTGGATTTAACAGAAGCAGAAAAATTCGTTAAACGGGTCAGTAAAAGTTTGAGCAAAAACTGATTAAAAATAAGAAATGCATTTTGGAAGGATCTAGTCCTGAGCGATCAATCAAACACAAATTGTGACGCAAAAGATTGTACAAAATAAAAATTTCATATTTTCCCTTATTTTTTTTCTCAATCATACATTCGCCCTATAAATAATTGTTTTTTCGGCTTCTATCAAAACCAACTTAATATCAGGGTGGACTTTCCCTTTAACAATAAAGGTTATACCCGTAGGAATATTCTTTCTAATACACAATGACACCATGAAGCAGACAGAAGCGACCGAGTAAAAAATTAAAGATTTGTGAGGTCACATTTCGACCAATTAGATCTTATTAAGAGGAAAGAAATTCTGATGAAAAGACTTGTAAATATTTACAAAATTACATCAACTATAAATGTGAGCAAGCTTGGGGGAGGGGGGGGGGGGGGAGGTGGATTCGAGAAAAAAAAACGCTATTAGGGGCCAGTTATGGAGAAAGGGAAAAGGGCACTTATCAGAGGGGAACATGAAACGTTTTACAAAAGAAAAGGAACACGTGTCTAAGTAAAAAAAAAAGACAATTATCAGAGATGAAAAGGGGCATTTCTCGCACATTAAAAGGGGCACCTATAAGAATGGAAACTTTGCACTTAGTACAGGGGCAAAAGGGCACCTGCCGAGGACGGCAAGGACTCTTATTAGAAAGGAAATGAGTGCACGCGTCCAAATAAAACGGGTCCGTATCAGAGGTGAAAAGGGGAACTCACGAGCGATGAAAGGGGCACTTCTAATCTTAGTAAGGAAAAGGGGCACTTGCCATATTAAAATGGGCACGTCTTATATTTGAATAGGGGCAATTATCAGAGGTGAATGGGTCACTTATACAAAATGTGAAATGTGCACATAAAGGGACAATTATCTGAAGTAAAAGGGGTAACTTTTCCCTGCCTCCCCCTTCTACCCTTGAGCAACGCCTCTGAAACTAATAAACACGAACCTGTGCCGGCCATCAACATTAACGGGGAAGATTGGGTGGCCGGGGGGGGGGGGTGTGGAAAGGGGCACGTTTTCTTTCATGTACTCCATCAAGTGAATGGAGTTCTGAATTGTGTTTTGCCAGGGCCGCGGCCACTGCACTCCATAGATCCGTCCCTTCACAAAAATTAATAATTGAAAATGACCAACACCAACAAAAACAGCATGTCTGTTTATACTGAAGGAAATAGAACACAAAATCGGACGCCTATGTCATACCCTTTTTCCCATCAATTTCTTGTTTCAATATATGTTTGCGATCATAAGCATCCGTACCACGGTGTCTAATCAATTAAGATGCAACTCATCCGTACCGAACAATTATCAAGGCGCATAATTAAAATCAATGATTCGCACTTACCCCCCCCCCCCCCCCCCCCCCCACATCATCCTGCATTCAACCGACCTGATCCACAACGTGCTTGGTTATTCACAGCCTACAATGAATAATGCATGCATAATGATAGACAAGGTGCTTAGTTAAAATGCGAAAATCTTATAACAATTCAATATAATCCCAAAACCTCTCCCTTTGAATATGGAAGCTTGGTGCAGTGTGCAACAATGTTAATCATGAGTCGGCGCAGAGACCCATTAGGGAGTTTTTGCAAGCTCAACGCGGACGGAGAATATTGATACACGCAGTTTGCATTCTGACTATTGAAATGCTATTATTCATATCAGGTGAATGAAATAATTTTTATTAAGCAACCTCACAAAGAATCAGGCGCGGATCCACGGGCCGATTCTTCCGCCCCCCCCTTTAGTCCCCCCCCCCCCTTAGCCCACCCCCAGCCTCCCAACACGGTAAAAAAAAAAAAAGGATAATAACGTAAATGTTGCCTTTTTTTTTTAAAAACAAAAAACAAAAGCGGCCCGACCCACCCAAAAATAACATGGTTGAATCGCTGCTGAACATTTTCTCACGAACTGGGCCAAAAAATAAAAAATAAGTGCTCTTATACCATTTATTTATGTATTTTTAATTTTTTTTTTTATTTATCATCATTATTTTTATTGTTATTATTATAACTCTTATTATCACTACTTCGACAGTGTAAATGAATATTCTTCATTATGGGCAAACTATTTCAATTTACACGACTAGGCAATGAACGCACCTAAGCATGATTCTGGTTTGAGCACCTAAAGCAGACAGGGTAATTTACTTTTCAGTCGCCCCCTCCGCCCGCGTTTACCCTGATCCAGAGCCATCTTTTCACAGAGTTTGGCCAACTTGGTTTCACTCGGTTACAACTCGAACCGGGTTGACCAACTCTGTGTATAGATGGCTCTGCCCTGATCGCTCCTTCTACGCCCCAATGCGTTATCTCCGAGTCGGGAATGCTAAGCTGCTTAAACAATTCTTATGTAATCATTGCCAAATCTGTACTTTTGAGCAGGCGCTGATCCAGGATTTGTTAGGGGAGGGGGCCCAACTTTCTTATTTTTTTTTTTGCTCCCGAAAATTTGAAAAATCGCGCCGGGCGAAAAGTTACTCAGTTGGGGGGTTTAGCACATTTTTTTTGTGGGTCCTCTAAAATTTTAAAATTTGCACCCCCCCCCCCTTGAGCGCCAGGGGGGGGGGGGGGGGGGGCAACCTCCAAAAAAGGTAAAAATCACGTGATTTTACATGATTTTTTTTCTCAAAGCCACTGCTTTTGAGGTCCGGACCAGCACGTCACACCCTCTCTCGGAAAGCATACTATATATTCCCGAGATAGTCCCTTACGTCCTGAATAAAAGTATATAAGGACCTTCTGTGCGACATTTTGTATTCTATACTTCCTGAAAACTTCCAGAGCGTCATAATATATGTTCGGGTGCATTCGGGGTGCATCACACCATCGTGTACCAAGTGTCGACAAATGGACCTGGCCCTCTTTTCAGCCCGCCGCGGGATTCCGTCCGCTTTCAAACGAGGCAACGAACCCTGTATGCTGTACTGTTTGAAAAGTCACAGGCAGGCGAAGCCCTCGACGGGGCTCGACGGCCCCTCCATCACGCATTGGTTGCCAATCGAAGGCCTGCGATTCCTCCAGCTTCAAAGGCATTGTTAACAATGTTAAATCTGAGATGCATGGCCCTACGTTGTATCAGTGTCTGTGATATGGTGTAATATTGAAGCCCTTAACAAATTGCTTTAAAATGATCATGAAGTGTCTCAAAAAAGTAAAAATCTTTGAGTGACCGGTTTTACCATACTCATTTTCCCCAATAGACTGTAGTGTTATAACAACTGTTAGGAAAATTCAAAATTTGATTTCGATTTGCAGTCATAAACATCTTGATATTCTAACAGGCGATCGGCTTGTAAAATTCATGGAATTCCTGAATGACCTACGGATATATAATTATGATTGTAGCATGAGCTAAATCAAGGATTTTGTTTAAGAATCTAAGGCAAAGTTTCCGGACCCCTTTAAGCTTCTGCATACCCCTGCTGCCTGCCCAGTGTACGGTAGAGTCGCCGACCACCAAAATGGTAGGCTTTCCCGACCTAAATGAAGAAGAAAAAAAAATCACCCGGCAGCCTCGTGTTTCTTCATTACAATTCAACCCTCTACAATAAAAAAGAAAAGAAAAAAACGGGCCGCTACCTAACCCTCCAATCCTGACCTTTCCCGTCAAAGTTACCCCCCCCCCCCAAAAAAAAAAACAAAAAAAAAAACAAAAACAGTCCAAATCTACCCCCTAGGTTGCGAACAACGACAAGATGCCCGAAATTTAGCCCGAAAGCCGTATTTCGACGTTGCAGAACAGACTTGCTCTATCACGATAATACGGAAAAGCAAGGTAAACACAACATGGCGAATGGTTAATATTTATTTATTTATTCTCTTTTATTTGTTTGCGGTAAGTTAACATCAACAATACTTCGTTGTATATTGGATATGATTATAACTACATTTCCTTATCATTTTAAGGCTTCATAAAAAGCAATTACCAATGACACGATTTAGACTGTTCAGCTGTTCAACAATCTATTAACCAATTTGGATTATCGCCAACCCCAAAACCAAGGGTGTCGATTTGTATCCTCGGTTGGGGGGGATGATAGGTGCCAAAATATTTCGGCAATGGATCAAAGCAACCAAGAGGTAGAAGCGTGTGGCAGGTTGCACCCTCTCCCTTCCAAGTTATTAACTTTTTCAAGTCACCCTCAATAAAGATAACATTTCAGAGAATATCCATGTGGGTCCCACATGGGCTTGCTACCTGGGTTATTATCCTCTCAAGCATATAGGAAGGATTTTATTTTAGGAGGCGGTAGTGAGCATCTCCTAGGGCGAAGCGCGCAAGCTCGGACGTTTCATTGAATTATTAAAGAACGAAGATGATTTGTTGTACCATTCTCGAAATTAATCCTTGTCTGAATTCAGTCCCCCCCCCCCCCTTTCCGCGCGAAGCGCGGAAGCTTTGATATTTCATTAAATTATTATAAAAAGAAGACGATTCGTTGTACCATTCTCGACTTTTAATCCTTGTCTGAATTCAGTTCCTTCCCCCCTTTCATTAAATTATTATAAAAAGAAGACGATTCGTTGTACCATTCTCGACTCTTAATCCTTGTCTGAATTCAGTTCCCCCCTTCCCGCATTTTTGCGCTTCGCGCTTAACATTTACTAAGCTCGTTGCTTTTTAACGCTGCGGCTTTGCATTTCTATGATGCTGTTGATTGAATAAATTGAATAAATTCATCAATTCCTGATGAAGCCGTATGAGCGAGAATTCAATTTATTCTTGTCTCATATAATTACGGTTGTTTCATTTACTACGTTTTTTTTTTTTATATATGTATGTATTATGAAAATGAGATAGCAAAATGTGTTTATTGATGGTCATTTTGCAAGTAATAACCATTAACTTCTTTCATCGGGCTCTCATCTTTAATTTTTTACTTTTTTTTTATGGTGAATTATTGGGGGGGGGGATGATTGTACAGGCCACCCCCCCCCCCACCTGAAATATTGGGGGGATATATCCCCCATCCCCCCCCCCCCCCGGGATCGACACCCATGCCCAAAACATTCAGCCTTTCTTGTTTTATTAATATCTATCGATTTATCAGACTAATAATGTCAGCAATATCTTATATAATGATCTAACTTTTCTTGCTACGCCACGTAACTGAACTTAGGATGATTTCTCGCTCTTCTTAAAATATCGAAATTCTTCTCAGAATGTGCCTCGTTAGCATTACATGTAGGTGCCTGTACAGACTGCCGACTCACACTCCTGTTAGGGGAAGCCTCAACCCAGAGTTGCTTTTCTAGAGAACTATTAATACAATCAAATATATCATTATGGTGTATATCGGTCTTAATTTTCATACATACACCACCTCCTCTCCGTCTGTCTCCGATCATCTAATGTATCCTGTCTTATGCCAAAGCATTCAACTGAAACTACACCATGGAGTATGGAAGCATTTATTCAAGTTTCACTAATGTGTGGAAGACTTTGGTTGAGTGTCCGCAGCATTATTCTTAAGCAGGCAGTCATAATACACTTTGTAGGAGTTAAAAAGTTTCGCGTTACACATTTGTTTTCCACCCTTCGTTCACATACACGTACGGGCACACTTTGCGTGAGGGCCATGAGGGCCTCTTGCCCAGCAATATATTGTCCGGATGAAGAAAAAAAAGGCATGCCCTTTATTATGGAAAAAAGTTATTTAGTCATCGATATACACAAAATAAAATGTAAAGTTTTATATTCGGTCATCTTGTTGCCAGGAATCATCCTGATTTATTTGACGAATTCAAAATTGAAAAAAAAAATTGAAATAAAATTTTAAACCATTCATACTGAAAAATGAACTCTTAATTTGTTTCTTTTTAATAAATAATTATTTGTATATTACCGTGATGGAGGATTATCCACATTTATTTTTTTGCTGTATCTATCTGGAACGTTTCTACAACTATAGGTCTGTAATATACTGGAGAGCCACCATTTCAAATATTTGGAATAGTGTCTATGAAGCTGGAATTTATAAGGCGAAATATGCCATAACTTTTACATCTATCTGTCAAAACCATATTGTGACGTAGGCTTTGTTCATTGTCTCCAAAGAACAGGCGGACGGTTAATCAAAACAAAACCTATTACCTTCTCCATCATATTCATGTTAGTTATATCTCATGGTGTATATATTGGGCTGCAATCTACAAGCCCAGCTTTTCAGCAGTCCCCTCTGCCAACCTGTTTTATATGCCTGTCGTACACTGTGGGCCAATTACCAACATATTGTTAACTTTCATTGTTTTACTATGTACAATGCGATCCCATGTACTTTATTTATTTTGTTGGAAATGGAAATAAACGAAATGAAATGAAATGGTGTACCCCTCCCTCTTCAAGTACTTACGTCACTAGAAAACCCATACAAACTGCCTGTCAAAGCTGTGCTTAAGTAAGACTCATTACTCCACTGAGATTTCTTTGTGTACCTATTAAGGGTAACAATAGCAACAACTGAATAGAGCAGAACAGCTGAATAGCCTGACACCGCGCAACCTTTCTTGTAAGGCAATACGTTAACATACTCGCAATAGAAAGGACGATGATAGCCATGGAAAGTTGCGAGGTAGCACTTTTGTTGATGAAAGTCTGCGAGGCTTGAAAAATTGCAACTTATGTCAGGAAATTGTTACTGTGCCACACGAGGTCCGTGTCCGATGCACAAGGCGTTATACCACTACCACTAATTACGCCAAATGATGTTCAAGTCAAGAGAATCCATGCAAAAGTAAGTATTGAACTACAGATAACGACGGCTGCGATTTTATGGCTGGAGTGGTCAAGCAAAATATAATTTTCTTTAAAGATGTCATCATTTTGTTAACACTATATCCTCTCGCCTGAAACGAGCATTCCAAGACAAGGATATTGGTGTTGCCGTCAGAAGCCCTACCACCAGGGCCGTAGCCAGAGTTTGATGTTCAGGGGGAGGGGGGGGGGGGCACATACATGAAATTGATCGACGTCCTGGAAAGGGATCTAAAAAAGTTCAACCGATCTAGGAATTTTGTTCGGAGGCACGTGCCCCCCCCCCCCGTGGCTAGGGGCCTGCCTACCACACTAAAACGTAGGTTAGTCCATCCAAAAGACCAAAATCCAAGAGAGGAAAAGCCCGCCCCCCCCCCACTCTGGGAACGGAGGGACCGCATGCGTGTTCCCAAAATCTCCGGTTCGTAACAAAAGAAAAAGGTCTACCCATATTGACATTACATTCCGGACTTATGCTGATAAGGGGGGGGGGGGTGTGCTGAAAAGGCTCGTATAACAAAAGAAAAAGGTCTACCCGTTGACTTTACACACCGAACTTATGCTGAAAGGGGGGGGGGGGGGGGGTGCTGGGAACACGTATATGCATAACCTAAATAACACTGAGTGGGGGCCGGGAGGAAAAGTGTACAAGATTACTTGCACACATTGTAACAATAATGTTTGTCAAACTGGCAGAACTCTTAATGAGCGACTAATAAGGGAGTTTACAGATAGCACATGATACAAATGACCCCAAATATCCACAGATTTTTTACACATGGAGAAGTTCCACTTTGAGCATCTTAGAATAATAACTGCCAAAGTCCTAGATGTACGTGCTTCATGAATACCTTTTGTTTGTCCTCTTGAAAAGAATACTTCCACCTGCGTATCATAGAATGTACCGTTGGTGCATAAATGAATAATGTTACATAACTTTCATGAGCTCATATCCAGTATTCATCTCTGTGGGTTTTACCATTTTGGTACAAATGACCTTTATCTGCCCATGCGCAGATTGAACTGGCTTATTAAAAGAACACAAAAGAGCCCTCAGATTGAGTATCCCATTCAGCTTTAGCCGAAAACACAGGACATTGGATGGGATGATGCCCTCATTAGTGACTTTGAAAATAACTTCTGGTCAAGAAAGGTGAAAAAAGAGTCAATATGGATTAAGAGGATTAATCCTACACTAAACAGGGACTCTGGATACCTATTGTCACCTATCTTGGGTCCAGTGATCGCAAGACACCAGGTAGCACTGAGAAAACGTGTGACTGATCACTTGGCTTGAGGAAATCCACAGGAGTGATCGAAAGCTTGCCCACATAATTCAAGGTTGGTAGAAGTTTTAAACATTTCATTATATGATTATCCCAAACCGATGAAAGTTTTCATTTGTTTGTGTAGATCGATAGGCCAGTTTTCTGTCGAAAGTCTCCGAGTCGATTTCGGCCAAATCCGAAACGTTGTGATACGCCATATATCCCACCTTGATTCGAGGTTAATGTCGTTGGCTATAGATTGCACCTTAAATGGCTCAATAGGCCATTTTTTGTTTGTGAAGTGTCTCGATTCGAATTATTCTATTCACCTATTTTACGAATAATTGTATTTTAGTCATCAGAATGCAAATTTCATAATCGTGTCGTTAGGTAGGGCAAGCCATAATGTTAAATCCTACCCAGCAACAACTAACGTATGCAAGCCGCATTCTGGCTATTGGGATACACTTATTCGTAACAGGTAAATGAAATAGTTCGTAACGAGGCACGTTTCAAAGGCTTACCATTAAACTAGGCCATTTACGTAATGTAACCAAATTTAATACACAGGTCTTTGTGAAGTGCCTCATTACAAATTATGTCATTCAACTGATGAGAATAATAGTATTCCAACAGTTAGAATGCAAACTGTATATGATAAGCGTTGCTAGGCAGGCCCGGATCCATGGGGCGGGGGGGGGGGGGACGGACCTGGTTCCCCCGGGCAAAACAAAACAAAAATTGTCACGAATTAGGCACACACAAACGAAAATAGTGCTCTTACCCCTCCCCTCCCCTCCCCCCCCCCCCCCGCTTATTCACCGACTGGCTAAGTCCTGAAAAATTGGACCTTCCCCCCTAAAAAAATTGCCTCTTACCCCCCCCCCCCCCTCTTGCCGTCCGCTGGATCCACCACTGTTGCTAGCTAGGTAGGGCAAGCCATAGTATACAAATATACACTGCCTTGAGAGGTTCTGGTTAAAACTATGCGCAAGAGGTGACTCCAATAGTACTATTTGCTGAGGGGCACAGCCCCGAAGCAAATGGTACTTTTGGAGTCACCGAGGCCCATAGTTTAACCAGTACCTCGAATAGAAGGCATGGTATATATGTTTTATATCCTGCATCAATTTTTTTTTTTCAACTCCCAAATAGTAAACCAAAATATAACTCTCATATAGTACTTTCTAAGAATAGGTCAAATATTTCTGGTCATGTGACGAGCTCTCAATCAATCAATCAATCAAAAGCCAACAAATTTTTGATGCAGGATTTAAAATAGAATATATTTAGAGGCACTTCACATTACAAAAATATCCTATTGGCTACTTTATGAATAAAATCTATTCCAATGATTCCTCGTGTCCACCTGGCTAATGTCCGTTGCATACGTGGCGACGTTTTGTTTGCGTTGTCACCTGCGCTAATCGGGCCTGTGAAGGCAATCATATTACAAAAGTTTCTCTCCCTGACTTCTGGTTACTAGCCATTTCATTCACCTGCTATGGAAAATAGCATCTCTACATCGATGTGATCCACTTCGCATACATGAGTTGTTGCTATGTCGGTAAATCTTTAGGCAGGCTTAATTGTCAAGAGAAACTTTTGTTTAAAACGTTTGTATAAAATTATCAAACGAGTCTATTGAAGTATTATACAAATATACACTGCCTTGAGAGGTTCTGGTTAAAACTATGCGCAAGAGGTGACTCCGATAGTACTATTTGCTGAGGGGCGCAGCCCCGAAGCAAATGGTACTTTTGGAGTCACCGAGGCCCATAGTTTAACCAGTACCTCGAATGGAAGGCATGGTATATTTGTTTTATATCCTGCATCAAAAATTTATAAAAAAAAAAAAAAAAAAAAAAAAAAAACATTTTTGGGAAAAAAAAATTTAGAACAAAAAAAAATGTCAATTTTTATCTAAAATGATTTAAAATATTTTGTTTTCATTGAATTAAGATTTGAAAAAAATAATTGATTCAATTAAAAAAAAAAAAAAATAAATAAAAAATTTCAACTCCCAAATAGTAAACCAAAATAGTACTCTCATATAGTACTTTCTAAAAATAGCTCAAATATTTTTGGTCATGTGACGAGCTCTCAACCAATCAGAAGCCAACAAATTTTTGATGCAGGATATAAACACAAATATGCCATTATTTCAAGTAGGCCTATTGTTTTTGTTACTGTTTGGATTTTTTCTTCTTATCACTATCACATGGTGCGTCAACTACCGCACCAGTCGCTGACGCTTACGTCAGACATTTGGCGCATCGCGTGCAGTGAGTTTTTTCATTGTCTCTCCAAGTTTACCGTTTTGCCAGTGAGTTTCAATTGTTTTCATATTCCACTCTTTGTGTTTCAATCCTTTGAGTATCATTCACTCCAGCGCTTCACTTGATAACACTTGATATTAATCATCATCCTTTTTATGTGAGGATGTCGCTTATATCTTATTGAAAAGTTGTAGTATCGCCCCTCTCTCTTTTTTTTTGAGAAATGTAACCTTTAAATTGTATTTCATGTATCTTCATATGATATGTTAACATTTTTAGAATGTAAAGTACGCTTGCGTTTGATGAAATTAATCATAACCATTATTTTAAAAAATGATATTGTTTTCGCTCGGGGCTTTTCTTCTATATTTTTTAATTTCTTGTCTTTTTGGGGGGTCAAACTTGAACTTAACCGGGGTAATAATCTGTAAAACGCTATGAGAGGGTCTTCGGTCCTGGAAAGCGCTATATAAGAACTAGCTATTATTATTATTAATTTTAAGTCGAGGGGGATTCTGGTCTTGAGGGGGGGGGGGGGGGGTGCCGCTGAAGCCTCGAAACCCCTACCCGTTTTTGAAGGGTTTCGGGCGGATTTTTCTCGAAGTAAATCCCATTTTTTAAAGTTCTTTGAAAAAGCGGACCCATGTTTAGGGAATTTTTGTGTGAAAAAGTTACCCATTAGAGCGCCACCCCCAGGTATGTCTTAATATATGAGTACCCCCCCCCCCCCACCCAGTTGATTTATAGTCGTAGCAGAGCGTTGCTAAAGATTTTAAAACGATAAGCTTATATTGTAAGCATAAGAGAATATACTACACTAAATAATGAAGCTGTGAACTGGCATTTAAATGATGAACATATTTTTTGCTGTATGCACACACCATTCCCTTCCACCCGTCCTATCTTTTTTTCTCTCTCTCTCTCTCTGTCTCACCGCATCAATCAGCGTAGGGAAGTGCTAATATGCATTTCGTATCATTTCAAAACAGCGCCAACGGGCTGAAAGGGAAAGTGTACTTGAATATAATAACCCGACAATAATCATCTCTCGGAACACACCGTCACCTCTGCACACGGCACCAGCGTTACGTCGGACCTAAGAATCCACCAATCAGAGACGTGATTGGTATGATATTGCGCGGACATGCCGAAAGTAGCACACCGATCATGCCGTGTCAACCAACTAGCGCATTTCCATACACTTTTTCCTCCCCCATTGTCAAGTATATAACATTTTTATACACATCTATTTTTGTTTTTAACCTACCCGTAATTTCCCCATTTTTATCCATCCCCTTTTAACGACATTATCGTCCAAAAGTCACTTGTAAATCATGGGACTGTGGTTTTTCTTCGGAGAAGATTCGCAGCGTATGAGCACGGAGTAATCTTTTTTTATCTACCTCCCGTAGCCGTGAATGAAATTGCTATCGGATTCGTTACCCGCTACGAGCGAAAACGTGTGCCGTCATTTTGATTCGTCGCCCGAGCCTAACCGAGCTAAAGTCAGATTTTCGCGAGGATTGTCGTCCACCGGAGCAAAGTTTCCTACCCGACCATTGGCTTTCACCATTTTTTTCTTTACCAGAGAAAAGGAGAGTGAGAAAGAGAGAATCGGAAGACAGCAGAACGTAGAGCGAGTGTTTTAAGCCCCGTACATTACCCGAAGCTGGAAGGCTAGTCGAGTCGTTACGAGGCGGGCGAGATCAGGCGAGGATCAACATTAATCCGCGACTAGGTTTTCGTCCCTGTGACGGGACTAACTCGGAGGGAGAGGGAGAGAGTGAGCGAGAGAGGGAAATAAAAAAAAAAGTCGATAAGCCTTTCGTATACAACCCAGCCTAAAGACGAACAAAAAACATGAACACCATCCGCGCATTCGAAAGCTTCGTCGAAGCGAGCAACGCACGGAACACCCAGCCGAGTTCAGCGACGTCGCATAACGACATCGGGCATGAGACCCCCTGTGATCGAACTCCTCACTGCTCGACGATAGGACATCAGAGCACACCAGACAGTGTCGGTAAGTAGTATACCCTCAATTTCTCCTTTACTCCAACAATCCATTTTTCTTCACCTGCCCGTCGATTCTGATCATCATCTGTTTCAATTTCCAAACCACTCAGTTTCATTTTCTTATCAATCAATATATTGATTTCATACTTCAACGAATATCCGCAATGTCACATTTATTTGTTGGACCTATCTAGTATGATCCAACCAAAGCAATTTGTAATTGCATGATAGATATATCGTGCCTTTTCTTGTTTATATTTTGCTCCTCATCACAATGTAGACAGATGATCCTATCCATGATTACTTTCTCATTTATTTATCAGTTAAAACACTATTTTTCATTTTCATTTTCGTTCTCTCCGTCATCTGACAAACAAAGATATATTATTATTCTTATCATCAATTTCATATGGCTTACATTGTGTCCAAAAGGCATTACACATGGAAAGAATCCCTTTAGCATGTGTTTATTGAAATTTATCAAAATCAATCAGTAAATACTTTGATATCAACTCTTTGATATGTAAATTTTGGTTATTTAATGTTTTATAAATTTCTTTTTTTATAATATTATATAATTTACGTTTTCTTTTGGTAAAAACAAACTAAAACTAAATATGATAAGAATCATAATTTTGAACAAAATGAAATGATATCGACTTCAGCTATTTAAAGCGACCCCTTCATTGTAATGTATTGGATTCCATTCACTGACTCCATTTCTTAATGCTTCTTCTGATATTTAAATAGTTGTATACCCAGTATCCTTTCTCTAATATCTATTTTTTAAAGTAATGAAGCTAATTAAAGTTAAAGAGTAAACATTAGAACTGAATACTATTCGTTGATATTTGCCTCTTTCCTCTTGAATTTAGATTCGAATTCATAAATCGCAATCCGTGATTGAGTTTGGATAGTTCATTATTTCAGTTAAATCAGACACTAAATATGAGGTTACCGACTTCAAGATATGCATGCATAACAAATAAAATATGCTTTATACATATATTTAAAGAATTAGTATTATTTTGAAACTGATAATAATCAAAGTTTTAGCCAATGCCAATGGAGCCATTTTATCCAATTCTAATAAATTTCAAAATTAGCAAAACATAATTTCATTAGAGGAATTTTAATAATTCCAAGACTAGATCTTGCTCTTGCTTGCAAAAATAGTTACATAGCAGCAGCAACAACAACAAGACAACAACAACTACTGTTACTACCACTACTATTACCTCCAATATTACTACTACCACTACTATTACTACTACTATTACTACTACTTCTACTACTATGACTACTACCACTACTATTACCACTACTATTACTACTACCACTACTATTACTACAACAACTACTACTACTACTACTACTACTACTACTAATTCTACTACTATTACTATTACTACTACCACTACTATTACTACTACTACTACTACTACTACTTCTACTACTACTACTACTACTACTACTACTGCCCAGGGAAAAAATTAATATTTATTTTTCGGGGGCTACTTTTCAAGCTTGCATGCATGAAAATAACAATTTAAAATTTGTTTTGCATTGAACTCTATGCAAATTTACAGGGGCTATTTTCTGATTTTCGGGGGCTATTTTGGGCATTTCGGGGGCTAATTCGCCCCGAGCCCCCGTGTATTTTTTTCACTGCTACTGCCACCACGACCACGACCACCACCCCTACCACCACCACAACTACTAATACTATTTATTCTCCTCCTCTACCTTATCTTCCTCCTACTGCTATTCCTCCACCTACTACTACTACTACTACTACTACTACTACTGCTAATACTATTTTACTACTACTACTACTACTACTACTGATACTACTACTACTGATACTACTACTACTGATACTACTACTACTTCTACTACTATATTACTACTACTACTTACTATACTATTCTACGACGACGACGACGACGACGACTACTACTACTAATACTACTACTGCTACTTATACTACTACTACTACTACTACTACTACTGCGAGTAGAGGTCTTGCTTTTCCAATATGTATATAGTCTAAAGACCAAATTATATGGTTAGTTTTCAATAGTTATGCTGTGATATTCAAATCGTTTGGTATTTTACTCTACCACCAATTTCTCTCCGAGCCTATATAATATGTTAAGTTAAATCTATGGGGGATTGGCATCATACAATATACGTTCGTCATATCATCACAAATTTCAAAATATTAGAGAGACGTTGAAGACTTTTCATTGAAATCGTTTTGAAATTCTATATTCAAAGTAAAAGAAAGGCTGTACATTAGGACCTTGTGTGTGGCAGATATTTAGCATTCTACTTGGCAAGTTCTATAATAAGCTTTACTACTACTACTTCTACTACTTCTACTTCTCCATTTTATTTTACATCATTATTTTTTTTCCGACGCAATTTTCAAATATGGCTAATGATACTTTGTGCAATTACCTTCTTTGAAGAAAAAAAAACTCGAAAGAAATTAGTTTGCATCATACATATTTTTAATATTAAACGAATTCTATTGTGTCCCCCCCCCCCCAAAAAAAAAAAAAATCACTTTGATAAATAATTCCCATCCAGAATGCAGGATGACATAGCCTATTCACCTTACATTCTTGATATAAATTACGTACCCTGGGCTATAGAGAGTCTACACATCTTTGTTGACTGATAACGAAATCACTACATTAATGTTTGTGGATACATAAATACATATAATAGCATTAACAGATACAGATACAGAATATCATAATATCCCTCTTGCCCCCTTCCCCCTCTGACTGCAATGCGGATGTCATCCCCAGAGGGGGATACAAATCGGATCTTTAAAAACCACTATTTCACGCTCCTTCGCTTCCGCAATTGCCCCCTCTAACATTCAGCCTTGCTTGACCGATATTATAGGCGATGAATCACGCGGCATCCAGGCCGAGTGCATGGTGGTGTAGCAAATTTTCACCGATTTCCAAATCAGTGTGTATAGTCGCTGCCGATTTAATAATAAACACTTTTAATTTGATTTTAATTGATTATGACCAAAGTCTATTCCATGAGCGATATTGTTATTTGTTAAACCACTACAAAGGATGAATTGTAATGAGATTTTTACATTGTTGACCTGGGTTTGGTACCGATAAACACAAATCTTTTTACCGTTCCTCAAAAGTGTACACAATTTTCTTTTTTAAATCATAACTTGATTTGATTTATTTGATTTATTTGATTTATTTATTTCTGTTTGATTTTCTTTTGCATTTTTACAAATATATAACAAACAAATATTGCAAATTTACACATGACAAAAGAATATATGTAGAATAAAGTAAGGCTGGCTGTAACTAATCGAAAACATCAAACAGGAGGGTTGACAAAATAAGCAAAGCTTGATAGTATGACCACCCTCAAAGGATACATAATAATACAAATATGGAGGAACAAAATATTGTTAAAGGGGAAAAAGACAGAAAAAGAAGGGGAAAAAAAAGAAAGAAAGAGGGGATGCACATCAATATTCACAGACTTATGTGGTAGTTGGATTTTAATTTTAACTTTGTCTAATAACATTATCTAATAACTTTATTTGATATAAACTGTGTAGTTCCGTGAATACCACAGAAAAGCAATGACTACTGGCCAGAATATGAATATCGTGCAAGCATTGTTTTCAATGTGCTTACGCGTATTACCTATCAATATTTTTTCGTGAATGAAACTTGATAATTATCATTAACCTCATTATCACCGTTATCAGTCGTAGAACGTGGTATCACTGAAACTGTTTTTAATTATTATCGCATTAGTATTATATAGATTGCTATTCGTGTATTAGTCCTGCGTAATTATTGATTCTCTTAATACTTTTGTATGTGTCACTTAAACTCGATGTGCAGTTTCTGAATGTGATAGCTTATAAGGCATCGAAGGAATTGCCCGTCAATATTGTAACATTCTTTTAAAATATTGAATTTTTGATTTCGAAAATGAAATAAAACAAAAACTTAAAGGGTATATATTTTACGGACTAAAAGAAAAGATGAAGAATGAATTAGACCGAGGAAAATAGAGATATGAAAAACATTATTGAGGTATTATGATAGCAGTAAATAAGGGTTCGTACCGAACTACCCAAGCAATATTTTTATTTATATTTATTATCATACCATTTATTTTTCTTCGATGCTTATAGAACTCATACAATTTTGAGAACCTATTCCAACAAACTCCCACGGGCTTAGCTCAGAAGTGAATACACGCTCAGCTTTGCGGAGGAACAAACACGGCGTTGATTGACAAAGAAATGAAGTTGTTCTTTTTGACATTATCTTGTTTCCCTAACGTTTAAGAATAACGAACCGCGAGAAAATTCGACTCGAGCAATTTGCATTATACCAACCGCTCTCTAAATAGCCCGAGGGGACAGCCTCCTAACGGATCGCTGGCCCGCTGGAACCCCGTGCAATTGCCGGGCGCGTTTGGCTAGCCGCATGGAGTTGGTTGCGCGTATTTCCCCTTGTAAAACACGAGTCTCAAATCGAACATATTGGCGGTGGAATGGAGTGAATCTTATCTGATTTTCTAGTCGCCCCGAGTGTCTTTTTCCCCTCTTGCATATTTTTGATGGATGATACCCTTTGCCTGAAATTACCGTACATGTTTATCAATCAATATCAGCATATGTAGCAGTCGAAAAGTGACATATATATATATAGTCGTTTCATAATCTCCATAAATATGATAAAAAACGCCATGTATTAAGGATTTTGTTTCTTTTAAAAGACAAACTTCTCATGCATGCTAATATATATATTAGAATTAAAATCATCGGTAAGAAAAAATAATAAATATATAGATAGTTCACTATTTAACGCTAGACATATTCTTTACCTGCATATATTCCAGTATGATTGTTTAATATGCATACTTACAGATAATTTATGCTTATTCAACTGCAATAATAAGCACACAGAGCTATTTAATAAAAAGTACATATACAAAGTCTGGAATATAATATCTGAAAATAAGTTCTCATAATAATGTTTATGTCAAAATGATGTAAGTTACGGCGCTTGATCATAATGTCAGTGCCTTACATTCATTATGCCATCAGCTCGGTCAAGAGATTACATTCTACTTCATGACATCTGTAATACAGTTTCCTTATAATAAATATGTGCATATTACATTTGTATATGAATCATTTATGATAATATTCTAACCTAAGATCATTTTCTCCCTAATGCATCCTCTAATAGTTACATGTTTAAAGTATATTACAATAGGACAGATAATCCAAAAATCAGAATCCTGTAATAATTTAAATGCAATATTATAAATTTAGTACAAAATAATAATCTATTCAAATTAAAAGAATGCGTGTTATCGTTGATTAATCTATCGAAAAGGAGTGAGCAAACGAAGAAAGAAAACGGCAAGATTACAAAATAGTTACTGATGCATAAAATATTGAAATAACCCGTACTAACAAAACTAGACAAAACAAAACAAGCAAATATGCAAACAAAACAAACAAACACAAACGAAGATTAAAAATAATTTCAAATAAAATGCGACTCTCGTGATGATATGCAATCCTTTGCCAGGGTGCTATTAAAAGTGCGGGAAGTATGCGATTAATCTCCAATACATAACATGCAGGTGCAGACTATGGACAAATTAAAATCAATTAAAATACCTAGAAGAAAAGGACATTATGGACAATATAAATGAGACACAGAATTACTCATTAAAAATATTAGTGGAATTCAACAAAATGTTGACAGGCCAGTTGTAATAAACTGTACTGAATTTCCAACAAGCTTTCTTGTTCTCTTTCTACAATTATATATCAATTCAGTATGAACATAATAATCAATTCAAAGAAAAGAAAGAATATCGTTCTTGATTAATTATGCCCAATATAAGTGAGCAAGCTCAACGAATCAAAAGGTAACATTTTCAAACATCATAGTCTTAAAACGGTTAGACAACCCAAACAAACAAAAGAAGACGGAACAAACGAACAAACAAATACCTTCAGAGGTATTATTGTGATCGGACTCGTGTAGAATGGTGACAAGCCTGTATATACATGAATCTCATTTGCAAGAGCACCATTAAAAGCGCGGGATGTATGCGATTTATCTCCAACACACAACATCTTCATTCAGACAGATGGGTAAACAAAACAGTCTAAAAACTGAAGAAAACCCAAGTTTAAGAGTGAAATGGTTTTGACGAGAATACAATGACTACAACATCACCATATTTCGAGATCGAGGGTTAAAAGTAATACACGTAGTGAGTGTAAGACTCACTCAAGACAAATAGTCTTGTGTAAGTCTTATAACTGGTGGCAGCGGTGGGATTCGAACCCACGCCATCGAAAATTAAAACCTTACATTAGTTTAAATGAAGGACATTGATGGAGCACTTTGATAACAAATTATATCCTTTTCTATCATTGAAATGGAATATTGAGCAGTTTAATATGATAAGAATAATTTCAGCATCGTTTTCAATATTCTCTGCCAGGATGGGGATATCAGTTTAGGACAAAATTGTTTTTACATCACTGTTGATTATGATTACAATACATTTCGAAAAGAACGTGTAAATTCGATGAAATAAAATGGTAAAGTAGTCGCTTTATGCAGCGCGAGTTTTATTTCATTTTCCACATAATATAAATATTCAATGACAGAATAATCATAATGATAATCATGATGATATAACAGAAAATTAGCACTTGAATATCTTTATTTACAAAAGCACAGAACGAAAGAAAACAAACTGAAAAATGTAAGAAAGAAAAAGAGACGATAATCTGTTTCTGAAAGAAATCTTTGATTATGAGCGTCGACATGTATAGTTATCACTTTCTTTATATTCGTCGAGTGATTTTTATTTTTTTTGGAGCTTAATCTATACTAAAGTTTTCTTAAAGTTTTCTAATACTTTTTTCATAACTTTTATTTTCTTTTCAGATATTATTAGCATGTTTTATACACCATAATACAAGCAATTTAGGAAACCGCCTAAGGGAATTTTGCACCCAAAGTAGTACGAGTCATTTAAAAAAGTTATTCATAGATAAAAAATAAATGTACCACCTACAACGTGTCCTTGCACTTGACATTGTCTTCTTTCTTATACCTTGTCTTACCTCAGACTCTGTCACTGACTCATAAATATCTGAATATCTCGAGATCTGTTTGCGTTTGAGAACTCTTTGTGACAAATGTGAGCACTTTGAATAACATTGGATGATAAAAAGCGCCATTTTTGTCTCCATGTCATCCGCGATGACAAAAGGAGGTGTATGCTTTCAAGGATAGCGCGCTCCCTAAGGTTGGGCTTGCGTTGCCAATTTAAAGACAGGGCAAGCATACAGACTACTTTTACTTCCGTCAAAAAGCTTGCTTGTGTTGAAATGTGGTGGTTATGATTATTTTTTTTCTAGAGAGAGAGAGAGAGAGAGTATGACCTTAGTATGAACTGTGATCAACACGAGTCGAGAATATATCCGCTTCTTTCCTCAGAAAACTAGCGTGAAAGATGATGTGTGGAAATATTTATTAATGATATATGTCCTTTTCTCCTTAGACATAACACGAGTAGTGGAAAGACAGTCAGAGAGAGAGAAAGAGAGAGAGAGGGAGGGAGGGAGGGAGAGAGAGAGAGGATGGGAAAGGGCAAAAGCGCAGAATTGGGTATTTACTAATTAGCGCTAGCATCCTGCGTAAGCCGTATAATCACTACATACGAGCTCATGGGATTTTCAGAGTGTGCTACCCCGACAAAGTTGGGGCAACGAGCTTACTACATCCCGCTACAACACTAACCTGCTTTTCCAAAAGCATACGATACATGTATACGTGTGCAATAATGACTCGAAGCAGTACTGTTCTATTTTTGTTTTCCATTAATCCCATAGAAATAACGTCATTGCTTTTTGTGCTCAGTTGTATACGTGATACATATTTTGTTGTTAAAAATCAACATTATGTCATCTTTTTTTTTTAAATATCATGTTGTATTTTAGTCATTGTTGGGGCGTAATCTCCCTTTTCCTAATAAATAATATTGTACAATATTGAAACAGTCAGACAGTGATCATTTTCCCCAAACGAGATGATATTGAGATGCGATTTTTTTTTCTACAGCCCCCTTGCATTAAATCATCAAATGATGAAGATATTACGTTTCAAATAATGCGGGTAAAATAGAAGGAAAATAAAGGAGAGCAGTGGTAATATAAGTTTACACACACCATCAAAAAATTATATGCACTGACTTGCCAGGATTCGTTTTTTCTTGAAATATATCCTGTTCCGAACCATGGGGCGTACATTCAACAAATAATTACAAAGTAGAGAGCGTGAATTGAAAACATGAACAAAATAATAACGTTTGAAAATATTCAAGGAGAGATGAAAGAAGACTGAGGTCGGGCATGTAAATACACAACACAGTCATCTCAAATATTTTTCTTGACATCTTCGGGCTCACTCAGCCACTCAGTTACGGAGTTTCCCGAAGTCCGTCGAAACGTAAATAACTGATCTCTCGATCGATATTATCTATTTGTGATTTATGCACAGACGATGAGGGACTTTTGCCTTGGTTGTCTGACTGACGATTATTCATCGCTTCTCAGTTTACGCTTCCAGAGAAAGAAGAAGAAGAGTTTGTGTGTGTGCGAGAGGGAGAGAGAAAGAGATAGATAGAGAGAGAGAGAGAGAGAAAGAGAGAATGAGAGAGAAAGGAGAGTAGAGACCCGAGGGGGTTCTCCAACTAAAGCACTCAATTATAGGACAGACTGCTTGTATATTGTAAAGATTCAAGATGATGACGAAAATGAAAACAAACACTAATATTCTATTTGAAAGAGATGGAGAGAGAGAGAGAGAGAGAGAGAGAGATGGGGAGGGAGGGGGAGGAAGGAAGGGAGATAATATACAGTAAAATAAAGACTGAAAAAATACGATGATGAAAAGAAGAAGAAGTAGAAGAAGAAGAGGAAGAAGAAGAAGAGAGAAACGAAAATAAACACACTAAGAAAGCGAACCAACCTCTCCGTCACACAAGCAACACCTTTACCTCTAAAGAAAAAAAGAAGGAAAAGCGCAAAAAGAGTGACCCAAAAGAAAGTAGACAAATTTTATGCGGAGGGATATCGTTGGATATCGGAGCTGGCACAAATTAGCGAGCGTACTTTACGGTAGATTAGGACGGACCGGATCAAGGATCAAATATAAATTCCCTCTACTCCTCCTCCATTATTTTTCCTCCTTTAGGTAAGGATTTTTTTTCTCTCTCTTTCTTCAATATTTTCATCGCAACCCCCAGATGACCTGAATTTATTGGGCGGTGGAAGGAATGGGGATGGGGGATGGAGGGAAAGAGAGTGGAACGTGTCACAGAGAGAGAGAGAGAGAGAGAAAGAGAGAAAGAAAGAAAGAAAGGGGGATGTCGAAAAAAACTTCGGAATTTATTACTCAAGACTTAAACAAATCATGCTTAAAGTAGAGAATATATAATTGGGTCTAGAAAAAACAAACACACAAAAACAGACACAGAAAGAACCAAATAAACTTTTGCAAAATCCATACAAATGGACAGCAGAAAGAATGAAAGAACGGGGTAAAGGGGGAAAAAAGTAAAAAGACTTTTTCAAATTCGAAAGGGATTCGTTAAAATGTACAGTGCGATGGAACCAGGAGTGAGAATGGGAAAGAATTAAATAGGATAGGGAGAGAGAGAGAGAGAGAGAGGAGGGGGGGGGGGGTAGATGATGACAAGAACGAAAACTATTTCCCTTTCTTTCCACCTCTCTGCCTTTTAAATCTCCATATGTCATCACTAAAGGGTCACCCTTTACACCTGTACTCCTTAGCGACAAACAATGGAACATGTTGTGCTCCAGTGGGAATACTTGGAAGAAAAAGTGCACCGTTACCTTATACCAAATAACCCCTCCCCTCCCTCTTCAAGAGCACCCAGTTTTTAAATTTCCATATCCATTTCTTGAAAGGTGATCTTGAGCTATGACGATGAAATTACGTTTGGAGAACAGGCACAAAGTTATCGTGACCAATTAAAAAAAAAACATTTATTTTGTCTCATTTATTTATTTATCAATTTCTTTACTTAATATCATTAATATAAATATCATTTTTATGATTAATTTTATTATTATCACTATATTGCACAAGAGGGTTCCATGTCAAATCAGTATCTGAGTGATAGAATCAGAAAGCTTCCAATTATACGTAGTTCTATTACCACATTTTTAGCTGCCAATGCATAATTTCGCTGTTAACTTTTTATTGGATATTCATATTTTTTTAATCATCATCACACACTGGTGATATTTTCTGAGAAATACTGAAATGACTCAGAAAATAGTTGAATATAGAGTACGTGTGCCATCATCCGATTTGTCGTTTGTATTTTATAAAAGGGAAATTATCATAGGAAAATCAATCACACCGGCGATTGCAATCTGGTTAGTCCTTCATTTTTAGGAATTTATTCATGTCATTATTTATTGCATATAACAGAATCGCTACCTATTGTAAATGATGTATAAGCAACAACATCAAATTAACCTCACGAAAGTATAATTATATTGATCCATTCTCCACCCCTATGAAATACACAACATGACAACGTTGTCTGCCTCCTCCCCCAACACACAAAAATAAAATAATAATAATAATAAAAAAAGTAACAATGTGGTAAATACATAAAGACCTATATAAGAATGCTTAAACTTATTAAAGAAGGTGATTTTCATGTGTTTGTCTTTAATTTGATTTACTTTCTCGAAGTACACACTAAATAATTTTTCATATTAACTATATAATGATTGTGATATATTCATAGCCTTAAGTTTTCGATGCCGATTATCTATTCGACAGATAAAAACTGTGCCAACGACGACAACGTCGATATCGACGAAGATGACGATAGTAAGAAGCGAAGACAGCGTCGACAGCGTACTCATTTTACCAGCCAACAGTTACAGGAGTTGGAAGCAAATTTCGCCAGGAATCGCTACCCTGACATGTCAACAAGAGAAGAGATTGCAGCCTGGACTAACCTCACAGAACCTCGAGTTAGGGTAAGTTAGTCTGTTTGTCTTTTTTTCTTTTTTTCTTTTTGTCTGTTTGTTGAATTCAGAATCTCGAGTTAGGGCAAGTCAGTCTGTCTGTTTGATTGATTATTTGTCTGTATGTCTGTTCGTACGTTTATCTGTTTGTTGAGTTCACAATCTTGAGCAACGTGATTTTATTTTTATTCGTTTAATTATTGTCTTTTTTAATGTTTATGGGGTTGGGACAAATTAGTATGCCTACACTTTATTTTTGTATTTACATGATTGTATTCATTACTTATAATGTTTTTTCTAGCTGTCTTTTGTCTGCTTTCGTATTTTTTTCCTGTTTGAATATCTGCTCGAGTTTTGTTAGCATTTGAACAGGCATTGTTTTCCCTTTTTCCTTTTTAAACATAGTTTAATGTATGATAAACAAAAAACTATGGAAAGATCCAAAAGATCTTTCAGAATACGTTTACTCCTCATAGCGCAATGTGATACGTGCTAAAAGGTTGTTATATTTCGTGGTTCACGTCTATGCTCATATACTTTAATGCGCAGACATTTAGACGGACCATCGCACTATATACCGTCTCAATTTCGTCAAAATAACTAACACTCTTCGTCAACATTAGATAGAAATGACACTCAATGCAAATAAAAACGTATAGTTTCCACATAAAAACGCTCTTCAATATACCATTTATCCAGGATTCTATCACCTCCTCTAGGATACAATCGTATTATCTCTTTTGCCAGCATCGCATCATAATATTTCTTCAATAAAACTGTGAGCAATAATCATACCCTTTATAGTGCATTCCTATATTATGATAGGTACTTCGCGGCTACGTCAATATTCCAAAATGACAAGTCCAATTTACCCATGTTTAGACGGGTTTATTGCAATTTCGTATGTTATACAATCGACACTCTGCGGGTTCCTCGTATACTCTTACATGTGTAAAAAAAAAAAAATATATATAGAAACATATAAAGACAAACAAAAACATTAATAAAATGAGAGCGATAAGAAGTGGTTCAATAAAACTCTTAAGTATTGTATGTAGACCTTTTCAGACTATATGAACAGACAAACTCGTTTTCTTTAAATGATAAGTATGCGCAACTATCTCTTTGACAACCAGCCTCCTTGTTTTCCGACAGGTCCGTTCACATAATTCAGAGAGAAATCATAAAACTATTAACTTCACAGATGCACTCTGTGATTACAAGCCCGTATACTTTTGTTCGAATTTCAAAACAAATTTACGTCATTTCACATTTTTGTTGAGTTTTTTTTTCAATGGAAAACGATTAAGCGGTGCTCCTGTCAAATTATCGTAAACAGGTAAATACATATCAATGTATTAGTGGTCATCTTTTTAAAAAGATAAAATTTCGTTGATTTAAAATCGTTATATTTGCATCTTCAATGACAATGACCTTGAACGAGGATGGTAATCTGAGCCAAGTTTTCTTCGCCTACCTAAGGAAGTGGATACACACGTAGCTTTATCCAGAGAGGAAGCCGCGGCTTGCTGTCGGAAAATACGTGATTCAATTGTGTTCTTAGGTATCAAGCCGTCAAGGTATTGTGGAATTGCAAGGTCAATGAGAGATATTTTTTCCGACCCGTGTTTAAGGAAAGTAGCATTGTCAGAGTGAAGAGATATCCACAGAGAGAAAAAGATGACATGCATTTGAATGCAGGTTGCAACGTCAACAAATATAAGAGGTCATTGGAAAAATGTAAAGTACAATAAACCACGAGAACTTTTCGGGAAAAACGTGATCAAAAATAGAATTCTTTCATATTTGATGAATTGTGATTATTTTCCCCTTATGTTTATTCTTCTACATTTGATGAGAAAAATAACAATTTGCGCAAAAGAAACACGATAATGTCAGAAGCAAGAGGTGCGACTATAAGATTTAAAATGAGGACGTGACGAGTATTTATTTAGACGCAAAGAAGAGAGAAATTTAATTTGATGACTAGTAATAGTTGCATGAAATTAAAAGGTGTAAGAAATAGGAAATTAAGCAGGGCACAATTAAGGTCTGCTTAATTATTTAAAGAGTAAGATATTTCTCTTTACCTGTAAAAGTAACATCGGGTGTGATGCATATTTCTATTTAATAATCTTTTTGATGCGGAAGAAAATTCTTTAAAAAAAATGAATGTGTATTTATGGCAATAATGTGGTATATACTGCGTTGAAATCATTGCAATATTAGCTTTCTATTGAAATGGGCTTTTCTTTAAACAAAAAATACAGCAAATGGTATAGTTTAGAAGGAGAGATTGTTTCGTTTTGTAATGAATTGGAAAAATTTGTATTTATCCTGTTTCCAGTATTGTTTAAATCGGGCTGCGATGGCATTTTCCCAACCTACGGTATGCACGGGCTCCGATCCTTCACTTTCTTCTTACATTTTTTTCTGATTCTTTCTTTCTATGTCTCTTCCCGTCTTTCTTTCTCCTTCCCTCTTTCAGTCTCTCCCTATAATTCTCGATATATCTCTCTGTCACTCTTTCTCTCTCTCTCTCTCTCTCTTACCCTCCCACCCATGACATGTCTGTCTCTCACATGCACAAACTAAAGAAAATAATATCACCATTTAAAAAAAATACTTTCATATATATTTGATTGATGGTAGCGTACATCCAAGCCAGCCATAGAATCGTTGCAATTGATACGGTTATTTTGAATGATAAATACATGGGATTAGCGTTAAAAAGCAAACATAAAGGCGTCTCCGATCTATCAATCACGAAATGACAGACCAAGTTGTCAAACCAGATCAAAGCTTTGATAAGTTGTCTTTCTCTGCCCGTCTTGAGATTCATCTTGGGAAGCAATTTTCTCTTTACCAAAGTCTTATTTTTGTCTGTGTTTATCCTTCTTTTTTCTTCTTTCTTTTTTGCATTATACAACCTCAGCAGTAGTTGGTTAGTAACAACTTCTAAAACGCAGAAAGATATTGTGAAATCGCTGGAAAACATAATATCTTTCTTTGAAAAATAATACATCTTTCTATTAAAATTGTAAGATATAATCTGATAATAGACCGAATTCCAAGCTGTCACTTCCAGGCTTTAAAGACCGTCAATACTACTGGGCCAGAAGGGATTAGACCACAAAGCGAGGTCACTGACAGGTGGCTATCTCATTAACTCAGCTCTCAATTAACATAAGAAAAAGAGAATCATGGTAGACCAACAGGCACCGATTGGGGAAGTTTTCTATATAGAGGGAGCAAGTAGCTACAAGTAGGACAGAGGGGCTTTAAGTAGACCAAGCGTTCATAGATTTAATATTCAAAGAGCGCGATTAGATCATGTTAATTTTTTAATCATTTTGTTAGTAAAATAGGCGTAAAGTGTTAAATTTGCAATCATATTTTCAAAAGTTATATTTCTTCTGTTTAATAGTAAGTGTATGATTTGTAATTCTCAACATAGTTTAGATAATAAACATTAATTATATGCAAAGAAAATGAGAGAAATTGTACTAATCATTTTTATACCAGATATTTTTGGAAAGAAAATTAACTTCAATCCTCAAGACTTTCTAGTGGAGGGTTTGTATCTAGGCCGCCCTCCTCCTTGTGATTATTCCGCTGGAATATAATCCAAGGGTAGAGAAAGATTATAAAACTACCCTCGTATTCTCAGTATTATTTGTTCCCCCTGAAGGCCCAGAGGTATAGCGTGGGGTCCAGACATGAGGGGGCACAGACATCATGAGGGAGGGGGGGGGGCACACGTGGCTTACTGGTTGGATGAGTTGAACATTAAGTAGGGTATTTGTGAGAGAGGAGAAGTTGTGAGAGAGGGCCGTAGTGTTTCCTTTCATGCTCCCGCCCCCTCTCCTTTCCCCTCTCTTTTCCCCTTTCTTTTTTCTTTCTTTCCCCCTTTTCGCCCTTTGATTGAGGGAAAATCACAAAATAAAAACAAGTTGAAAAACGAAACAACAATAAAAAAAAAAAAAGAAAGAAGCAAACTGTTTGTTCTATTCGTTACTTACTGATTTTTTTTCCTATGGAATATTTTGTAATTTTGTAATCGTCCTCCCTAGTTTGTCTGAAGGAAATTAATGAGCCATATTATTTCCAAACAAAATATGTTCACAGTGCCTTTCAGCAGAGATGGGATATCTGTTCTTGTAAATGCATACATGTACCTGTGCATGTTTCGATGCATGCAAGCATCTTCGTGGAGACCAAACATTGGTCCATATTCTCATGCATCACTGCAATCTCATCTGAATTCCTAGCTCTTAAATCAACGAATGGGTCATGCTATATATTATGGCTAATGGACCCACTACATCAATTCCCTCCCAAATTAGATATATACGTGTGTAGCATCTTATACCACAAACATTGTAAAACAGATTCGAAGATGTATACTAGGCTGACCAATCATGCCAAATGTATTGGCGGATTGTGTGAGGACCCGTTTTGTAAAACAGAAGTCTTCTGAGGAACGGGAAGACGAGCAGATTCCTAGACTGATCATGGTGATATGGCTTAACATTTTTTAACATTTGTGCATGGCTAGGGGGGGGGGGGGGGTTCCCTGTTGTTGCTCTAGTGCTAAAATCAGACAAACAAACACAAACACGAAGAATCATAATACACATGCTTTTTTTATGGCGGCATTATCCAAAAATAAGGCGCAGGAACAGATGTGTGTGTGCGGGTGCACGTGCGTGTGGGCGTGCGTGGGTGCGGGTTGTTATACAAGAATGTCCTACTCCTTATGAAGATGGGGACCATTATCAAGAAAAAAATGTCACCACCTTCATAATAACCACTTAATGTATAATGTGTCAATTATTGTTATGTTACTTACTCTCAACAACTGCATAATGTAATTAAAAATTTCGTATTGATTTATCTTCTCAAAAATAAGATTTTCATGGGTTTGTAAAGGTCTATCTGAGGCATTCTTTTACCACAGCAATATGATCTATACAAAAGGTAACACAGACCGATTCCAATAATTGTATTTCCCATTTATTTTTAAATGAACATGAAGATGACATCAACCTACTTTTCGCGGAATGTTTACGCATCAAAAACATAGCATACCACGTTTTCGGAAATGGATGCTACTAACAATTTACATTGTGATTAAAAATGTAATCCAACCGGTAGGGCATTCGAATTAAAGTATTAACTGCTGGATTTGGTAATATAAATATTGACTTTGAAAACCGCAAACACAATCACGTAAACAATTGAAATATGAAGCGCTTGAACCCAGTGAAGTGTTTTTCATTGCATCAATTAATTTCTGTGTTTATACGCAAAATTATTCGATTAATTTGGCATCGTTGACAAGAAGTACACCTTTTTGGCGTTTACCCGCGCTTGAACTTTTGGAAGTAAGGTCATATGATAGCTACCTAATTGTTATTCGATACGAGTTATTATTATGTATATTGAGTCATAAATACTGACACCCTATATCGCTGCAATGCTATTGAATCATATGTTTAAATTGGTTAAATTTGATTTCATTATTTAATCCGAAGGACAGTTCTTTTGTAAAAAAATACATGAGAAAAGGACATTTGTAATTAGAGATACATGTAGTACCTCAATTAAACCGGGGCAACTAATAATCAACTCGAAGATGAAGTTTTAAAAAAAAAGGGGAAGTGATAGTGAAGTATGATCTCTCTCTCTCTCTCTCTCTCTCTGTTTGTACCTCTAAACAAAAATCTTACCCTCTATCCGTTTAGTTCTTCGAGCGTATAAAAATACTCATATTTTACCATATTGTAGAAATTGCATTCATTTTGTTGATCCTGTCGCTTTTCTCTCGAAATCGTCTGTCCAACCCTATCTTTATATACTTATCCCCTTTTAATGACATTTGACAGCAGTATTGCACTCCCAATCCCTGTGTCATTTATTTTCTTAGCTTATACTTTATTTCCTTCAATCCCCATTACTTCGCATACAAAAGAGGCACAAGCACAACAGCTTATTTCGTCACTAGTGTCAAAATATACTTGTGACAAATGTGTTTGCAAAACCTTCCTAAATCTCTCAGAAAATCACGCTCCCTAATTCCAACTCCATACAGTCATGCATTTGGCGACGACCGACGCTTGTAGTTTCATTTCCCCCCTTCGCCGTGTCTATTTATTGCTGCTTATTTGACCTAAATTCGCAATGCCTTGTAAAATATCTTGACAGATATATATACGAACGGTCCCTAGTGATATAGAATAAAATTATCCAAGCCTTTTTTTAAAAATCAGACTACCTTCAAAAAGCAAAGTGCAAACGAAAAAGAAAATTATATGGAATTGGGTTAATACTGTCCATACAAAAATGATGGATAGGGGGATGCCCCTGCCGAAAATTAATAAAATAGTTGAAGTAAAGATAGACATAACGAGATAATTTGTATTATAATCATTCCTATGTATTTTTTAAATTTTTTTCAACCAAATTGTTAGAATAACACATTTGAAAACATATTTTTAATTTCTGTAATAGGTAGTAGCTGCAAAAAAAGGATCTGGTATTGAAACAACGTCATCAGTACTCTTTTTGTTACGAGTGAGAAGAAATACAATAAGGTACTCGCAAGAAAAACAGACGAAAGTTGTTATATGAACGAGAAAAATATGTTTGACAAACGATTCATGATATCCATTATCGATAGAATGAAAATGAGACTCAGAAAATGGCGGCCTAATCAATTTTACGGAATAAGTACAAAATGAGGTACTTCGAAAAAAATAAGGATATTAAACAATAGAGATTGATATAATTTTGTTTCCTGAATGAACATGCCCTCAGGTATTAAACTACAAATTATGTTCGTTGGATCCTTTTTTAATGAGATATATTCATGAAAGCATACAATAGCTTGATGGCCTCGTATTTGCAAATTGAACTAATTTTCGCTCATTTCCGACAATATTATCGCAGTATTACATTACGTTAATTGTCGCGTTTCATATACATGTACAGTACTACACCGGTTTTGATAAACTGTCCATTTCAGAATGTATAAAATGAAAAGCTATCGTGATGAAGAGTGCGATACGACAGCATGCTAACTAAATTTATGTACGATTCCAATCCGAATTGCCAATGATAATACATCGGATATCGAGCATGTAAGTTGCCCAGGTTCATGAGCGCTCGGCTCGAACACTAAATCACTGTATATTCCGTTTTCTATTTTGGTACGAGGCAAGATATATCACTCTATGTTAGGTTTTTTTTTTAATACTCCTCTTCTCCTACCCTGCTCCCTAATATCCTCTCCATCGCCACTTATGTTCAGGGATGAGATAAATTTCGCTTTGTGTCTTGATTTCGTTTTTCTCCATCAATTCGTGTTTTTTTCCTACATGATATTATTGGTGGCAGGCTTTATAGCTCGGAGATGACGCATAGCTATTGGAATAGATCCCGAGCTGGCGAGTATGTTTATGACGAACATTTTAGTCATGATCCCCTAAACCATAAGTCAGAACACGTGATGCCAGGTCGAGGTGAGACTGAAAGCGCCATCGATCGTTCGAGGATGACTAGGCGGTCCGCGCCCCGTGCTTCTTTGACAACGCGCCGCTAGAGCTTCAAAGAAGTGATGATTGATACGGGTTACGAGAAGGGAGTGAAAAATCTCGTTTGGAAGCGATTGGAAATACCTTTTTTTTCTCATAGTGATTTAGAAAGATATGACCTGGATTTCTCTGTTTACAGTCTTAGTAAAATTGCATGACTTATGAAATATGTAACCACTGTTTCATCACAGTACACACCCATATGTGTGACTAATACTACCATAAAGATGATCAGATTCTTCAACAAAATATTTGCAGTGGAACAAAAGAAAATAAAAGAATAAGGAATTATAATACAAACGAAAAAGAAACTTAAAGTATAAAAACATCCCTTGACAACTTTAGTACAATAACATATGTTATATTGAAAACATCATTGGTTTCATCGCAATGACATTCTAGAAGGTTATTTTAGCTTTAAAAAAAAAACGTTATTCTTAATTTCTGTGAACATCATTTCGCGATTGGAAAAACAAAACAAAAACGTGTTACTTATTTATTATTTACGTCTTTTGGACTATTAATACCTCGTCTATCATTGTCCGTTTCGTTTTTTAACTCACAACATGTATTCATATTTGTTTGATAATGATAAATAGATGTAAATATTTTAATATAATATCTTACACAAGTTGAATTACAGTTAGCACGATATGCACATAGCACTTGATACTAGTAAGCTTATCAAGGAGCTATAGCCTTGCATCTTCTTGGTCGTATGTAATATGAAAAAGAATCTGTTCATAAATCTCGCAATGAGTTTATTACTCTAATCTAATGCCTTATTATTTGTTTTAATGTTGTGTTTAAAGATAAATAAGGCGAGACAATCTATCTCCATCTCTTTGCTTCCTTTCGATTTTAAATACTGTACGTATAGAGACCTAAGACATGTTTGGAGAATAAGAATATATTTTCCATGATGGATTTGTGGACTGTTTATCGGTATAATTTCTTTCACATGTTTCAATAAAAATAATTATCTTGGGACTAATATCATTGTTACGCATCCATTACACATGCTATAAGTAATTTCCATTTCCAAGAAAGTATGAAGAAAAAAATACCGAAAAACAGCCATTCGTCATATAGCTATCCGAAGGGAGAATACAGAAGAAAAGTTCGAAGAACGAAAATTCCTCTAAAAGTGCATTTGCGTTTAAACTTGAACCCACTCACGGAGTTTCTTTCACAAACAAGGTTCATGGTTTACGGAGCTTAAGCTTGACCGTGACGCGGCCGTGACCCCGTGTCGATCGACCAAGAGGTCCGTCGATGGAAGAGAGAGAGAGAGTGGTCCAGATAGGCCTATCAAAATAACACTCCCTCTATATATGTTTCTCTGTCTTTTTCTCTCGTTCTCTTTGTTTCTCTCTCCTTTTATCTTCTTATATTTCTCTTTCTTTCTACTCTTCTGTAAACCAGTCTTTATATATCTCTCCATTTCTATCTCCTTTTGTTCCCCCTCTACTTGTTTCCCCTTAGTTTCCAATTGATCTCTCTTTCTCTCTCTCTCTCATCTCTCTCTCTCTATCTCGCTCTCCCTCTCTCTCTATGTTTCTCTATACTCTCTCTCTCTTTTCTCTCGGGATCTCTCGTCTTCTCGTCGTTCGTATTAAGCAAAATACCGAATACCTCAGTCTCTACTTTGCCTGTATATAATGTTGACTGGCTTTCCTCCGTTTGGGACCTTTTTATTCATAAATTTTATTTTTCATTATCAACTCATGATCAGTTTAATATGCTTAATCTTTCCTTACCTTATTGCAAATGATCACATCATCAAATTTATTTGTTCAATTTCATTTTGATAACAAGTTTTATCTCCCAATTATTAATCCGGAAATTCACGAATTTAGAGAATATTTTGAGAAAAAATGGATTATCCTGCGAATATTTCTGGCATCAATTATTTTTCGCTTTGCATTTCATATTTATAAAATAAAATAAATCAAAAAAGAAATAAGAAAGAGGAACAAGACATTTGATGGAAATGTATCTCTTTAAAATAGAATTCCAACATTTTTGCGAAAAGTTTTCTTATGCACCACGAAAACCGCCTACAGTACACAGTTTTCGTGTCAGTTATGCTGTATGAATGGTTCCTTAGCTCGCTATACCGATTTCCGTCCTCAGCCGCAACGCAATCCACCCCCATCAGAGGGCCCTTGTTATACTGCCTTAGCGGGAGAGGTATCCTCCTTAATCTACCAGGAATCTCCGAAACGGACATCTCCAGTTTAGGTTTCATCAGACCTTTGAACTTGTCATCATCTCTCATGTTTCAAAATCTGATTTTTTTTTCCTTCGTCATCTTCTTTCTGCTGTCACTATATTTACCGCGAGACTGATTTCAACCACTCTGTGTATTTATTGTATGAAAATAGATGGAAATTTCTGCCACTGAAAATAACTAATATATCATTTAGAATATTCCATCGCTGTAATCAATTTTGCAACAAAAAAAAAGAATTAATATTTGTCTCATTTAGGAACATGTAGTATGCGATATCATAAATGTGTTGATTAATAAGATTATCATTTTTTCCAGAGCAACAGGTACACAGTTAAAAATTTAGTGAACATGTTGTTTAAAAGTTTAAACAACTGTTGATTAACGGGTGACCTGATCTAAGAGTTGTTTAAAATGTTAAGCAACTCGAGTTGTTTAAAGTTTAAACACTTAGTTGATCAACATTTTGAACAACTTGTTTAAAATCACAATTTAAACAACTGGTGTTGTTTAAAGACGGTTGTTTAAAACGGAGCTGTTGTTCAGTGGGGGTTGTTTACACCAACTGGGTTGTTTAAAGAAAGTTGTTTAAAAAGGAGCTGTTGTTAAATAATAATAATAATAATATTGGATTCTTATATAGCGCACGTATCGACCTTGCAAGGTCCTCAAGGCGCTCCAACATTACCCGGCTATGCTAGGCTGCCATAGGACATTAGTTCCGCGGCGGGACTCGAACCGTGGACCTTGTGATCGACAGTCCGGCGACGTTTCCACTCATCCACGACACGTCTACAGCTCGGTTGGCCATGATTTGAAACAAATCTTTTAGCCAACGCGCACTTTACTGGCACGTGACACATGACGTCATATGTAAACAACACTGTCTAAAAGCTCTCGTATAGTAAATAAAGCAGTCATTAAATTTTAAACAGCGAATGTTTAACAAAATTACTTTCGTTTCGAGCAACATTGTTTACAATTTGTTCAACTGTTGTTTAAGATAGTGTACAACTGTAAGTGAACATCACTTTTTAAGCAGCGTTTTTACTGTGTAGCATTGGATTCGAAGGACGCCGTTCTAAAGCGACGATGAATATGATGAAAATTAGATGACTAAGATACTGAAGAAAATAAAGAAAAATAAATATTGAAATGTACAAGATAAAGTAAATAATAAAGAAGGAAAATACCTGCGGTAGGATAATAATAAATTTACGGATATTTTCTTGATTTTCATCAATCATTGTCACTACTCAGAGGTGCACTTGACTCCAGGTCGCGTTTACCTGTTAGCGAACCGGGATCAACCTCCTCCCCCGAAGTCCCGGCGGAGTTGTTTCCTTAACCTTGACTTGTAGTCTCATCAAGCCCACGGCTGTGTATCGTTCGAAATACACATGTTATTATAGCGGGATATTAATGAGGCCGGATGCTAAGGTAACTGTACTTTATGGGGAAATATTTAGCCGCATTTTCCTTCCTTTTTGAAATATGACTCTTTGTATGATGACCGGCAATCGTCATGGATAATAGGTTATGGATAAATTGTTATTTGTTAATGTGTACGTGAGATATTATGTGTATATTGCCAGTAGCAGTTGGCAACGAAATACGTAATCTAAAGACTGTTAGAATAATATTTGTATCATGACGTATATATGGTGATCGTCCAGTGAAACTATAAACTGGTACTTGAGAAATGATATGTATATTCCTAGCAACACGGTTGGCAACAAAGTACGTAATCTAAAGGCAGTTAGAATAATATCTGTATCATTTCGTATATAATAATGGTGATCATCTACCAGTGAAACTATAAACTCAGGATTTCCTATTCCTATATTCCTATTTGCCTACTATCATACAACGATTTAATATTTAGCACAGCCAATATAAATTATTTAAAAATCACTTTTATGGTAAATCCAATGAAATCGAAATGTTGAGAAATGTTGACAACTGAGATTATGATGTAGAAACTATAATACACAAAAATAAGAGAAACAACGTTGGCCTATTGACTCGTTTTACAATATGATATATATTGACTATCAATACTCAAGTCTCACAAACGTGAAACAATGTTGGCCTATTGGCTCGTTTTACAGCATGGTATATATTGACTTTCAATGCTCAGGTCTCACTTACATACCCACAACCTGCGCAGATCCTAATACATGCTATAATTGCAAACCCCATCGCATAAAACTTTAAAACAATTTACCACTAGAGATTAGGAAATAACCATAGTTAATTTTTGTTTTCAATCAAAACTGGTGGCACATATTTTCATTGGACTTTATGTTGTAGATGGTAACTGAGCATATTATATTGCAGTGAAGTAGACTATGTTTGCATAGTGTCTTCGTTTTACATATTAATATATATCATTATTATCAATGTAATTTTACAAAATTTGTTTGAGAATCGAAAGGATAAGAAAATTATTACAAAAATGCCTAAATCTTAGACTCCTGTAGAAAATAAGGCATAAAAAAACAAGCTCTTTATATAGACTAGCCGTATCGCGCTCATTGGTAGCAAACTCATACTGGACGTGGCGTTGCGTTCGGTTACGTAAGAGCGGGCTGCGTCTTCCATGGCGTGTGTGAAGCTACTTTGTGCGCACAACCGTAAACATATTGAGTAGTTTTATATCTAACCATGATATAATTAATTAGACTCAAACTCTTACTCAAACTTTGGATTTTTTGCAAGACTAAAGTGATATTGTGTATGACTGTTTAATACAATATGGTGAAAAATAGAAAAACGACAAAGAAAGAGAAAACAAATATAATAGGGGAAAGGAATATAGAAAACGTAAGAAAGACAGGTACATTGTATGTATAGGGGGATGAGGAGGGGGGGGGGGGGGGGAGGAATACAGAGAGAGAGAGGGAGAAAGAGAGAGGGAAGGGGGAGGGGTGAGAAAGTGTGTATATTTTCCTGTATAGACAAGCTTTCTAGAACCCTCAAATAGCTGGCAGAAATTTTCTCATGTAGATAAAAAGTTGACAAATATTGGATATAATGTTTTGTTATAAGGCCGTCAAAAGCTTTGAAACAATTCAAAATTGTTAAAATTTGCTCTTTACAAAGCACATATGTGTGTGTGTGTGTGGGTGTGTGTGTGTGTGTGTGTGTGGGGGGGGGGGGGGCTTATATACGGTTTTATTTCCAATGCATGGTCCCAGGACGTCACACACGTCCACCTTTTTCAATTAGCGTTCGTCGTCACCTGCGAACGAAAACTCAAACCTTCACACCTTTCTCCCGGCCACAGCCCCTCCCAATCGCCCATTCTATCATCAGAACCACACCTGTACACCCCCTGCGCTGTCTTTGTATTACACCCCCCTCGGGGCCAAAACACCACATGCTTTCCGATCATGTCAGGGGAAAGGGGACGATGACATGGGTTTTCTACTGAAGTGTTCCGACTCTTTCCCTTTCATGTGTGCCGATATGAGCTCAAAATTATCACCAGTGGGACGTCCATGTTGATTTTTCTTCAGTCCCACTCGTTTGATTTTGAGTACCATGATTTGTTTTGTTGTCGTGTGAAGTGAATTGCTGAAAGTACAGCTTGCGTTACTTTGTTGATGAGAAATATTTGTCTACCATATTTCCCATTTTGTGATTATTTTATACGAGCGCATTAGCTTGATTTACGTCACTCTTTATACACACTCTTGCTTCCTTTTATTTAAAATAAAAAGATCCATAAGCTACGTTAAGAATCTTTTTTGTTTCTACCCTGCTTCGTCTTCTCTTTATATTTTCTCTTCCCTTTGGTATTGTTATCTCTAAAATTTTGTCTTCGTCGCTCAAAGGTTATAAGAATTTTGTTTCCTTTTTAATTCTCCTTAATTCTTTTTATTTTTTTCTGAAAATATAGAAACTAAATATGACGAGGTTAAACAAACTATGTAGATCTATTTTTTTGCGAATAAATTCCTCCTCTGATTTTAGTTTCATTTCCGAAACCGAAAACGAGTAGACAAAAAAGCAGACGACCTTTGGCTTAGTGCCCTTTGTACACAATTAAAAGAAGAAGCCTGGATCTGAATGTAGTCCCATAATAAGTGATAGTTGAAAGTTTTGTTGCTTTCATTTTAGAATGTATTATTCATTTTTTAACGATATGTTTTCTGTTTTTCCTGCCGACTTTATTTGACAAGATCAGATGAAGTAAATCCATCTGGTTATAGCATTTTCTGCTCGTGTCTATACTCTCCATTGTCAATACCCTTTGTCTGTCTCATAGACTTCTCATATCATATGTCTGTCTCTTTGTGTGTGTTTTACTGTATTCATGTTCATTTGTCTTTTTCAGTGTAGTGTCCTGTTTCTCGTTGCTCTACTTGTAGATTGTAGTTTATACTTTGAATTGAAGATATACTTTAGTTCTGGTAAATATTGAAAACGTAATTTTACAGAATCCCACGAAACTTACACTGAATATTCAAGATTAGAAATCATTCACGTGTGCCTAACAATTTTGATAGAAAATGTATAGTGGCTAAGTTATGAGCATAGAAAGATAAGGAAATCCGGGGAAGTAGGCCCGACACCATGTGTATTTATTTAAACACAGGTCGCTATAATTATGTGTAAATTAGTTTTTGAGTTTTGGGTTTTTATCGAAGATGATTCCCAGTAAGTTGTTGTGGGTTTGTTTTTATTTCACTGGTTCAAACAACCCATCTACTGCCATATCATACTAGAGCTCAAGATTAGCTGTAACGTTTGCATTCAGTTAAAATAAATAAATAAATATGATCAGCGGCTTTAAATAGCAGTATTTGCGTCAGTCAGTTTGACCGTTTATACATTATGATTTAGGTATAAGTTTTTCCTTCCATCATTTTGTTATTTGTATGTATGGTCCGGTTGATATGAGTATACATTCATTCATTTGAGTGTATACCTGACTATGTATTTTCTATCTCCATCTGATAAAAATAATACTAGTTTACATTATAATATAATGTAATATAATGTTGTATCTTCATAGCACTAATTACCATTACGTAAAGACAGTGTTCAAGGCGCTTCTCGAACCTCCCCCATCTCCTCCTTATTTCCATATCCGTACATCTACGCCCTTACTCTAAGACATCAAATCTTCAAGATTCTAGTAATTTTGTACTCTCTTTATCCAGCTCCATCTCCTTTTCTCCTTTTCTTTCTGTTACACACGCACGCAAAGATAAAAGATCACATACTTTGCTTATTTTTGCCATTTCGCTTTCTTCCTATTTAGTAATAAACATGTCAGCATATATCGTGCACGTCAAACAAGATGTTGTCAATATTTCCATTTTCTTTTTGTTGCATCTCTCTCTCTCTCTCTCTCTCTGTCCCTCTCCATGTCGACAGCCATGTTCAAGGCCCGTCGTCTGTCAAAATATTTTGTGACACGTGACGCGATTTCCAGGTCGCTGATTGGCCGGGCTCCTAATCCCATGTTAACCCGCGTAGAACTTGGCCTGCTGGATCTAATCCTTGTGGTAATGTGTTTTCCATGTGTTCACCTATTAGGGATTAACGGGTCAACGTGACGTACGCGAAATAATTATGAAACTTGCACGCATATAGAACTTATGAATATAGACGCTAGACGTGTACGCAAAGTATATTACGATAAAGATAAATGGTGGGTTGCATTGGCTTGACTTCATTAGAAGAAAAAAAAGAAGAACAAACAATTTATTGTTTGATTTTTTTCTTCTCAATTCAATTATGAGGTTCTAGTTTATTTAACATCTTTGGAAGTATGAGGAAAATATGATAAGAGGAAATTGATATGCAATTCACTTTTAGAGGTGTACAATATTAAACAAGAAACGGCAAATGTATCGAAGATTTGTGCTAGGACATGTATGTACATATATTATTATAAATAAAACATGATAATACTCTTTTTTCGTGTGCGTAGAGTACGGCACATATTTATTCTTTGCCTTGTGTGCCCATTATACCATGTATTCCCCCTTTACCACAGTCTTAAGTGTACGTCTCTTATTCTGATTCTTGTCGAAATATCACCCGACTCTCCGCTTTGTTCTTTTAAAAAGGTGCAGTTCTGAAAAGTGCACAAATCATTGTTCATAACAAGAGCTCATCTATTTACATGTAAATACACATAATGCCATATTGACTCTCATCATCGACGATAATCGTATTTTAAAAAGAGTTTGGCATTAATTTTACCCTCACTATTACAAAAATGAAAAACAACTTCTATTTCGGTTTAAAATAGCTTGCGTTTCCTTCGTGTCAGGTTCGGTCATGATCGTGTTTGATCCTAATTTTTTCACAATTTTATCAATATCTGGCACAAATGGATTTTGACAGGACATTTTAAAAGCAATTCTGGCTAGTAAAGCCTGTATGGATTAGTGTAAATCAATGTATCATTCAAAACCCCATTACTTTTACTTCAAGAAAAGTAAGGAATTATATTTATACAATTCATAGTTTGCAAAAATAGGGGGGGGGGGGGGTTGTAACAAATTGGAGAGCTACAAAGCGGATAATCACGGAGTTGCCAATTTGTGTTCAATCTATCACAACTTTAAAAATTTAAGATTTAAAAATTTAAGATTTAAAAATGATTGCTTTCTTATGGGGTTTTCGTAATACCTTTATTCACTATGCTTCCTTCATTTATACGGTCTTATACAAAATACAAATTACTATAAACGTATGCCATGATAAATTCTCCTTTAAATGGATAGAGCAAAGGGGAGAAGGTGGGGAGGTAAGAGATAGACAAGGTGTTGATGACATACAGTCATTGGAATGTGGAAGATTGTTGAACAAGTCGACATGGTAAGGTGGAATTTGAGAGAGGAAAGCGTGTATTCTTTCAAACTGGGACAGAGAGGAAATTCGTAACACCGATCGCGTTAGATACCGCGCTCCGCAAATTGGCCGCGCAACCGCCCATCCTGTTCGCATTGCACCGCAAGCTATTCCTTCTCACTCAACCGTAGCCTGGCACCACGAAGTCCTTTTCAGAACGAAACAATTTAAGAGGAGGAGGGCGTAGTGCTCTTGGAGGAGGGGTTAAGGGCGCTCCTTTTTTGAAGCACTTCCAGATTTGAACATGTGGCTTCACTTTAAGCCCTGTCAGTTCTCGAGTTGAATATACCATAGGGCCTTTTCTGGCTTAGAGTAAGAAAATGTGTTACTGTAGTGAGACACTAGGAGTGAAAAGTATGAAAGCCTTTCCCTTTCAAATTTTGCAAAGTCTGTTAAGAGTAAACGATTCCTAAAGATAAGACCTAAATTTGAAAATATAACGGGTTCAATTGCAATAAAGGCTATCTACTAAAATGAGTAAAGTTTGCTTAATTAAACAATATATAAATGGTTTTTCACGATTGGTAATTTATCTTCTCCGGAGACGAAGATAATTTCTGATAGAATGTTGTATTTCATGATCCAGAAAGAAAAGGATTGAGAGGGAGAGTGAGAGGGAGGAGTGCGGGCGAGAGAGAGAGAGAGAGGGGGGGGGGAGAAAGAACAAAGAGAGAGAGAAGGAGAGAAAGAGGAAGAGAGAGAGAGTGAGAGAGGGGGGGGGGTCGAAGAAAAAAGTTTGAGGGGATATAGACGAGAGTGAAAATAGATTGAAAGGGCACACCATGTTACTCATGTTCATGTTTAATGATTTCCACCCTCCAAAGTCACTGCCACTTTACAGAGTAATGCATGTCAGATCATATTTAACATACACTATACAAAGGGTCATAATGTCTCCGACTTTGAGGTTGGACGATAAAGAGAGTGCTCAGCAGATAGATGTAAAACAATATGATTTAAGAACGTTTTCATCATAACTAATCGCATATGGAAGAATACGTAGGATAACTGCTTAAAAGTGTCTTTATTTTTCTCAGATTGGCAGACGCATTGTGTCTGAATCTTTAGCCAAGATGAATAGCATTCCTTCTTCACGAGTCTTCTAATTATGGTGATATCTCTGATCGTATAGGAATAGTACCGCTGTTAAGGCGTACACGATGGTTGATTTTTCAAAATTCTTTTTAAAAACAATATTTTTTGAGACTACTTGATAAGTTTTACGTCCTTGCCCAAATGATATTTTTTTAGTCAACACACAAGTAGAGATTTTTAACAATCTATTGTAAAATATTTGTGTTCTACATGCATCATTACTCAACTCAATTACTTCAAAACGAATAAAATACCTCTAAATTCAGAAACTTAATGGACATAAGAGAGAGAGAGAATTAAAAATAAGAGCAAAATTGGAGACAGACAAAAAACTTGAGGCGAATGCTCCGTTTCATTTTTAGATCTCCATTGTGAAAGTGGGCCTGGAGCAAGAATTATGCCCCAGTGAACATGAAATTGGTTTCAAATGTTATGGCGAGATCAGGAGGGAAAATTGGCATGGACGCGCGGGAGAGAGAGAGGGGAAAATCATATCGAGTATATAGGACCCGAGGAAATTGTAAGTCGACTTCAATGAGAGAAGAAACGAAGGGGCTGGATTTTTACAAGTGTTTTGACAAGATTGGAGAGAGAATTGTCACTGTTGACCAGGAATTTGATCTGACATGCAGGAATAAAACTTGCAAATAGCTGACAAAAAAATTCAGCAGCGTATCATCTGATACGGGTTGTCCGGTTCGTTTCCCAAAAGAGAAATGTGATTTGTCACGGCGGAATGAAAACAAGAAAAATATTAAATTGATGCTGTTGTGTCTTAATTTTGTGAAACGGCATGGGAAAAAAACTTATGGGAAAGGAAAAGAAGTTGTGGATATAAAGTAAAATATCATAAATTGATAATGAATGAACAGATTAACGCACTCTATTTTCAGGGTATTTTAGAGTTAAAATTTAAAGTTTTACAATTTCTGAGTTGTACTCACAATTTCATTCTGCCTCTTTCTTGATAGGCTAAGATTCGAAAATTGTTATTTATTCTTATTTTACAAAATTATATGACTGAGATTTCTATTTCTCGATGCTATTTGAATCTATTCCAGTGCAAGCAACATGACACCTTCAAGATGCAACAGTTTTATCAACTATTATATTAATCACCCCATTATTATTAATGATTTTGATCGATTTTTGAAAGCCCATTTCGCTTGCCTACATGCAATTTTTAGTTTTATTGAGGTATATGTTTGAGAAAGCTTCGATTTCAGTAACACTATACTCATAACCCCGAGTACTATTAAAATTTAAACGCATCACTGGATTTTAATAGGCCTTTGTGCATAATCAGGTTTAACAACGTAGTTAGTTTAACAGGCTTTGAGACCGAGGGATGGTTTGAATTGAACTAGCATAATACCTACACAAGAGGCTGCTTAGTTGCCTACTCATATCAATTAAGGGGTAATAAGCAAATCCTAAGAGAACATAATTCAAATACGGATCTTATAAGGCCATCATATGAATCTTTAAAACAAATTCTCAAGCCATTATATCGTTTTGGTAAGACTGGGATATTTTTTCCACAAATTTATGCACACAGAAACGGGTATATGGGATTTGGATCCAAATATTGAGTCTAAAATGTGCAGCTTTTCCTTGACATATTGTCCATCTAAGGAAATCTCAAGAGCAGTTCTTTTCAGTAGACATTTTGTCTTTGATATATTTCCAAAACTGACATCATAAGAAAGTTCACAATTGATTTATCGCCTTCAACAAAAATCAATCTTCTCTTTAAAATAATTTCATTGAAATTAAGGTATTGATCAATGAAAGGTTGTGACTGATAGATTGTTTAAAATGAGATAACTAGATCCAGAAAACTTGAACTCCTCAGTATCATGAACTATAATTTTATTATCATTCTCAATAATTTTTCGTCACACGCTTTAAGGGGCTACAGGGAATTGACCCTCGTCAACGTATAATAGTTTTCAGACAGAGAAACATAGCTTGAAGCGCTAAAAGGCTGATAAAGAATGAAAAGGACAGAAACAATGTTGGCAAAACAGCCCAAAAGTGCTTGAATGTTAAGCATTCTCTTTATTCCAGGTGAAACGAAGCAGAACGGGCGATAATGAAAGCCGTGCGGGGCTTTCTGGGATACGCTTCCGTTTTCTGCGCATGCTCAATACCGCCCAAGGCATCATGTTGACAGATTAACGCGACATATTCTTCTTGTTCTATCCCTTTTCTTGTTTTTTCTTTAAAGAAGGCTTAACACTTTCCGAGAGTCCTTTTTAGGGGGAAGAAAAGGGAGTTTAGATACTGATGATGCTGTGACACGTGCACATTCTATACATAAAAGACTAGAAAAAATAAGAACTTAGAAGACAGTTTCCTTAGATTTGTTACATTGTGAGTCATATAACAGCAATAGTTCAACTCAAGTCCAGTTATGGATCAGTCTATTATCAATGGTATGTAAGCTGACATTCTTGTACATTAAACAAACAAACAAACAAAAAACAAAATAAAATTGCCAACCTTCAGTTCAGTTCTTCACTAATTAAGGATCACCGAGCAACTTGTTTGTGTTGTCATTAAATTATATCAGCTGTTCTGGTATTGTTTTTTTAAATATATATTATTGTATATTGTTATGATCATGTACTACTCGAACTACCATGCTAATCATCGTATAAATAAATAAAGAAAAGATTATGAAGCTCAGACGTGTGGGTGATTTGTTAACAAAATCGTGAACGTAAACATAATAGGGACGGGCTGAGGATAAACCTTCGCTTGAAGGGCCAAGAAAGAAAAGCCAATTTAAATTACTTTTAGTCTCTGACAGGCGGGGCTGCATAAGCACACCCCCTGTTTCTGCTCGTCTGGATACACCATAGATTACGATACTTCGCTTAAAAACAAAAAATAAGAAACAGGCAATCAGGCATCGCTATTCGTAGTCACAATAACAGATTTGGAGCACAGGTAAAACATTTCTTCCAACGTTTTAGCCCTCCATAGGCTATTTTATTGAGTCAAACAAAATATTTTTTACAATTCAATGAAATTAAGTCGTTCTTTAACTCAAATAAAACAGAATACTTTCACATTTCTCTCCTCAGAGATACATTAGTGCACATAGTACAACAAAAAGTAACGATGCATAGGAAATAAATAAAACATTGAATACAGCACATACCTGATTGTCTTGTCTGTTTGTATTTCGATCAAGAAAAAAAAGTAATATGTTTGGTGTACATAGTAAAAACAAAAAATAATGATGCATAGGAAACAAAACATACATTGAATACAGAAAATAGTAATACCTGATTGTCGATTTGTATTTCGATCAAGAAAAAGAAGTGTGTTTGGAGTACATAGTAGAAACAAAAAATAACGATGTATAGGAAATAAATAAAACATTGAATACAGAGAATACCTGATTGTCTTGTCTTTTTGTATTTCGATCAAGGAAAAGAAGTAATGTGAAGAAGACGACGAATAAGAAATCGACTGGCACCATCTTCCTTCCACTCTGTCATCACCTCTAAATCTTACCTTTCCTGTCGAAAACTTCCTCTCTATTTTTTGTCTCTAGGCCCAAGGTCCCCCGGTAAAACAGGAACAAAATATCTATTTTTCTCACGCTCTGAAACAATAGAGTAATCGCGAATTGTTTCTGATGAGAGTTACAATGATCATGAACTCGAGGTCAAGATGGTCATCACAGAAACAACTTTATTTCAATAATTTATTTTGTTTATAGATTTCTTCATCTACTACTTTCTATGAAGGGGAGGGGTGGATTGGTTTATTCATGATATTTTTAAAATTCTGCCATTCTGCCGTAAACATAAACTGCTCCCGAAAAGCATACAATCAATAATACATTGCTATGACATAAGATATGTAGGTTCTGGTGGGGTTATGTTATTGACAGTCCTATCTTTCTTCAATCTCTTCTCTTTCAATAAAAAACCAGTACGCTTTTTGTAAAGTTTACTTGTAAACAGTTGGTGGGGTATTAGAGTGCTATGATTTAGGTTTAATGCAATTTGTTTCGCTCTAGTTTATTTAAGCTTTTCACAAAATATATGAATATTATGAGGAGGAGGTACTGTAAATCTAAAAGCCCAAACTAAGATGTAAGGATTGATAAGATATAACCGATATCACTAGTAACTACTATTTCGATTACTAGGATATAGAGTAAAGCTTACACAGTAATCACGATGTTAAAAAATGCCAATAAAAACCGCACTAAAATGAAATCATTACGATTTACATGAGTTCAGCGTATACTCATAAGAATTTGCTATGCATATGTAAACCGCCGTCATATACATAATTTAGTTCGCATGACACATCTATTTCCAAATGTTGTTTCTCGGCTCTAGCTCTGGCTCTTTCTATCTATTGCGTCTATTTTTGGAAAAAAAAGACGGTCTATTTCAACAAGAAACGTGCTAGTTCACTTGTATTATCTACTGCTTCCGTTTTCAAGCATCCATAGCTTTAGAACGAGCCTGCACTTCCTGGACTAGAGGTTAAAGAACTCAGGATCTTGGGTATTAAGTGGGACTACAAATTTGCGAAGGGGAGAGTGGGAGAGGGCGATGTAATTTAATCGTTATTTGATGTTTTTCGAAGATTTTGTGGGTCACGCAGAGAGTCAACGGGGCACACTTACATGTATGTCATTTATAAGGTGTTTTTTTGTGGCCAATTTACAAGAAAATATTTTAAATTCTAAATTTATCCAGGACATTGCATGATATTATTCAAAAAGCTCTATATCATTCACTGTATACCTTTAAGTAAGCAACACAACAACAATTACGATTGAGATGTTAATTAAATCTCTGAAATAGTTTATAGTTTAACTTCAATAGTTGCGTATCTTTATATTAAATGAACATTCGATAACATTTGATGTATTCTACAATTATGTTCTGATTTGTTGTAACTATTAAGATACTCTACTTCAAACAATTAAGTAAAATCAAATAGGTGGTAAGATATGTTTTGTGTGGCTTGTTCGGCTTTATAATGGTTGAACAATTCACAAGTTGAATACACGATCAGCAAAAAATAATTTGATTTTTGTTTCCTTGCAAAAATAATGAAAAAACAAAATTTAATGAAACTCCGTTGTGGTACAAAATGGTTATAGAGTTTTCCGAAGAAAAACAAAACTTTCTGAAATTACAAATGTTTGCACACAAACCGCAGCTGTAGAATTGATTTTATAGTGTGTATCTATAGAAACAAAACATGACTTTGTTCTTTTAAAGTTAATGAGATATTGACATCATGCGGCATCACTAAAATGTGCTGATAGCGTTCCAGTTCGTGCTGCTTGCCTTCAAAATGAAACACAACAATGGAAGGGGAACAAATCCTAATGAACTAAATCAACGGTCAGTACCAACAGAGATTAAACAATATAACTTTTCCCTTTGGCGCAAGAAAAGCGGTATATTATTATCATGACTTCATAACTCGCTGGCGAGTGCTCAAGCCGGTCCAAAGAGTTATTGGGGGAATGTGGCCAAAACACTACAAAACCCACGCGGGGAGATTCGGGCCGCGCGGACAGAGGCAATTACTCGTTTAAATCCCTTTGCTCTAATAGCATAACGTGGTTACGTAGGCTAGGCGCCTTCGGGATTCGTGGTGTAACTGGAAAATCATATCATATTTCATAATTTCAGCGGATATTTTTTTCTTCTATTTGGCGAGAGAGACACCCAGGGGAAAATGATATGCTTGTTATTTATGGAATGGCCCTTGAAGCTGTCTGTACTACACGCAATTAAGGTTTATATTGCTGTTGATATTTTGAGTTTTGGGTCACACATGCATGGTAGATGATATAGTGCAAAATCATGCTCAAAACTTCAACAAAGGGAATTGTATCGCGTGATGTACAGCTAATAAATAAATGATTCATACCCGTTGGAAATTAGATGTGTTTATTGTGACTACACCATGAAAGGTGGACTGATTGAATTAGGCCTATGCTGGATACTTTTACATGACAGCTTTGATATGTCACATTCTCAAAAAAATTAAATCGGGACGAAATCAATTTTAACATTTACTTTAAAAATTACACAAATTGTTTTGGGTATGAATGATTTAATTGTTAACTGAATCATTTTTGTTTGCTTGTTTTATATTTATTTTAAAAGGACCAACATTGTAGTAAATAATATCCCAATTCAAGAAGTGAAAACGAAAGGATGATTATGATAATGATTGTGATGATATATAATTATATGCTTCCATTTCAAGATAAATAAAAACAAAAAATGCTACATTATAAACAAAATATTAGCGAGGCTTCTCGTTTTTTTAAATATTTTTTTTTATACCAAATCAATCACTGGCCATGCTACGAGAACATACTCGTGGCAACTCAAATGAAGAACCAAGAATTGAATACAAAAAATATGCCAATATGCTGTCTTTTTTTCTCTCGATAATATCAAACAGTAAGTTTGTTCATTCATTACTTAAATATTCTTGTTCATAATCACGAAATGAATATTCAATTTATTTATTCATTATTGTGTTGGTGTAAGCAGTCATGCAGTAGAGGGGTCCGCGTTTACATCAATAGCAGTGATAAAAGTGAGCATAGGTATTTTTACATTTATATTAAAAACATATGTGAATATATTTTGAGAACCCAATATATTATAAACAAAAATACCCGTGATAAAAATGAGCATAGGTATTTTTACATTAACATTAAAACATATGTGAATATATTTTGAGAACGGAATATATTATAAACAAAAATACTGTATATAAAAATGAGCATAGGTTTTCTTTAAATTAACATTAAAAACATATATGAATATATTTTGAGAAGGCAATACGTTATAAACAAAATGACAAATACAAAATATTGTTCCCTCCCTCGATCAACCGAAGAGGGGAGGGGGGGGGGGGCATTATTTGCCCCTACCTCATTCCCTCTTCTGTCGAGTACATCATGTGAATGGTAATATTTCTTCTACAGCTCACGAAGTCTCTCTAATTGAGTTGTCAAGATTAGGACACTCCATTTTGTTCCCTTAATCCTTCTCTGATTGATCACTTCATGTTCTCCTCATATACCCTTTCCAATTTCCCCCCTCCTATTTTTGTTGTCATTGTCGGAATGTTTGATGTATGCTGGAGTCGGTTATATCGCAATAATATAGCGAGCGCAAGAGCAATGAGATCGACGAAAAATTGGACATATATGAACTTTATCAGAGCATTCCTATCAAACGTCACGCTGGGGATGATATGTATTTTCTCCACGCACGCAATCATTTGGAAACATTCAGTAGAGTTTCATTTCCCTGAAATGTACATGAGTGTAAATTCACAGTTTAGGGGGCATAGTCAAAAGTAATTACTTTAATGTTTGAAGAGAAAATCAGGCCTGTAAAACAGCTGAATCCGTTTAAAAAGAGGATTTATTATCACTAACATTTTTTTCTTCAAGCGAATTCCACTATTACATTATGTATGTTTTAGCGTGGATTTCTAAAAAAATAACTGATTTTCGATAATCTGCATTAATAGTTACCAATTAAAACAATATGTTTCATCTTACACACTGAGGTCAGCAATGCTCTACAGTACTCAAATTTCTGTTTTTCTTATTGTTTGTTGTGCAAATTAACTTCATTACATTATGTCAAAAAGTAACGTACACTTATGCTGATACTGACACGGAAAAACATATCTAACAAATCACAGCAAGGCTTCTTTTGACATGTGCAAAAACTGAAGAAAAATCTTGAAGTGTAAATAGCTGTTTATATACTGGGATAATAATAACATTGGTAGAACGAAGGAGTAGGCACGTTTAATGTCATACCGAGAAGCGTGTTTACGGCGTCCCTAAATGTTGACAAGTAATTTGTTAAAGACATTTTCTTTGGCAGGTTTGATACGATGTTAAATCCTGTCTTCAAGCATGCATGATTAACATTGATATGTATAGGAGTTGGAATATCAACTAGATGACAGACTGACATTTAATAGCTGCAGAACATAACTGATAAACATAAATAAACAAAGCAGTAGATGGGATATTGGTGAATTAGTAGGGCGAACTTGAGATGTGATTTCGTTATATAAAATTACCTGGTCAAATTACATTTAAATGTAAATGTTTAAAACACTTATTTTTATCTACGACACGCGTATCATAAGACATAAAACTAATTTGGATAAGAAATTACATATTCATTCGTCATCGTTTGTCTGGCATGCCTGTGCCCGATCTCTGCAAGATATAGACACACTAATCTCACTAGATCGATTATTGTTAGTCCTACTCCCTGTAGGACCTAATAACATATTGTTAACACTAAAAATGTATAATCATTGACTTTGAAAAATAGAGTAAGTTCCTCTCTTGCTCAATTACTTTTATGGTGAGACTGAGGGACATGAAATGAGTGCTGTGAAAAAAGCCTTGGCAATTGTTATAATATTTGTTCCAATTTTGTTATATCTTCTAACACAGATTTGGTTCAAGAACCGGCGAGCAAAATGGAGGAAACGAGAGCGGAATCAAATGAATGAGTTAAAGAACGGTCTTGGTGCGGGTTTCAACGGTCTCATGCAACCTTTCGACGATGGTCTTTACTCAGGCTACTCCTACAACAACTGGGCAGCAGCGAAAACAGCCAACCCACTCGGCTCGAAGAGCTTCGCGTGGTCGCTGAACACGGTCAATCCTTTGTCGATGACGAGTCAACCGATGTGCTTCAACCCGCCGACAACTATAAGCTCGACCTTCTCCGCCGCGACGCCCGTCAACGGCGTCGGACAGCAACTGAACTCTTTAAATAACGCCGCCGCCGCCGCTGCTGGGGCGCCCGGTTACCCATACGCCTCGGCGCCGGGTGCACCGGCGTACGTGTACAGAGAGCCTTGCTCAAACAGCATAGCATCGCTACGACTGAAGGCTAAGCAGCACTGCGAGAACATGACTGGAGTCAGTTACCCGGTACCCCAGAGTTCGTCTCTCTCGGCATGCCAATACTCCGGTTTGAACGGAACGATGTAGATAAAATAGCAGAATCATTTTAACCCCACTACTTATCTAATGCTTTACCCATCCTCTCACAATGTTATGATCGGCTCCCAAGTATGGCTTGCGAGAACTACGTTGCCTTCCGTAGGCCGCTGTGGAGATTAAAACTATTGCATCGTGGGTATTACGATAGTTGCCGGAAGGTCATCATTTGGTTGTCATGACAACCCGAAGGAGATTCAAACATTTGTCAATATTTATGTTTCTCTCATAAAAAGTATTGTGGTTGCCAGCTTATTACTATATCTCTGGCAATACAGGTTTTCTAGAACTGTAGTTTTTGCGTTATTCTATTAGTATAACCATGACAACAGCAAATAAACGATTTCTTATTCGGGGAGAGTTGTCCGGGGTAGTCCATGGGCTAGTTGTTATTTTAATGAAGAGTAAATTTAAAAAGAAAGTCTAAATTAAGTAAATGATATACATCAGGTTAAAACTAGATGAAATTGTAATATTTTTCGAGAAATATATAAATAGATGTAAAGGCCGTAGTGGTTAGTGAAGGGGCATCCTACAAACATCTCACATATAGACATACTTATGATATATTCCTACTAATAGGATTACTTTCACTAATATAATTCTGAAAAGGTTGTGCTTATTTAGTAGAGATAACACATATAAACCAAAATAATGTTGATAAGGTGTCAAAAAGGACGAAAAGCGAATTTAATAAATCTTACTATTCTCATAATCAGTATGTGTCATGTTCTGAAAACTGCCATAATGATGCCCGATTTGCAATATTGTTTCACGTTAAATGTTTCTTTATAACCAGTGTATATGTGTACACCATTCTGGTGTTTATTCGGCGTTGCTTTCTATTTTTCTCTAGAGAAGTTCATTTAAAATGTAATACAATTTCATTACTGTCGGTTTCTACCCTACTATAATCTTCAACGATGCTGAAATATACAAATTAAAATACTTTTTGAAATATTTGAGTAATGCTGTTTTTCGGCATTTCCCCTTCAATTACCTGAGATTTACAACCGTCAAACAGAGGACCATGCATTACTCTCTATTCAGTATGCATTGCAACCATAGACCACGTTTAGACGGTCTGAAGTCTGTTCCAAACACATTTAACGTGTGTTTAAATCCCCACTGCACTAGTTTGGCCAGGAGGAATAGACCTCCCTGCATGGTCACGGACAGGTGGTTATCTCATCAAATAAGCTCTCAATTAACATTTTAAAAGGGATCATGGGGGACCAATGGTCACCGATTAGGCATTGTTTGCTATATAGAGGGCGCAAGTAGCTATAAGTAGTGCAGTGGGGCTTTAAAAACGTCATCTATGGTATCCACTGATTAAATCATTGGACAACCAAGGTAGGCAAGGGGCTACAAACTTTATGAAATCATGGGAAACGATAATATTCATATACGTTGCTATTCTTTTTCTACTCCACCGAGTGAGATAGGATGACGAAAGATACAAAATAATGAACTATTCATGTCATCTCGTTAACTCTCAGCATTATGTTTAAAGTTGATTGATTTTCTCTTCTCACTAGGGTAACGCTTTTTTCACTTTGTGATATTCGATGCTTAATTGGATGAATATGGTGCCTTTTATAATGAGGGTTTTTACATTGTCACCTAAATATTTATTCCATATCTTGCAGTTTTCATGTTTCCTATGATTACGTAGTTGTTCTTTTATATTACGTGAAGGTAAATTGTATATACTCCAGCACCGAAACGTCACACCCTGTTTCCAAATTGACCAATGCTTGTATCGCTTATCCTATACGTTTAGTCCTGTCATTAACATTATGAACAATATTTTGGAGCTATTATGAAAAATATATAGAAATTACTTCTAAGTAAGCATTCACAAAATATATGACAATCGACTATGACTGTATAGGATTGCAGAATTTTAAAATTACCTTTTTTCATACCATTGTCAATTTCAACCCCAAAATACAAATATTTGTAAAACAGTACATCGCACTGCACCGAACTTCACATAAGAAGCGAAAGTAGTGTATTATAGTCCATAGCTGTACATACAATGTTTTTGCATGTAAGAATGAGTTTTAAACATTGCTTTTAGAGCATTATAAACAAGCACAACACGACATTTTCGGTGTTATTATGGTATATGACATGTTTGCTCAAATACTGTATATACGTGTATAAATTCATAAAAACGTGAACGTCGAAACAATATCACTTGATAAATACAACAATTATCTGGCCTCTTTTGTTTTTGTGATGTTGCAATTCAATGAATCCAATTGATTGATTTATCGATTGACTATTATATTGATATTTGATTGATTGATTGATGATTTGTTTATTTATTAATTTTTATATTCATTTATTTATTTATTTATTTATTTATTTATTTATTTATTTATTTGTTTACTTATTTATTTATTTATTTATCTATTTATTCATCTTTTATTCCTTAATTTCATATTATTTTACTTCTTTTTATTTGTTTATTTATTTAATTATTTGCCTTATATGAATCAATCATTATATCCATTCAAATCAAAGAGAGATAGACAAAGTGAGATAGAGAGGGAAGATAAAAAAAATAGAGAACATGTGTGTGTGTGTGTGTGTGTGAGAGAGAGAGAGAGAGAGGGAGAGAAAGTGGACACATTGTTAGAACAAAGAGAAAGAAAGTGATAACAAAAAACTGTTTTAAAACTATAGAAAGAAAAGGACAGAATGAAAAATAATGATAGAGAGAGAGAGAAAGAGAGAGAGAGAGAAAGACAGAAAGAGAGAAAGAGAGAGAGAGAGAGAGAGTTAGAGACGGGGAAAATCGGCTTGCCGTTGAAAGGATCCTGAAATTAAGCCTACGCATTCTACACCAAATTGGAGCGGATCAGAACGTATGATCGAAAAGCCGAGAGCTAGGAGGATTTCGCTTTTGTCAAATATTGATTATTTATGTCAAGATATCGCTCTAAAGTGGCATCAATAATGTTGTTTTTATCGAATCCCTGTTTTGAGAGTTCGAGGATTAGCCAACCCTGGAAATTCGCAATCCCTGAGTGCGCCAGGTTTTCCTAGCTTATAGAATGAATATATAATCAGTTATAATAGATAATGAGAAAGGGGGAACGAGACATGTGTATTATAGGAACAGGCATCAGTGATTTCAATTGCTTTATAATCAACCTTCAGTGCTTTATTTTCAATCCTGGACCGTACATGTATAAAAACATATTTTCACTTTCAATATGGAATTTAGATTAAGATTTTACTTTGCCTCATTATATTCGTGAAATCGGACAAATCAATACAATTTTAATTTTTATAATAATATGAAACATACTAACGTTAATTAAGTGCTCGACCAGAATTGGTTAATGTGCCAGTTACTTCAGGCTACGTCCCTCGGGAAAAACCTCGATCCCACAGAACTCGAATTAAGGCCGCCTATATGCTCCTTTGATACCCCTCAACTTTGAGTTACTTTTACTGACTTCTTAAATGAGAAATGACAACGTTTTACTTTTTTTATACTTATTTTTGTTTTTATTTATTTTTGAGGTAATATCCTTGCATCTATTTTTTTAAATATCTACATAAGATGTTTTAATTTTTTTGTTCTTTTGATGGATTATTTATTAGACAGAATTGCCAATTAAATAGATAATACAGGTCTATTATGGGAAGAGTAATAATGTCATAAAAATCCGCCTATCAGCGATAAGTCGCGTCCGTCACAAAATGACGCCATTTTTTTTATCCAGGGAGCCGAATCTCTATCCCGCCTCAGCTGTTCTAGCAAGGGGGTAGCTCCCATCTTAGCTAGCTGTCCGCAAACGCAGCTGAACTGTGAAAGCTAGTAACTTGGCTGGCTTTACACAAAGAGATTTCGGTAATCAAACCAGTAAAATAGTAAAAAATTATCGCTCCCCGACGTCACGGATGAAAAAAGTAATCAAGGAAAAGGAGTTGCTCATCTAGTAGAAATATGTTTCTATGAGAGATATTTTTTTAAACAACAACAACATTAATGACCATGATGATGATGGTAATGATAATAATAATATTAATAATAGTGATTATAATAGTAATGATGATAATAATAGTAACAAAAATATTAATAGTAATAATAAGAATAATGATGGTGAAGATGGTGAATCATACTAATCTAAATTATCACGGTCACCAGCCGTATTTTACTACTTCGCAATATATACACCATCCCATTGCCAATAGATAAATGCAGCACTTTTCACTAGCCCGACCACAAGACAGCGGTGGATCCAGGATTTTCAATGGGGAAGGGGGCAGGAGGGGGGGGGGGGGGGTCAAAGTCAACGTGTATGTGTAGCACATTATTAGCACGCACGCGCGAACCTTCTGGGTGGGGTCCAGCAGGGGATCATCATAGGGTCCTGCCGGGGGTCCTGGGGCGCAGCCCTGGGTACTCTCGATATTGTTTTGGCTATTCAGAACCTTCAATGTAGCCGTCTCGAGCGATAGATAAACACACTACCCTCGGACATTTTTATACAACAAGGTTTGTCTTGGGAACTACTTTTATCTTTACGGATGGGGTCCAGTAGCACGCTTTGGGGGCGCCCTGTGGGTTGCTCTCGAGTTTTATCAATTTAGAACCTTCAAGATTGTAGCGTCTTGAGCGATATCATTTCTAACTCAGAAGTTGCACTGCCCCAATTGTTTTATCTCGTTGGAAATACATCCCACACACACACTTTCTCGTAAGGAAAAAATTATAGACCAAAGAATTGTCTTGGAAACCACTTCTGTCTTTACAGATAAGGTCTAGGGGTCTGCCCATAGACTCCTGTGTAGGGCGGATCCCTCTCGAGTTTTAGAAAATTAAAACCTTCAAGATAGCCATCTCGAGCGATATAAACTTTAATGTGTCCTTGCAATTGAAATCAGTTCTCTCTCTCTCTCTCTCTCCTTTTTCTTTCATTTATCTTTTTCTCTTCTACCTTAACTTTTGATTATTTTCTCCTTTTTCTTCCGTCGTCGTCTCTTGTCTCTGTTTTTTTAGCAGCCCAAAACTGGGGGGGGGGGGGGGGCGGCGGCGGCCGATTTGCCCCCCACCCCCTGGATTCGCCACGGAAAGACATGTGTAAAATATTGTTTTTCAAAACTGAACATGTCAATTACATATTTATCAAGTATTACTCTCAAAGGTAATTACAGAATTGCCAATTTCGTAGATTTCTCCAAATCCTTATATTTTAAATGATTTGTTCTAAAAAATTACATGAACGTTTTCCTGTGATTTTGTTCTGATTTTATTCCTATCAATATTGTCAGAGTACACTTGCCCTCTAAGAAAAAGAAAAAAGAGATATGTAGAAGAAAAAAAGAAGAAAAGTGGCAGTAAACTTAGCACCCTCCCTTTCGAAGGTTTTTCTTCATTTTGTCAAAAAATTGGTGCAATATTTCGCATTCACCGAAAATTGAGCCGACTTTGAATACATTTTTAAAAAGAACAAGACTTTATACTTTAAATAAGAAAAACAAATTAAAACTTTTTTAAAACTGCACTTGATTAGGTCATTTAGTATGTTTAATTTCTAACTAAATGAGTCTAACGAGTATTGTTTCAGAATTGGCCGACTGCGATATTTCTCATCAAGAATAGGAACCAAGTCGAATGACTTGTGAGCATGGTAAAACATGGGGGGGGGGGGGGGGTGGGTGGGGGGTTGTAAAAGACTAAAGTTAAACTGTGTTTGGACAAATAGATGTCCCGGGCAGTACTAATACATTTAGAATACATCATGAAATGCAACGATAAGATTTTGTTAACATTTTTTTCTGATATGTGTTTCTCCAAGTGCTCGTCTCATCTTCCTTTTCTCTTTTAACAACTGTACATCTACTGCTACTTTTCTTCCTTTTCGTCGTTAATTTTACTTATTCCTCCTGTGCGCTTCCTTCTCCTCTTCCTTTCTTCCTCTTCCTTCCTTCCTCTTCCTTCCTTCCTCTTCTTCTTCTTCTTTTTCTTTTTATTCTTCTTCATCTTGTTCCCCTTCGCCTCCTTCTCCTCCTTCTTTTTCCTTTTCTTTTTCTTTCTTTCTTTCTTTCCCTTTCTTGTTCTTGATCTTCTTGTTCATCTCGTTCTTGTTGTTCTTCTTGTTGTTCTTCTTGTAATCCTTCTTCTCTTTCCTTTCCTTCTTCTTCTTCTTCTCCTTCTCTTTCCATTTCTTCTCCTTCTTCTTCTTCTTCTTCTTCTTCGTCACGATGAAAACCAGCAGGTGATCGACCGAGGGCATATAAATGATGAGATTAAGCTCATGGACAGAATAGATTTATGTCGTATCTTAGGCAGGTGTTCATCGGCCAAGTCTAACGTATCTTCTGACATCTTCCATTCTTCTCAGTTTCTTTCAACAATTTAGTTTCACTTTCCCCATATTTGTGAGAAAAAAGTTATTTGTGAGGAAAAAGAAAAAGAAATATAAATATATCCTTAGAACTTATTTTTATGATAACCTCTATTCACCTCCATTTCTGTCAACATGTTTTCCCTCCATTTTCACCTCTTGTAAGTTATTTGTGAGGAAAATATAGAAATAATTATTGATTTACGTTTCTTTTTGCGTACGAGATGCATTTGTAAATATATTACAAAAATATAGGCCTGATTGTGAAAGTATCTGGTAAGAGAAGGAAAAGGATGGACTACGAGGATTCCAAACTATTCCCTAAATAGTTCCCCTTGCTCCCTCCAAAGCAACGTCATTAATGATAACATTAGATGTTATAGTACATGCAGTAGTCCTAGTAATAGTAGCAGTAGTATAATACTACTAATAATACTACTTCTACTACTACTACTTCTACTACTACTACTACTACTACTACTACTACTACAACTACTACTAATAATAATACTATAACTACTAATACTACTTCTACGACTTCTATTACCATTATTACTACTACTACTACTACTGCTCCTACTACTACTACTACTCATTCTACTTCTACTACTACTACTACTTCTACTACTTCTACTTCTACTACTATTAAATAGTATTAGCAGTAGCAGTTTGACATGAAATCATAACATTAAAGTTTTACGATGATAATACCCCAAACATTAAGCCTGTAATGATGACCATTTTCATAATGATAAGAATGAAATTTGCATTTATTTTGTAGACAATAACATTGGTATAAAGATTATCATAATACAAAAATCTAATGAAATGCTTAAGAGGGGCAAAAGGAAAACTAAAGAAGATATAGAGCAGTGCTTTTTTCAGTCCCATCCATGCCTAGCCGTGTCCTTCTTCCCATTCAACGTTCAACTCTATCAAAGATAATAGCCGGTGACAAAGGGCAATCTGTTTTATGGTTGTCATAAACGTCACTCCCGAATTCCGTTTCGATCTGTCAGTCTCCGCAGGTCGAAGCCGCGCGCATTGTCGTCAACAGCTAATCCAGGAAATGGACGATAGCGCGGAGGGAAATTCACCGAGCAGGTGGCCGCATGGATCGGGAAAGCCGCGGCTTGAACCTAGTCGAAGAAAGTCCGACCTCCGCAGGTTCTTCCTGGCTTTTCCCCCAACTCGTCTCCCTTTTTGTTCATCGCTTTTATACGCCAGTATAGCTACGGTAAAAGCCGAGTACGTTTATCGAGCCCCTGACAGCTCGTTACCGCCAGGACAGCGGCTTGGAGTTAGGATGAAGTATGGAGCTGTCATTAGGCAATTTCAAAATGCCTCCGAGACATAGCGGATCACTTAGATATATAATTAGCCTGAAAAGTGACAAAAACATTTGTTTCAATTTCACGCCATCCACGTTTTTATGTTGGCAGTAATATCAGGCACGCATCCATCGAGATAGAATAAGATCTTTTGTATCTCAATTAAATATATAATATTTTGTTCATGGAAACTTGGTAACTGAGATACTTATACAGATAACCATCCGATAAAAATATGAAAACGAAAACAAAAAACAAACAAACAAACGACACAACAACACTAAACAGAAAACGAAAACTAAATAAGAAAGTAAAACCAATAAACCAGACGGAGAGAACAATAACAAGTAGAGAAACAAATGGAAATACAACAGGTCTAAAACAAAAACAATACTACACGGAAATTATTTCAAGATTATGTAGGGCATTAATTTTCCAACTCTTAAATTAAAGAATATAATAAACATCGTCCACTGTATCTAAAATGGAAAATATATTCGGTGACAACTTGGTCCAAAAAGGCAATTCGATTAACAATAATCTTCTTGTTTTTTTTCCTTTCTGTTTTTACAAATCCTTTTCATTCTCAGAGAAAGAGAGAGAGAGAGAGAGAGAGAGAGAAAGAGAGAGAGAGAGAGAGAGAAACCAGGTGCCTTTTGGGGTTTAAAATGGCCACTCCCCAAGCGAATAATTATGGTGAAAAAAGTGATGGTATTTTAATTGTTTATTACGGTATTGGGCATGGGGGGGGGGGGGATACATTAGTATCTTTAAATGAATAGTTTTATGGCCTGTTCGTGAATTTCAAAATCTTTGATATTATCTTCTGTTTGTAAAAGCTATATGTCATATTCAACTGAATTAATTTCTCACGTCACCATAGAATGACATATTCTGTTACTTTCAGGTGTACGTTTTCAAGTATTCAATATTTCCCCTCAATAAATGATAACAGAGATAATTCATAGCTTTGCCGCAAATGAAAACGGCGTTTCCGGAATAAAAATGTGACCCCACCTTTACTTCCGTCTTTTCATTAATCATTCCTACTGATTACCTCAAAATATTACTCTCTTGTAATCAAAGCGAAGCAAATATTGGTGGTTTCTCTAAATACAATCGGTTCATTATCAACCGCAGACAGTCGAGTGATGAATACACTGTCTGGCATTGTTTTATTTATCTTTCTCTCCTTTCACTAATGTATTTTGTTAATAGAAGAAGGTGCTAATAAAAAGTAAAACAAGGAAAATAAAAGAGGTATAAATACACGACAGTATCGACCAGAACATAAACCGTTAGATTTATATACAGTGTGTCAAAAAAAAAAAACACGAAACTCTAAAACAAACGGCAATTGTGAGAAAACTATGAGCTGCATGTGTACAAATAAGTTAATGTTTTTCATAAAGTAGATTCACTATACTTTCATGTTACTATATAACTGCATTGTTTTGAAAATTGTCAAATTCCATTTGTGGTAGGTTTTGGAAAATCAGGGAAATTGTTAGTACCACATGTGAACAGGACGTTAATAGGGAAATGTAAGCTTAATTCAATGATTGTGCAAGATATCCATTGTATGTTGATGTGCATTTTCTGAAAATAATGGAGAATATATCCATTTCCTCGAGGGCATGCAGGGGCGTATACAACATCGGATTTTCCTCGAATCGATTAATGTCTCTCACGTAATGAAAAAAATGCCTTTTATTTATCACACGGATCACTCCAATTTTAAGAAATCTACATTGGTTCCCAGTACGCCAGAGAATAGCATTCAAAATATTGCTGATTGTATATAAAGCACTTCTTGTTCAAGCTCCCACTTATATCAAAGAACTGTTAAATTTCAAACTTAATCAACACAATCGCAATTTGCGCAGTTCCCGAAATACTTTGTTGCTGCAGATCCCATCTATCAAAACAAAAATAACGCTATTGGTGGTCGAGCATTTGCTTGTGCAGCCCCAACATTCTGGAATAACTTACCATTAGAAGTCAGGAAATCGATCACCATTTATGAATATCTTTAAATAAAAACTGAAAGCACATCTTTTCAATTAACTGTAGATCTAAGCATATCAGGAGCTCTTGTAGCGCAGTAGAATTATACTTAATGTCGGATAGTTTCTGCGCTCTATAAATGTATTATTATTATCATAATTTTATTGATTGGAAATTATGCCCGTATATCCTGGAGGGAAGTGACATGTTGTGATGTTTTTATCTGCTGCCTCCAGTGCCCATTGGACCATTCCTTTCCCAATTATCAAATATTAGATGCCCCTTCATTTTTTATATTCCTGTTGAAATATCACCGGATTGTCTGCTTTAATTGCTCTATAAAAAAAGTTGCCGTTCTGAAAAAATGCTAAAATCCCCATTCCTAACAATTGCAGACCAATTAAAGTACAAAACGTGTCAAACAAGACAATTTCTTTACTATATATCCTTTGTTTTATGATGATAGCAATAATCTTGTCCTCATAATTCAGAGAAGCTCATGAAAACAATTTTCTAATTTGGTTTTCTAAGTTGTGGAATAATTATGGCGATGATTGTGCCATGACGAGAGTAGAAACTTTTTTTGAGGGGTTTATTTATATATATCTACGTATGTATGTTTGTATGTATATGAGGTTTTTATATTAATATATCATCAATATCACCGAGTCTCCTTTGCCATTTTGACTGGCATGACAGGGGTTATTGACCGGTGGTCTGTAGTCATTAACGACGGAAAAAAAATCATAGTCGCGTCGTAAAATGAATTTGAGATTATTCAGCCGTTTCAGCGTATCCAAGCCTTGTCAGAGAGAAATAATCAAAATTGATTTTCTTTTTCGCAACAGAAAAATAGAAGCCTTATGACATCGAAAAATATTCTTCATTCAATTTGTAGCCCCTCTCCTCCTAAAAGAAACAGGTACATTATAATACGAGTTGACTGTAAACTGAAGGAAAAGACATTGATATGCATCCGTGTATATCGGGTTAAGGGGGAAAAAGGGAGAGAAAAATGAGGGAGAAGTTAGCAAACAGTTTCGCTCGCTGATTCGTTTGCATGTTCGTTGGCTGGATGCTATAGCTACTGTTCCCTAATTATATTCATAACCAGGATTTGTGGAGGGATTAAGGCATCTAGCTTACTCTGCATCTCCAAATGGCAATTCAGTGGAGCAAGCGGGGGTACACGGTGCGGCATAATCCGAGCTGCATGCCGAACGAGGGATTAGCGAGAAATCGAATAATGCGCTCTTTTTCCTGCGGGGTTCCATAGGTGCTCCTTGCATTACCATCTATATCCCCGCTCATTCTCGATTCATCATTTACTGCTCTTGCTCTATCTATACAGCCATTTTATGGAAGGAAGGAATCTATCTCTTTTCTCCACAGTCAGAGCCTGATTTATGTATCGCGTCTCTAGTTCTCCGTCTCCCTCTTCTTCTGGCTTCATCCCTGTAACAAAATCAGAGACGCGATTCATAATTCATTTTTCATTATCATGCATATCCTCGGTGCATTACTCGTTAGGGTAGCGCGTTGATGCTAATAAAGCAGTATTTAGGCGGCTGGGGATGCCGGGGACTTCGGCTGGATGTGGGCTTGCAATGGTGGGAGAGAATGTACGCAAAGCCCTTAAAATGCCGTCATAATTCTGGAGACATTTTGCAAGGACTTTGAGTGACATGTAATAGTTTGTTTTAGGTTTACTTGAGTCGTTTCTGTGGGAATGCATGCATTATATACGGGAGATGCGATGTTTCTCTCCTATAAGGATGAAATAAATGATGAACAAGATGATGACAACTCCCCCCTCCCAGTATATTAAGTAAAATAAACATAGAGAAAGTAGGAAGAAGTATATAGACAATACAAGACCAAAATGAAAATAGAGGTGGTAGTAACAGTAGTAGTAGTAGTAGTAGTAATACTATAAGTATAGTATACGTGTAATTAGAAGAAGCAGTAGCAGTATTTATAACAGAATCATTAGCAGTATGGTAGTAGTAGTAGTAGTAGACGAAGTAGTAGTAGTAGTAGTAGTAGTAGTAGTAGTAGTAGTAGTAGTAATAGTAGTAGTAGTAGTAGCAGTAGTAGTAGTAGTAGTAGTAGTAGTAGTAGTAGTAGTAGTAGTTATAGTAGTAGTAGAAGAAGTAGAAATACAGAAGAAAGAGTGAGAGCGGTAGGGAACTAAAAAGTCCATTAATAGACTATTACAGAAGAGAAAGAGGAGATAATGTAATAATGTATGCCTGTGTGTGTGTGTATGGGTGTGTGTGTTTGTATGAGGGGAGAGAGAGAGAGAGAGGGGGGAGAGAGAAAGACAGAGAGAGAGAAGGAGAGAGAGAAGGAGAAAGAGAAGGAGAGAGAGAGAGAGTGCACATAAAAAAGTGAATTATTCGAATAGATTTATACATTCTCTCTTTTTCTTTCGAAATGTATTAATTTCCAAGAGAGTTGCCAATGCTATTGTAAACGTTATTTCCTATTTTATATATAATTATATGAAAATATGTATTCATATGGACGACAGAGCGAGTGTGCAAAGAGAAAACGGGAGAAAAAACTGGAAGGGATATGGGGATTGGGTGAAGAGTGCCGGGATCAAAAAGACATAAGAGTGGGATTTCGCTTTCATTTTGTAATCAGGCAGCGGAGACCATTTGCATATTTAGGGGATTACATGACAGGTTTCATAACTCTAATCAGGTGAGGAGATTAAACAGGAAAAACCCTTAATGATCATTAGCATAACTTGGAAAAATAAAAAGGAAAAAATATAATGTCTTTGCCGCCGTTTTTTTTTTATCTTGTCGAAGATTTGTGTTCACGGTTTTCATACGAAATTCATAATCGCTTTTTGTCTTATGAACTGTCCTGCCATTTTTCGGGAATATGATGGTTTGGGTAGATTATGATTCTCTTTCCTAGCTCATTAGGACATCCATCATCGAAACTAAGGAAAGATATGTTATTAGAGGCAACTATCATTATTGATGACATGGTGCTCTGTCTTCCTAACTATATTATTCGTCTCCTCAACCTATGGAATTGCACCGCGTCTTTCTCCTTAAGCTTAATCATGTCATGATTCATCATAGTTTTTGTAATCACCCTCTTCAAGACACCGTTATATCAATCATTCCCATCTTCAGGAACTCAAAAACTGTTTTCAGAAATGACAACCGAGTTGCAGGTGACTTCATGGACATTATTCACGCTCCTTCTTTTTTTGGTGGTTGTTGTGTTTTATTTTATTCTGCTTTTCGTTGCTTTCCCAATTCAACATTAGGTGAGCTGCTGCTTCTCTTCGAAAACATCCATGTATTTAAAGAATAATTAGGATAACATCTTTTAAAACCCGGTTTTTAAATCTAAACTATCTTGGAAGATATGATTCCTTCTCAATTGCCCAAGTTAATGAACACGTTTGCTCTTTGAAGACGGTTTGGTAAAAATCTAAGATATGCCGAAGAATATACTTTATCTTGTTGTTATTAAGTAGTATTGTTGTATTATCTCTGAGAAATAAGAGCTTGGTATTAATAGTCATCATCATCACCATCATCATAGTCATTATAATCAACATCATCATACTCATCACCACCACCATCACCATAATCATCAGCATTTTACCATCATCATCATTATCATAATCATAACCATCATCA